>NC_134511.1:25959912-26266435 GCF_027942865.1 Odontesthes bonariensis
AGTAAAATAAAGGAGCATAAAGAGAGAAGTACCACTTCAAATTTATACTTACTACATGTACGGTACTTCAGTGAATACACATTTCATCACTAGTATTCTTATATTTAGGTGTTCCAGTGGACATACATGCATACCGACATAGTATGCATATGTATGATAGAAATTATCTCTAAGGCCACATGCTATTTACAGTGGTCTGAACTTTTCATATCAATGCATTACAGGCTCTGCTGATTTCAGCACAAAGAAGGACGTCTTCGACAGGGTCATGGGTGTTCGAAGGCTTCAAGAGGAGAAGAAGATCCTTGTCAAAGAAATGAAGCAGCACTGGGAGTCCCTCAAAGCCCATGCCAGGGTCTTGTCTGAGTTGTCTCATCATCAGAGCGAAGACACCATGCAAAGTAAATACAGCCGTGTACTTGAATTTTTGTATCTCCTATGATTCACCAAGTTATGTTTATATTTTGAAAGACTTTGTTGTTTGCCTGGATAGTGACCCTTTTTATCCCTTCTTAAGGACTTCTAACAGAGAACGAAAAGAAGGGTCGCACCTCCCTCATCCGCAGGAGGCAGTGGGAGATGAGAGAACTGCAGCGGCATACAAGAAAACACTACCTGCATGTGCTGTCATCAGCAGCTGACAGAATGGACACAGATGAGAGTTCAGATGAGTTTGAAATTAGCTCTGAAGATTCAGAATCGGATGTGGATGTAGTGGAATAAATTGTAGTGCTATTGCCCTCATGCTCTAAATGCACCTGTACTATAAATATGACTGAATGTTTGACAGTATCCATAAAAATAACTTGTGTGTTCATTGTCAGGTTTAAGTTGGAGATGACAGTTTTTCTTGTTTGTATTTAGTTGCTTTTTGTTTTTGCGATGTTTCATAAAGTTTGATTGTTGTTCTGGGTTGTGGGAAGTTCCTGTTTAATGTTGTATTTACACCTTTACTACACAAATCACTGTCCTGTACAGTCTTATCTTTGATGTTCTTTCTTAGGGGTTTTGTTTCCAGTTGATCTTTATTGTTTAATTGTGAAATTAAAAAAAGCACAGTGAAGCTACTTTTGTGATTGTGTCTATGAATGTTACTGCTATTTTAGGTTGGACTTAGTTTTTATTAAGTGCATATTTGAGCAATTCCCACATGTTTTCAGAGTACATTAATTCAGTATATGGCAAGAGGAGAGATTCAGAGGACGTACATAGGATTTTCATTATATTAACAGTGTTTTGATGTAATTATATATTACAACATCTAACTGGACAAGGGTTGATTGTGTTAGCAAACCACATTTCATCATCATATATCAACTCTTTCATCACATCTATTAATCAGCCTGACTTTTTCCATTAAAGCAGACATGTACATCAATGGTTATGTAGGCTTAAGCAAGTATCAGAATCAGAAATACTTTAATAATTATTATTATTTAATCCCAGGGGAATTACATTTCCGTAGCAAATATAGTGGACGGCAATTTGTAGTGGAATAAAAATGACTATTTTACTCTGAAGTGTAAGGGTGTAAAAGCATAAACTGACACGAAGAAAAGATAAAGTAAACTACAACTACTGTACTAAATTACAGTACTTTGGTTCTTTGTTACATTCCACACATTGACACAGGGACATAGGGAAAGCACCCAGTATATTCAAATGACTATAGTTATGATTATGACTATATATATAATTTTATACATATATATATATTATTTATATAGATAGATAGATAGATAGATAGATAGATAGATAGATAGATAGATAGATAGATAGATATGGATATATAAATATATAGATAGATATAGATTTTACTATATAGATCAATACCTTGAAGGTTTTTCCCAAGTATAAGCAAAAATTTCCAGGCTGGAGTCTCAAAGGGTCTCAGGAGCTACACCTGATAGAGGCTGTCACCAAACAGAGGTGAAAATTAAACTTTGTGGTAGGCCAAAATTAAAGACATTTTTGGAAAGGCCTTGACCTGATGAGTAACATATGTCATTGTGAAGATCCTAAGTGGCTCCTACCCTGAGATATTGACCTCTGAACCATGACCTTAGTGCATGTTGGAAGGCTTGTCATTCAGCAACAGAACGAGCTACAGACATGGGACCAACTATGATAGAGAGCTCTTGACTTCACCTATGTGACTATAGCCATATGAGTATAGTCACCAAGTAGGGGCACTGTCAAATATGATCAAATTTAATTTTTTTTTTACAAATTTAACAATAAAATATTTAAAATCTGATGACACAAATGTGTTTCCCACTCCTTTAAATCTCCCATTATGCTTTATTTATAATTTAGTATTTACAACTTCGATTTCTAGGAAATATACAATTTTAAAAAATAAACTACAATTCCCTTGTGCCGCGCCATGCAGCTTGATACAAATCAGCACCATGTTGGTAGTTCTTCTGGTTTGTAAAGTATTGTTGAGAATAGGGTTGTAAAAAGATATATCTAAAAAAGATATCAAATATTAAGTGCAGCTGAACTGGTTATTACACTTTATTTAGTTGATTGATGTTTTAAAAAAGTAGAAATGTTGGTCTATTTCAGATATTCTAACTGTTACACTATAAACGTGGGTTTGGGTTAGCTAATTCTTCCGGTATGCTAGTAGGGTTGTAAAATAGGGTCGCAATAGCATACATTTACTGAATATATCAAACATTTAGTAAAGCCGAACTAGTAATTACACTTCATTTATATATATATATATATATATATATATATATATATATATGTATATGTAGTGGGTAGATCTTTGTGACTTGGTCATTTTAAAAGTAGCTCGCAAGCTGAAAAAGTGTGAACACCCCTCCTGTAAGCTTTTTTAAAGTATGCTTTATAAATATTAGGTTCCATACTAGTTCAGTACCAGGCTTCAGAAAGTAATCAGTTGTTTTATGATACTCCAATGATATAAAATTATATTGTGGTATATGTAATGATCTTACACCTATTTGCATTTCAGTGGCAAAACTTGGGAAGACACCTGGGAGCCTGCCAGCAACTTCAGCTGTATTTAATGTGCCTGTGTTTGTGCGTCTTTAAGACACCTGTATTTTGAATGTTATTCTTTTTATCATGCTTCTAGTCAGGTTACTCAGTGTGCATGAGTAAAAATAAAGATTTGAAAGATCATTTTGAATGTTCATTTCACACACCCAGTCAACATAGATGTTTTAATTATGCCATACGTGTGTGTGTGTGTGTATCATATATACCATAAGCAATGAAAAAATAACATGACATGTACAGTATGCAGGAGTATATGCAGTCCGGTGAGTGAAAAGGCTAATAAATATGTTAATGAATATTTTGTAGCATCTACTCAAGTTACACCACCGTTGCAGTTACTGTCTGTGACGTGCCACGTTAATTAAGCCTTATTTCAACATTAGACTATTTCTCGAATTGTTGACTTATATTGTAGGCAGCCACATCACTTTTGGGGAGCTGTTTTATAGTACACAAAGATTTTCTATGACATAGCATTACAATCTGCGCCAATATGAAACGTTAGACACTTCCTGTTTCACAAATGGACGTGACCTCACTCCCGATCTCCAAACCTCATTCAAGTGTTGTGAACGTCATGTTGATGAATGAAAGCAGATTGTGTTGTACCAGAGACAGGTTCAAAAACTGATTTAAGTTTTAGTTAGTTAGTTTAGTTTGATCCTATTTGGTGAAACAGACCGACAATTCAGCACCATAGACAGTTCAGCACTGTCAA
Organism: Odontesthes bonariensis; assembly: GCF_027942865.1. Taxonomy (NCBI): domain Eukaryota; kingdom Metazoa; phylum Chordata; class Actinopteri; order Atheriniformes; family Atherinopsidae; genus Odontesthes; species Odontesthes bonariensis. Next base: position 25,963,667 of record NC_134511.1, read on the forward strand.
ATCTCGCGATTGTTAAAATGATTTGTGTCTTGTGAAAAGTCAGTCCGATGGTTATTTCTGTGACTGATGAGAAAAAAAAAAAAAAAAAAAAAAAAAAAAAAAAAAAAAAAAAAAAAAAAAAATCGCTCATAATCTGAGCTCACGTTCAATCAGGACCTGCTACAGGTCTCTTAAAGGGGAGGGGGAGTGGCAGTGGCTGGTGAGGTTAAACATTCATATTTCATATTTAATTACATTGTTTAACGGCACTTTCAGTGGCTAAATCAACGTGTCACAAATACAGGAAATGACTCCAATGACTCTTGTCCAGCGGTTTATATATTTGAATGTTTTTTCAATAATGATTTTAAGAAGAATTCTACAACACAGGCAGACGAATAAAAAATAAACACATTTGTTTAACCATGATTATGCTTGCAAAATCACGTGATTTGATGAATAAAATATGCATTTATCTATACAGAACATGATGTATATGCGTTATGTAAGACTTTCAGTTTAGAGTCTGTTGTCTGCGGACTAGTAGAATATTGCCAGAGGTTCATAAGTATATAATCGATAATAAATGCGAAACGTTTCTCTTCTGGCTTTGTTTTGAAAGTGTAACCGGAGGTTGCATTTTTATTTTCCTAATTCAGTCCACCCGGACGTGGGTAAATGTGTTGTTGCTAACTTGACAGTGCCGAGTCTAATTGTGCAACTAACTAACTTTACACTGTTTTGTCCTAATAATGTTGCAACATGATTTGTATTTATGAAATAGGAAGAAACCACTAGAGTCTTTAGTGGTAGTATTACTCTTGCTCATAAAATATGAAACGTTTCTCTTCGGGATTTATTTTGAAAGTGTAAACGGAGGTTGCATATTTATTTTCCTAATTCATTCCACCCGGACGTGGGTAAATGTGTTGTTGCTAACTTGACAGTGCCACGGTCTCGTATCAATCCAACATCGCTGCGCGTCTTAAAGTGACGCTAGAATGGTGCCTACAGCGTCACTTCTTGAAGCGTAGGACCACTACCCAAGCTGCAGTTTTTGACGCTTTGGGAATGAGAATGTGTTGCTCTGGGACTTTCTGTGTCAGCTTTTGATTCTCTTCACAATCATTCAATATTTCTAAACCTCTCACGTGAGGCATAGCTTGGAGACAGGCATTCAGGAAGTCAGAGAAGGCCCTCAACCCTTCAGCATCTTTGGTTTGCACTTTTGGCCATTTTGACAGCTTGTCCCTGAAAGCCCTTTGAATGACGAATGGCTGTCCGTACCGTTGGTTGAGCTTGTTCCATGCATCTCTGTATGCTGCATCATCATCTCGAAAAAAGGTTCCTTCAATACATTTGTGAGCAGGGCCACTGACATGTTTCTTTAGATAATAAAGCTTGTCGGCCGATGAGATGCCCTTTCTGTCTATCAGTGACTTGAATGAAGCTCTCCATTCAATGTAGTGGATAGGTTCTCCTCCAAACACTGTGGGCATTGGCATGGGGAGTCTGTTAATGGTTATGCTGTCTTGTAATGCTTGGGCTAGAGAGGAGATGTCAGTGGGGGGATTTGGGGGAACTAGGGAAGAGCTTTGGTGATGCACAAAGGGAATGGGGAGGGTCTGCCTGTTGTATCTGTTGTCTTGTTGCTGTGTAGGCAGATTGTTGTCTTCTTGTTGTAAGGGTTGACTGCCAGTTTCCTGTCTGATTTGTCTGTAGTAGCTTTCCAGTCTGGCAAGTGCTACTTTTCTGTCCCTTTCTGCTTGCAAATGCTCTAATTCAGACTCCATCATCCTTAGTTTTTCCTTTTGCTTTCTTTCTTCCTCCATTAGTATACATTGAGCCTCTTTTGCAGCAAGATCTGCGACTACTTCAGCTCTCTTCGCGGCCATAACTGATGTTTCAGAGAAGTGACTTTTGGCTGACTGAGAAGCAGTCCCGTATATGGAGTGGGCATAGTTATGGGCATGGAGCTCACGGAGTTTGCTCTGCATCAAAGACCTTGTCTATTCCAGACAAGCGTTCATTAATTATTCTCATAATATCTTGAGTGACTGCCTCACAGGCATCTATTTTGCGTCTTAGATCTGCAGATGGGGTGGCACTCTGTCTTATTTCGTTATACATTTTCAAGATGTCATCCCTTCCGTTTTCAACAGTGTCTGCCATTTTAGCTAGTTCTTCATCTGATGTGTTTTGCTTTAGGCTTTCTTTTGCTGATCTAAGTTGAGTTTTCCATTGTTCATAAAGACTAAGCAGTCTCTTTTCCCTTTTACTTTGTTCCTCTTTTTGATAGGCAAGAAACTTCGCTGTGGGTACACTTTTGCGTTCTGAATGACGTGGTATTTGTATTTCTTCAGTTTCATTCATTGGTTGAGGCTCAAATAGTAGTGTATCTTTTTTTTTAGTTAGCTCCGTTAATTCTTGCCATGACATGTTTTCTTCATCCCTTTGATTTAATAATCCTCTATTTCCTTCGATGTCTGTTTGAAGATTATTTATCTGTTCATTTTAAGCATCCATTCTAACTGTATTTGCAGTCTTTACCGTCCCTTGAGCCATCACTTTACCACACGATGTTGAAGAGTAGCTCTGTGCTGTGTTGCTTGACCATGGAGTTCACAGACGGAGTGGCGATGCACGTGGTAATTTGTAGCTGGTCCTTTGCGGGGTGAAGTTCTCACTGTAGCATACCCTTCGAAAGATGGTGGACCCAAACTGATGGTTTTCACAATGTTTTATTTCTCATGCAAGCTCCGTAATTAACTTCATGAAATCCTTATATCAATGCGAGACCAACGTGAGAACTGTACAGAAAATGAAGAAAACACAATTACATTCTGTTCCCACTACTATATACACAAAGCAATACACAACGGCAGGTACACAAAGTTAGCTTAGCATAGCTTCCCAATATAAAAATAAACATGACCACAAACACTAAACACTCTACCTTGTGCCTCCTCGAGGGGTTGCTATTACCGTCAGCCTTCGCCGTTTTATTCTTATGTTACCATCACGGCTTTAATTTTCCTTGCTGCCTTTGTTTACTTTCCTTTTATGTCAACTCGTATCGTCGTCTATTTTCGTTGTCGTTACAGGAGGACCGAAAACTGCCAGGAAGTAGCTGGAGATTTAGCGATGCTTCAAAATAAAAGCTCAATACTAGCTTAAACTCCAAAACGAGCAATAAACATATAAAAAACAAAATAATTACATTTTTACCATGAACTTAAATCATCAATGAAATATTTATACCCAAATCATGTTGGAATATAATTTTGAACACACTTATTACGACGTTTTTAAGATTTAACTCATATAACTGTTAGAATTGGCTTTGTTCTTAGACATTAGGAATGAAATAAGTCTCAGTACTTTTCCATATGACCTTAAGTGATGCAGGAGTAGACAGACAAAACAATCAGGAAAGTCTGGGAAACCAAGGGCAGATTGATACACACACATTATTTGAATTCCTCACAGACATTATTTGAGTTAGACAATTCATATCCAATCACATTTGATCAACAAGGGATCCACCTCGGGAAACTAGGAGACATATATACGAGGTGTAACCGGGGATACGGGGCTCGGTCTGACGGATTCCTGCGAGAGTTCTGTCAGACTGAGACCAGCGCTGAAATACTCCACTTGTTGCCATACCAATAAAGACTTCATTTTCATAGGGAAAGTGAATAAGTGTCCTGACAAGTGAATTTGAACAAATAAAAGACAAGGTAAATTCATTTTATAAATGAATGTCCCATGCGGGGAGCTTGTCTTCAAATTGTTTCCGTGCACTAATAGCTAGGTGTGGCCGAAGTAGTTTATAAAATCCCTAAATTGAGGGGGTCAACTAAGTAAATAAATAAAATTAGTGGAATTCCGACACGGAAGGTTTCTCCTCTGACGAAAGTTAGAACGAGGGATTGAGACCTCCGGGGTGCGAAGCGGTCTATAATCCCGAGACAGTCGGTCTGACAAGAATAAATTTATACTGTAGGACACAGGGTCAGATTTTTTTTATTTTCATGCAACTGTGGGGTGGGGTTCGCCGCTCGAAGATATTTGACTGCGCCAGCAGATCTCGAGTGGTTTCTGTTCAATATTGGGGTTGGTATAGATAAAAAGAGGGGAGAACAAGTGGCTGCGCGTGCTATACGGGTCGCTTTGTTCGGGGAAATCAGTATTTTTATGGTGTGACCCAAAGTTTTGGAATAAACAAATGCTTTGATAAGTGGGGTAACCCCGAGAGGTGGAGCGCACAGAACACAGCGTTCTGCGTAGAAGTTTCTTCACAACTTTCAGCATTTGGGCAACTAAGGCCTTCCATATACTTTGAATAACACGTGTATAACTTTTGAATATGTCACAAAAATTGATTGACGACTGGAAAAAATGCAAATCCGGCTCGCTGGGGTCGGTGCTGGTGGACACGTTAGAAAGATGGAAGAAATGGTCCCGGGGTGAGAAGTAAAACGAGGGACAGATAAATTGGACAGGAGAAAAGCAGAAAAAAGAGTGTGCGAGTTTGCTCCACTGAGGCTGCGTGTGTGTGTTCAAAATGTTTTCAAAACAAACGAGAGAGTAAGAATCAAGCACATGCATAATACAGAAGGAAAAAGTTGATATATGATATATTTGATCCCAAAGTTTATTGACAAAAGTTAATAATTGTTTTTCAGCATCAACGCACTAATAAGAGACCTGTAAGAAAGAATTAACAAATTTGGAGGCTTGACCTGAGGCCTGAAGTTACTAACTAAAGATCAGCTGTGCAGCAGCATTACAGGAAATAATGAATAATGAATAATGAAAAGCCTCAAACACTTTTTGAGCCATAATATTCCCAATTTAATTTTATATATATATTTTATATCTCTTTGTCATAAATGCGCACACCCTAAGATTGTCTTTTCTCAACCCTGCTTTTTTTCTCATTCAGACCTGAGTGAAAACAATCCAGACTCTGGGTGATCATTGGCCTATGTTTATAATGATATACTGATTATAATATAGGTTTAATTTTGTACTAGAGCAAATAGTAATGATTCATCCATCTATTTTAAAGTGCATATGATTAGGAAAGACACCAAAATATGTATATAAACTGAAAACAGCTTTACAATGAAAAAAATCGCAGAGATGAGATAAGAAACAATAAAATCCAGGAAGAACATTGTTTGAGACATTCATAAAAACTGTTGCTGAAATAGGATTTAACATCTCTCTTAAAGAGCTAAAGTCAAATACACTAGAAGAGTGTTTAGGAGATTTGCTCCTTTAATTAAAAAAAAAAATATCTGAAAAAATTTTCTACAAAGTGAAACTTTATGATTCCACCTGCAACAGGACTGAGATCATGCAGTCAGACCATACGACATAAGTTAAAAAACCAGGATTTAGGATTTAATATCACGGCCAGACGCTCAGATGTCAAACAATTTGATATCATATTAAAGTTATTGAGGCTTAGCCTTTATTGTTATTAGGAGATATTAACTTGACTTTAAAATTTTAGCTGCTCTAAATTTCCTCAGCCTCAGATCACCAATTCTGAGTCAATAGTTATCACCAATATTTAGATTCAAACTAAACCATTTGACTATTTAACTAAATCATTAAACTACTTAACTGCAGCAGATCTAAGAAACAATTAATATGCTAACTTAATAAAGCAGCAAAGTGCTTCATAGAAGTTTAAATAAATTAGGGCATTGGAAAAATACAGAAAGGACAGCTGCAGCAAAGACTGAGCCATAACAAGACAAGTCAAGGTTTGTTTTTATGGCGCATTTAAAAACAGTGAGCACAGGGCAGCTTAGAAAGCCAAAATAAAGATCTATGCAGACACAGACTTAACTTTGGCTGAAGCTATTCCCTATTAAGCATTATATTATGCATTATTTAACCTACTATTTTATATGATATATAATATGTGACCTATATATGAATGTTTTCAGGTTGTCCTATATGAGGCCTGGACGGGGAGAAAAATACCCTGTCCACACCCTTTTTTGGGACAGTATGAGGACTTGTGTGAATGTGGGAAAAAGGTTCGGTTGCCAAGCGATGGCCATGGTGAGTGGGGGCTGAGGAGATCCCAAAGGGGGTGTTCCCAAAGGGGGCACTAACGGCTTGGGGGACAAGGGCTACCTGAGGGAGAAGAACGCCAATAGGTGGCGTGATGGTTGATAGAAAAAGGATATGAATGGGATGAATGAAATGTTCTGTAATTAGTTGTTTTGGGTCATCGGAAGACGTTCCATTAGAGATGACCAGAAAGTGTTTAATCTACTACACTAAATCGATCAATCAATCAGACGTTATTTATATAGCACTTTACATAGCACTTCTCATCCAAGACAATATTTCAGATAAAACAAAGCAGTGAAACCCAAGGCCACATACAGACACATGCACACTCACATATAAAGCCACGCACACACACACACACACATGCCACACATACTGGAAGCAAAATCAGGAGCAGGGACCACAACGTGATCCTCAAACAAAAATAAAGGATAAATTAGGATAAATAAAGAAATAAAATGAACCTATGGTTTTAATATCTGTATGAAAACATGTTATGGTATCATGTTATGGTCAGGAACAGCTCTGATGTCACACCGTTGGTACCACATGAGGTGTTTCTGATTCAGTTAGAACCGGAAAAAACTTAATGCTATTCCTGAACTGTCTGTGTACGGCTCTGCATCAAAAAACGCAGCCACTGGTAAGAATTAAACAACATTATTACTAACTAACAAGTAAGAATAAAGCAGATTATGCTGAAAGTTTATTTTTAACGCTCTGACCTGAATTAAGAGAGGACAGACAATATTTAACCAAAACAAGTTAATCAGTTAGTCATTGGAAAAATGTCTGCTTTCTTGATGCTGTGCTGCTCCCAAAATGAGATCTAATCACAAATATTTCTGTCCTGCAGCAAACAACAACACAGGAGGAGAAACTGCAGCGGAGCAGTTCGGCAATAAATTAACAATTAATCATGGTTTACTAAAACTTCTCCAATTTTCCCAAAAATTCTGTGTGTGTTTGTATCTTCTTTTGCATTAAGACGTCCCGGACCTGGAAAAGGAAGACATGGAATCAAACTCATAATATGAAAACCACTGTTTGTATACTTAGGCCCCAATGAAAATATGACGTTTGCTTGAGCAAACCCAGAAATGCAATATATGTTTGTCATCTGTTGTCTGTCATTTGTTGTCCTAACCTGTGTTGTCTGCTGTTGAGTGTTGTTTGTGTGTTGTTATGATCCCAAAACTGAACGATGATTTTTCCACAGCAGAATTATCCTAAAAACAAGGATTATACCAACTGTGCTGATGTTGATGTTGATTGTGATGATGTGTTCCCTAAATGATTTGAAGTTTGTCACAGCAAAATAAGGTGATGGTACTGGATTTCTCATTAGGGCTGCATTGCAGTTTGATGACTATTCTGGTTCCTAAAAGCAAGGGTTATACCAACTGGCCAGTTGTTTTGTTTTGGGTTATGTTTATTTTATGATTTTTTTATTTGTTTTTTATTTATTTTTTTTATTTTGGTTTGGTTTTGTTTGGGGTCCATATGAAAAATAAATTAAGAATGAATTGGGCATTGAAATTGAACCTTTCAAAGAGAGATGCCCTAAGTATAAAAATACAGTGCAAATGACATTTTGCACTACTGCGCTGCGAGATTTGCTAATATTATTCCACAGATTCAGAACCACTACAGGACGCATGGCCGGAGGACTCATAAGCTTGAGTTCTGGGAGGCTTTGCCCATCATGCCAAGATGATGGTGGAGAACTACACAACGAAATTATCCCAAAAGAAAATTAGTTAGGGAGGGGATGCTCAGGGAAGTGATGTACTGGGGACCTCTCCTTCCAAGATTAGTTCCGGATCAGAATGCTGAACAGACGTTCAGCCAAGAGGAGAACCGAGCACCGACAGGATTGGACCACAAGAGACCCCACGACTCGTCACGTGGTCATCTAAGAAAGATATATAATCTAAAAGAAAAGTTAATCATAATTGTTCAAGAGGCTAATATACTCATATAGTCGAGCCTTGGTTAAAATTAAATGTGTTGTATTTCATTTGTAAAGTGTTTAGTTGATTCCTCTTAAAGGCTGATAATGAATCATTTTTAGAATGTCAATTGCCAGTGGGGTGACTCAGCTGTTTGGAGCGGGACCTTAGACTTAGAACGGTAATAAGTTGGTCGGTCGCCAAGTGGAAATGGGGCCACAGGTGAATTTTTCCCGGATACATCGGGTTTTCGCTCCTATTCGCTGCAAACGGTGGACGAACCTGCTGGTGATGCTAATTGCCTTATGCAATGTTTGAGTGTCAGTAGAATAGAAATGATGTGAAAATGTTTGATCAATCAGTATTCTGTTGTTATGGTACTTATGGGGGAGCAAGGCCTTGCTAGCCACATAAGCTTTTAGGCAATAATGAACAAAGAGTCCACACGGAGGATGGGTTCGGGGCCACATACACACAATACATATAGCAATTAGTATTTTCTACATATAATCTATTAAGAAATGTGCTCATTGCGGAGTTATTATCATTTGAGTGGGGAAGGTTTTAAACTTACTAGAAAAGAGTCTCTATTTCTAGAATCTTGATTAACACTCCTGATATAGAAGGTTTTGCTAACGCATCACAATTATTTTCTAAATGTGCTTATTTGCAGAGTTATAATCAGTGACTTATGAAGGTCTTAACCCTCTCGGAAAGAGTTTCTGTTCCGAGTAAAATGATGGAATAGTCCTGATTTGAAAGTGTAGCTTAAGCATTACAATTATGATTACTATTTCCATGCCTGTGCAATGAAGATTTGCTTGCTGCTTTTAATTGCAAAGAAGACCAGCTTACACATGAGCTTACATAATGATACATGAAGTCACTTCAAAAGGGGGATGACATATCTCCTAACTGGTTGTGCTACATCTCAAAGGGTAAGTGGCTCTTGCAGTTTGGGGGGTGGCTGCTAAAGTCTTGCTACTGCTAATACAGATGTGACACAATACAGAAGAATACATTCCTACCTCAGTTATTTGACTGAATTAGTTGAAATGATAAAATCACTTCAAAAGGGGGATTGTTATAATTGGCTTTGTTCTTAGACATTAGGAATGAAATAAGTCTCAGTACTTTTCCATATGACCTAAAGTGATCCAGGAGTAGAAAGACAAAACAATCAGGAAAGTCTGGGAAACCAAGGGCAGATTCACACACACATTATTTGAATTCCTCACAGACATTATTTGAGTTAGACAATTCATATCCAATCACATTTGATCAACAAGGGATCCACCTCGGGAAACTAGGAGACATATATACGAGGTGTAACCGGGGATACGGGGCTCGGTCTGACGGATTCCTGCGAGAGTTCTGTCAGACTGAGACCAGCGCTGAAATACTCCACTTGTTGCCATACCAATAAAGACTTCATTTTCACTTGAATTTACTCCGGTCCGTTCTTGAGCCTCCTACTAAAAGAACCAGATCTAACATAACCAACATAAGCTGCCCTCTAGTGGACGAAATGAGTAACAGCATTTCACAAAACCAAAAGGTGGTCTGCTACAGGTTACAAATGCATGAGACGACAGGCGCTTTGCCAGCCCGTTGTAACTTTCTATTGTTGTGCTGTCACGGCTTGGACCCTGTGCTGCCTGCGTAAAATGCCTGTGGAGGGCAGGATAACTTTTCCACACTGCTTCGACAGCTCTGAGACTGGATGACACCCATCTTGTGTCCAACACCCGGCCAATTTTACACAGCTGAACGTCCAGTGCGTCTGCGCATTCTTTGAGCCAATGCCGGTTTGGCAACGGTATTATCCGGGACCTATACCGGACCAAACCATCGACCTAGGCTGCTTGGCCCATGGGGAAAATAGTTGTAACTAATTTTTGTCACTTATCTTATTCTTGCATTAATATCAATTCAACTGTAGTCTGCATAAATTCACCATTAGAACGCAGCCGTCTGCTGCATCACAGCAGATTAAATAGGTTCTACCATGTAAGGGAATTCTGTCCTCCCAAATGTTTCAGATGGTTTGGCCCATGGCTCGTCTTTTAAAGAACAATGGCGCGAAACAGAGCGCGTCAGTGATGGAGGGTAGAAAGAGGCCAAGTGGAACAGAGAGGGCTAAGCTAAAAAAAAGACAGGAGGTGGCAGCCAAATGTGCCAAATTGACAGATATTTTCTCAAGACAAGCTGGTAGGTTACTGAGAGATATGGATAATAGCAGGCCTGGTTGTGAATTTGATCAAATAGATAGACTATAACGTGGCGAACGTTTGCAATGTCAGCTCAACTGTCATCTGACAGCTTTTGTTGTTAAATATGTAAAATCTCACAATTTATATGATTTAGAAGTGTATTCCTATATTCAAAGAAGAACCGAACACTTTCTTTACAGTCCAGTTCTGATGAACAATTGCTTAACGCTTTATCAGGCTTTATCTCCTCATCAACTGTAGCCTGCATTCCCACAGGCGCGCACATGTGGTTACTAACGCAATATTATAGGGGCGATCACATTTGTTGTTTGATATTTGTTATTAAATGCATTTCAAACATGCAATTAAAATAAATATAATTATTTAGAAGGGCTGTATGCAAATATTGTACATGGTTCGCGTGCGCAGGGGCAGTATGGGCAGGGGCAGCGCGAGCACGTTGGGGTGTTTAGTTGCCTTTTTTAATTACTGGAGAGTCTGCACGCGCGTTCTATCCGCGGGAATCAGCATCATGTTTCATGTTCAAGCCTTTCTAGCATCAGATCAGCAGACCACTTCCAGTGCTCCTGATGATCCCAAGGAGGGCACGACTACTGAAGGGCCAGGTAGAGGAAGATGCTGTAGTTAGTCAAGATAGACATTTGTGATGTAAAATATTGGCATAGAGAAGAAAACCATAAGGTGGTAGGGTGGTAGACTAAATCATGCAAATCATTTTACACAACCACAATTAAATAAATAAATGAATTAATCAGTGAATGAAAGGATAAATAAAGTGTGTCATGTTTTCCAGCAACATAGACAACTCTCAATGAACATTTTCTGTAGCCTCAGAGGATCAGGTGCAGTCTGAAGGATAATGCACTCCATATCAGAGTGGCCTGAATTTGAATTAAATTCCCGGACTGAGAAAATGGCCCACCCCGGCCCTGGCTTGAGCTCAACTCTGTTTTTGTTTGATGTGCTGTACAATGAGTACAGTTTATCCATGAACATTTTGAAATGATTGACAGCTGCCATTTCTTTCACCACGTCACCTACTGCAAGTTCCAGCCGATGCGCGGCACAGTGCCACACCACAAGGCTTGGGAAGAGACTTTGAAGTCGGACTGCCACCCCGCTCTTGCGTCCAAGCATCACTGACGCATCGTCACAGGTAAGAGCAACCAGTGTTTTTGAGAGGAAGTCCTCGTTGAAGTTTGCGCGATGTAAGGATTCCAACAGCTTGCGGACAATGCCTTCAGCGCTCAAATCATCCAGTTCGATGAGCTCAAAGAAAATGTTTTCAGGCGATTCCATCTCTGGCAACTTATACATTCTTCCATTAGGTAACATTATTAGACAGCATGGCATAAATTTCCATTGCTATGCTGATGATACTCAGCTGTACTTATCTATAAAACCAGATGAACCCAACAGGTTGGTCAGACTACAAGCATGTCTTAAAGACATAAAGACCTGGATGACTCAGAACTGTCTGCTTCTAAATTCAGACAAAACTGAAGTCGTTATCTTTGGACCTGAGCGCTTTGGGAAGAAATTGTTTAGCTATATAGTTACTAGTCTAGATGGTATTTCCTTGGCTTCTCGTACTACAGTGAGGAACCTTGCAGTCATTTTTGACCAGAATTTATCATTTGACTCGCATATAAAACAGGTTTCTAGGACTGCCTTCTTTCACCTTTGTAATATTGTTAAAATCAGGAACATCTTGTCTCAGAGTGATGCAGAAAAACTGCTCCATGCATTTGTTACTTCAGGATTGGATTACTGTAATTCTTTATTATTGGGCTGTCCCACATATTCTCTGAAAAGCCTTCAGTTGATCCAAAATGCTGCAGCCAGAGTTCTGATGAGAACTAACAGGAGAGATCATATTTCTCCAGTTTTAGCTTCTCTTCATTGGCTCCCTGTTAAATTCAGAATAGAATTCAAGATTCTTCTCCTCACATTTAAAGCTCTTAATGACCGAGCTCCATCATATCTTAAAGATCTCATTGTAAGATATTTTCCCAACAGAGCACTTCACTCCCAAAGTTCCCAGAGTTTCTAAAAGTAGAATGGGAGGCAGAGCCTTCAGTTATCAGGCCCCTCTCTTGTGGAATAAGCTGCCAGTAAATGTCCGGGAAGCAGACACCCTTTCCACTTTTAAGATTAGGCTTAAAACTTTCCCTTTTCCTTTGTCATTAACTCGTGTTTACCTGTTCCAACAGGTATCCTTTGAATGGTGTTACAGTGTTTGTTGTCCCCTCTTTTCTGTCTTCTCAAACCCCAGCTGGTGGAGGCGGATGGCCACCCTTCCTGAGTCTGGTTCTGCCAGAGGTTTCTTCCTGTTCAAAGGGAGTCGTTCCTTTCCACAGTCGCCTCAGGCACGCTCAGGACGGGAGATTGGACTGAAGAGAAGTTTCGGTGCAATCTGTTGGTTTCCTTAGCTAGGAAATTGTCTTTGAATTGGCTCTGTATGTATGAATTTGACTAATTTTGAATTTAATTGATTGGATTTGATTGGATTATGATTACAATGAATTGAACTCTAATAGGACTGTATTATTGAAGTGCCTTGAGATGACATTTGTTTTAATTTGACGCTATATAAATAAACTGAATTGAATTGGATTGAATGTATTCAAATTATTTTAAAGTAGAATTGCTTTGATGTTAAAATATATGCATTATCATTTTAGTCATTGTAAAGTTAAAATTGTTTTAAAAACTGTGACAGCTTAACCTTGGTCCTTAACTTTGGTCCAAAGATATTTTAGTTTGTCATGAATAAATCAGCAAATTTTCACATTGAAAAAACTGGCACAAGTAAATTCTAATTATTTCAGGAATGCATACATTACCTATTTAAAGAGTTCACTGTCCTCTGAAGAATCTGACACAGAATGCACATAATCAAAGGTAAAGCTTCAACATTCTAAATTTAGATTGTTCTTAAAATTCAGTGTGTATAATTCCAGAGATTATAACGCATATTTAACGCGTTATAACGCATATTAAATGTGAAGTCAGTTGCAAATCCCGTTGGTGATTGGCCTTCAGAAAAAAACAGATCCTTTGCAATTTCCTTGATCTGTGATAGTGTAGCGTTTTTGTCCAGTGTCAAATGCCTGGTTCTCCCTCCACTGTTGGACCTTATTTGATAAAAATCAGAATTCTAAAAATGCATCCAGCCCACTTCGATTCTGCTCCTGAGAAAATTGCTGGGTACAGATGACAGACAGGCCGTATTCATTTGAAAAAGTTTTATACTTAAAATATGTTTGGTATAGATTAAGTCAATTGATAATTTGAAAGGTAGATATCAAGGGCTGCACGGTGATGTGGTGGTTAGCACCGTCGAGAGGGTTTCAGGTTCAACTCCCGGCCGGGGCCTTTCTGTGTGGAGTCTGCATGTTCTGCCCGTGTATGCGTGGGTTCTCTCCGATACTCCGGCTTCCTCCCACTGTCCAAAAACATGCATGTTAGGTTAACTGGTGACTCTAAAATTGTCCTTAGGAGTGAGTGTGTGTGGTTGTTTGTCTGGTTTGCCTCTGTGGCCCTGTGATGGACTGGCGGCCTGTCCAGGGTGTACCCCGCCTCTCGCCCATTGACTGCTGGCATAGGCTCCAGCACCCCCGCGACCTGACCGACGGATTAAACAGGTATAGAAAAGGGATGGATGGATGGAAATCAAGAATGATCTGATTATGTCAGAGGTCTGCACTGAAGGACTTAACCAGTTCAGCTGATTGAATGAAACAAGTCAGCTATGCTGCTGCAGGGTTGGAACAAAAACCTGCAGCTGTTTATGTCAGAGCAGGGATGGAAACCCCAATTTTGAGGATCATAATGGTAAAAAAAAACTCTTATAAAGGAAGGCAAGTTTACATTATCATGATTATGCTAACACAAGTCTGATTGTTTGATATCTACTCGGATCAGTGACACAAAACAACCAGTGCTGATGTACCAGTATATTAATGTAAAAGTTAAGGAACTTACAGATGTAGCTATAAGATTATTCCAGTGGTTTGTTCTGTATGGTATGTGTGTTTCTTGGGGTAGGTGGTGACCTTTGGTGACCTTTGGTCTATGAACTTTGAGATGAAGGCTTCGAACTGAATTTGCAGACATGAAAAGACAACGAGCAGTGCTTGAAAAGCACTTTGAGTCAAAGCGAGAGCTTTCCTATGATGAGCTTGTGCTATCAAATCAAATCAAATCAAATTTATTTATATAGCACATTTCATGTACAAACAATTCAAAGTGCTTTACATAAAACAAAATCATTGCAGCAGGGAGTGGAAGAAGCATTAAAATACATAAAAGTAAATAAATAATTTAAATGAATTTAAAAACAAGCAACAGTCTAGATAAGTTAAAAGATATCTTGCAGATTTCATGCATAGACACATGAGAAAAGAAATGTTTTTAACCTGGATTTAAAAATGTCTCCATTTGGTGAAAGTTTAATCTCCACTGGCAGTTTGTTCCACTTGTTGGCAGCATAACAGCTAAATGCTGCTTCTCCATGTTTAGTCTGGACTCTGGACTGGACCAGCTGACCTGAGTCCTTGGATCTAAGAGCTCTATGGGTGAAGCGTTGACCCATCTTGCCTCCTGCATTCTGCACAGAAGTTTGTGAAGCTTTTGTCACATGTAAAATCCTTACAAAACCTTATATTGTTGCAGCTAATCATGAAACAGCATTTGCAGAGTAGTGAATGACATTCCCTACTTTTGTTAACATGTTTACCTGAAACTGCCCATCACCTGTCCACAACTCCAAAGCTTACAATGACAGTGCTGCATAGATTATTGCGAGAAGCATTGGTCAAACAAGGTGGCAGGGAAGCCGACTGATAAAATCCCCAAAATAAAACGCTAATTTTTAAATTATACAACACAAACAAACCTCTTCCAGGGTCAGTGCTTCATGTCCATATGTGAGAATGCAGCTTTTATTCAGTCAGTCCCCTGTGGCTGTATGGAGGGTTTACATCGCCTTTAACAACACACAGAGCAACTACTTTGATTTTACTCATTTCTTTTAATATACAACAGAATACTAACTTTCTGATGGAAAGTTAGTATTTGCCTTTTTATTCACACACTGAGACACACTGCTGCCACATTACACAGAATATTTATTCTGCCAGATCTTTAATCTTTTTAATCTGTTTTGGTTGTGCGATCTTTGACTTATAAAAAATAAAATGTTTAAATATCTCAACTAAAGCTGTTTCGAGTATGGTTTAAATGTTGTAATATACACATCAAAGCTGTCACCAGAATCAACAGAATTAAAGGTTTCCTCTCCCAAAAAGACCAGGAGAAACTCATCCATGCATTCATCTCCAGTAGACTCCATTACTGTAACGCTCTTTTAACTGGACTTCCCAAAAAGAGCATTAAACATCTGCAGCTCATCCAGAACGCTGCTGCTAGAGTTTTAACCCGGACTAAGAGATCTGAACACATCACACCAGTTTTAAAATCTTTACACTGGCTTCCAGTCAGTCACAGAATAGATTTTAAAAGCCTGCTGATGGTTCACAAATCCCAGAACGGTTTAGGCCCAAAATACATCTGTGATATGTTCAGAGAATATAAACCCAGCAGAGCTCTTAGATCCAAGGACTCAGGTCAGCTGGTCCAGTCCAGAGTCCAGACTAAACATGGAGAAGCAGCATTTAGCTGTTATGCTGCAAACAAGTGGAACAAACTGCCAGTGGAGATTAAACTTTCACCAAATGGAGACATTTTTAAATCCAGGTTAAAAACATTTCTTTTCTCATGTGTCTATGCATGAAATATAGACTGTTGGTTGTTTTTAAATTCATTTAAATTATTTTAATTGTTTCTCTTTATATTATTTGATGTATTTTAATGCTTCTTCCACTCCCTGCTGCAATGCTTTTATTTTATGTAAAGCACTTTGAATTGTTTGTACATGAAATGTGCTATACAAATAAATTGGATTTGATTTATACAGTATATGCAACTATATGTGTGACTGTCAAAAAGCACATGAAAGCAGCAGGGTTGGGGACCACGCACTGCAATTGACTAAAATCTTCCTAACAGTACCTGGTGTCAAAAAGGAAGGAGTGCAGCGTATTGACGTCACAGTTTTACGTGCCTCCGCTTCAGCTCAGCAGCAGAGGAAAAAGAGTCGAGATCAGGCAGCTTAGCATCTGTTCATCACTGAGGTAGATCCGAAGAAACCGGACACCCTGCTGCAGACAGAGCAGATGATCGTCTCTCTTCTTTCTTCTTCTCTTCTGCCTGAGCACCAGGGGATGGGGGGATGATCAGGAGCGAGTCTCCGTCACTGCCGCCTTCTCCTATATCTCCGCCCGCTCCTCCTCCGCCTGGTCTCTGTATGAGCTCAGCCGCCGGAGCTCAGCCCAGGATGCGGGCTCCGCTGCTTGACCGGGCTGTGCTGTTTGCGGCCCTGCTGGCGCTGGGCACCTGCTTGCAAGGTAAGAAGCAATTGACCGTGGTGCAAAGAAGAAATGCGAGTCTTCCGGGAGTGTCCCGGGAGCGCGCGGAGTAGCCTACAGTCTTCAGAGTGCTGCCTCCTGAGATGGAGCAGCCTCCAGATGTATCCTGGGGTTCTGTGGGGGTGCTGGAGCTCTTCTTGTGTTTCTGTCCTTAGCCCTGACTACTGATAATAACCCACTGATGACTAAAATGAGACCTCAACATATTTGGGTGGAAGCTCCAGTGGTCATGTAGTAGGCTAGGCAATAGTTTAGTTTTTTCTTTCTTTAATGGTTTCTAGCACACGGTGCACACACTGAAAAAAGTGACTTTTTGGTGAAGTAAACTCTATTAGAGTAACTGTCATCATTTCTACCTTGTATTTTTAAGATTCAGTAAGAACTCCAGCTTCTTAAGTAAAATTAAACATTTTATTAATGTAATACATGAATTAGGGGGGAAGAGTAAGTTTTACTTAGGTTTCCTCATACAATTTAAATGTTTGGTAGTTGTATGTGCATAAACCTAGAAATACTACATAAACTTTACTCTGAAAGTGTATCGTTAAAATCTACTAAGTTACTTCATAACAGCAAATACTACAGATATATAAAAATTTACTTAAAATTTTGAGTAAAATGATGTTCCTGCCTATGAAAAACAAGTAGACTTTACTTCATTTGTTTAAATAAATATAACTTAAAACTTAGATGTAATTAAGTAAATGTTACTTAATATCTTCAAAACTGTTATATTTATGGTAAGTCAAATTTACTTGATTTTGCAGCATTAAATATTACTTAAATCATTTGAGTGCAAATACTTACAAAGGGTTTTTTAAGTAAATCTTATGAGTTGTTTTTTTCAGTGCAAGAACTCCACTTTGTCTTTAGTTATTGCATGAGTGTTTGTGTATATTGCATGTAAAAGGAAATGGTCACTAATGCCCCTTTTCCACCGAACATTTTTGTACCAACACAGCTCTACACGGTCCCGCTCTACCCTGATTGGGAGCTTTTCCACCACGGGTTGAAGGTGGGACCCGTTAGGATTTTTAGCAGCGGCTAGTACCTGCTTCAGAGGTGGGTCTAGTCGGTACTAGTCGGTGCTAAAACGTCACGCGATCAGTGCTGTCCACTGATTGGTCAGGTTAAATTACGTCATACACGCAACGAAGCTCGGGGAGCTTTAAATAATCACCCGCCATGTATGAAAACACACCTGCGAGAGCAACAGAGAATAAACAGAATTGCGAAGATGGAAGACCAGAGAAGGAAAGCCAACCCATGGACGATGAGCAGACCTTTCTGTGTGTGGTGGCTGAGGACCGCATACAGAAGGAAGACGGAGCAACACGAAATGAGAAGCTAACCATGGCTATCACCGGAATTCTCAGCAGTACCGAGACAAGCTGAAGAGTGATTACCGGCAGGTAAAGGACCACAACAGCCGGAGTGGGTCAAACCGAAAGACATGGAAGTGGTTTGACCAAATGGACGGCATTTACGGTCACCGCCCGGCGAACGGCGTGGATTCGACGACGTCTTTGTTGGAGGCGATGGGAAATGGTAAGTGTTGTTCTTATCCCCTTGGTGCAACGCTTATATCTTAACAAATACATGTTTTATATCGTAACAAATACATGTTCAGTCTTTAACTTGTGTAAAAAGTTACGCAGGTGTCTCATAAGTTGTTCTGAGTGAGCTAGCAAACAACGCTGTTTTGGAAGGCTAGCACAGTGTCTCACCTATGCGGTTACGTGTATGTGTTTCGTATGTTCACACTTTTTTTTTTTTTCCCCCTCAAGACTCGGTTTGTGCAACCGTTGAGTGTTCGGTTGCTGAGGTCAGCGAAGATCCTCCAATCCCGCAGGCTTCAGAACCGACATTGGCATCGCAATCTGCAGCTGAGCAACAGCTGCTATCTGCATTCCACCGGCACCAACACTGGCGTCACCGCCTGTATCTGAGACAACTCCTGCTGTTTACTTTTGTGCTGTCTTTTTTAATAAAGAGCTTGGTTTAACTAAACAATATGGATTGTCAACTGCATTACACATTACACTCCATCGTTGTGTTTACTTTTGACTAACCGCGGCGTGACACTTTGTAGTCACCTGAAACCGACGTCACGTTAGTGGTGAACGGGCCGACTCTGCCCACTTCCAGGTCACGGTTTGGGTGGAAAAGAAAATGTTACTGGTGCCGTGTCGTGTAGTGTAGTGTCGGGCTATATCGAACCGAGTAGAGTAGGGCTAGCTTGGCGGTGGAAAAGGGGTATAAGATAGAACAAACTTTAGTCCTCAGTTTGGAGTATTTGCTGTTTTTCAATTGAGGTTAGAAAGTATTTTGCATACTTATTATTAAGTTATTTGAAATCATTTGTTGTGTGAAGGAAATAATATGTTGCATGGCAACTGTAATACTCACTAATTGATATATCCATTTAAAAGGAGGATTAGATGTGACACAGTCACAGTCTGAAAGATAGCCATAAAAAAATGAGCTGTTTAAACCAGGAGATGAAGTGATTACAAGCAGACACATTACTTCAAGTTCACAATCATCAAAGCTGTAAACATTCGGTTTAATAGGCACGTGGGATTTTGTGTACTTGCAGTCATAACCAATCACAGGCACAGGCTCCTTCACCCAGTGACGTGGGTGTGGACATGAACGAGCTGCAGAAACGGATCACAGAAAATATTTGCAGGGTGTGTCAGTTGCCCTGCTGGTGGATGTTGGGGTTGATTATAGACGAGGTGCTGCCTGTCATCTGGCTGCTGTCAGGATCACCTTCCTGCTGTCAGCTGAAGAGCTTTCTGTCACTGATATGGATGACAGTGCATCATCACACACATTGTTATATTTATATCTCAGTGCCACTTTAGGAATCCTCAATGTTTGTAAAAGCTTTCTAAAACATGAGCTCACTGTATTTTGAAACAAACTTTATGAAAGAAACAATGGGTTTTTTGTGGCCTGTTTTCAAAGGTGGATTAATCTCTGTTGGATTCTTTTGTGTATTTGTAGCAGCAGAATTCTGTATATGGAACTGAGTCACAGCAAACTACAGTAGAGTGTGTGCTCTTTGTAACAAAGGTACATGCTACGCCGCTCGGTGGCATAGTGGGTTAAGCAGCCGGGAGCGCGCGGAGTAGCCTACAGTCTTCTCTATAGAGCAGAGTGCTGCCTCCTGAGATGGAGCAGCCTCCAGATGTATCCTGGGGTTCTGTGGGGGTGCTGGAGCTCTTCTTGTGTTTCTGTCCTTAGCCCTGACTACTGATAATAACCCACTGATTTCTTTTAAGTACTTCTTGAATTGTCCCCATGAGCTGCATAGCACAGTCCTGTGGTTGAGGTTCAACAACAGACTTCCAGTTGTTTTAGAACATCATCCATGTTTTTAACCTTACACAGTATACTTGGTACATGGCTTCCCCTCTTTGTTAAGGGACTTTTGTTTGGCAACTGACATTCAGGCATCTTGTCATCACAGTAATGTTTCCATGTTTGGTACACAGTGAAGTTGCCATGTTTTACAACTTATTCTTAGTTATTATGTCTCCCAACATATGCTATAGATAGACACTGTACAGCAATGACAGGCAGATGGAGAGTTCTATTCACAAATGCTTCCAAATTTCACAGATTATAAAAAGATTTACATTCAGTTCAGTGTCTATTTTTAGAACCGTGAATAAAACCAGATAAGCTTGTTACTGTAAAGGGCAATTTCACAGTATTTTGTAACAAAAATGAGGAAAAATGAATATAAAACTGACAAACTTTAGTACAGTACTAGTCCCTTATATTTTGTAATAGAAATGTAAGTGAAGTTATGAAAGCTGAAAAGGAGTTTAAAATGGCAAAATGATGGGCTCAGTGTACAACAATGACTTTTAATTACATACTTTGTACATTTTGTCAAATAATTAATGATACATTGCTAAAAATAGATTAAAAGACCATTACCTTAAAACTAATGCTCAGAGCTAGAGTGTAACTAGAGAGACTACAGATACAATTTTCTCTTTATACTGGTGCACCATCCACAGTTTCCCCTCTAGCTGGTTTGTGTTCTATTATTACAATTTTGGAGAAAAAAAGGTCCTTTCTCTGACAATGTAACTCTTCAGGCCAAGAGACAGCACTTCTTTAGCTCGACGCGACACCTCCAAATGACAAGAAAAACACAGACTATCACATACACTCTAATACGGAATAACAGCAGGATTTTGAAACTTGTGTACTACCCATCTCTATGTCCACATTTTGTGTACCAGAAATGCAAATGTTACACTGATGTGTGTTGTAGAGCCCACGGTGCCCACAGTGGTACAAAGGTGTGAATAGGGGTTAAGGTTTTGTCTGATTTTGACAATATTACGAAGGTGAAAGAAGGCGCTCCTTCAACCCTTTTTTTCTATATAACTCAGAGAACAAATTCTGATCAAAAATAACTCCAAGGTTCCTCATTGTAGTACTTTAAGCCAAGGAAATTTAATTCAGATTAAGTATATAATTAGACAGTTGAAGCGCTCAGGTCCAAAGATAACGACTTCAGTTTTGTCTGAATTTAGATGCAGAAAATTTAGTCCAGCTCTTTATTTCTTTGAGACATGCTTAGACTCTAACCAGTGATTGGTTTCACCTGGTTTCATCGATAAGTACAGCTGAGTATCATCAGCATAGCAATGGAAATGTATGCCATGCTGTCTAATAATGTTACCTAATGGAGGCATGTATAAAGTAAAAAGAATCGGTCCAAGCACAGAACCCTGGGGAACTCCATGACTTACTCTGGTGTGTGAGGAAGATTCTTCATTTACAAGAACAAACTCAAATCCATCAGATAAATATGACTTAAACCAGCCTAATGCAGTTCCTTTAATCCCAATAACATGTTCAAGTCTCTTTAATAAGATACTGTGATCGACCGTATCAAATGCAGCACTGAGATCCAACAGGACAAGCACAGACACAAGTCCGCTATCAGAGGCTAAGAGGAGATCATTGGTAACTTTCAGCAGTGCAGTTTCTGTGCTATGATGCACTCTGAATCCTGACTGAAACTCTTCAAACAGATTATTTCTGTAGAAATGATCACAAAGTTGATCTGCAACAATTTTTTCAACAACTTTAAACATAAAAGGGAGATTAAATATAGGTCGATAACACTTCTGAATCAAGTAGTCGAGTAGTTTTTTTAAGTAAAGGTTTAATTACAGCAACCTTAAACGTCTGAGGTACATATCCTGTCAACAAAGACAGATTGATCAAATCCAATACGGAAGTGTCGATTAAGGGGAAAACCTCCTTTGAACAGTCTGGTTGGGATTTGCCGTGCGCAGGTACCAAGCTCTGATTGGTTAACACTCCAAGAGCCCATAGAGGATTGGCTACCAGGGAAAGAAGCTCTTGTTAAAGTGTTAGTTCGCCACTTTGCACATTAAGCCCTGTTTGGGGGTATTCTGGGATGAGTTAGAGATGTTCTGATCACAATTTGGACATTTGGTGCTGAACGGAGCATTTAGGTATCCACTGCTGCAGCCCCCCCACCTTTGCATTGAGTCAATGACCACTCAAGCAAACAATCATAAAACGGCATTAAACTTTTGTTTGCAGAGACATGAAACTCACCGTGTGGTCTGTGGTGGACAGCGATACGTTGGCTCGAAAATCACCGCGAAATACGCTTCCAGAGAAGTTATATTACCATTATTGTCCATCTTCATTGATTTGTATTGGTTTGACTAGTATTACTCCGCGCGCTGTATGTCGCTGGATGTCTTGCTGCTGCTATTCAACGGTGTCCGGAAAAATAGGTCCACCAAATGCTAAAACAACTGTTAGAAGGCACATTTCGCTGCGATTTTCGGGTCAATTTATCGCTGTCCACCACTGACCACACGGTAAGTTCCATGTCTTTTCAAACGAAAGTTTAATGCCGTTTTATGATTGTTTGCTTGAGTGGTCATTGACTCGATGCAAAGGTGGGGGGGCTGCAGCAGTGGATACCTAAATGCTCCGTTCAGCACCAAATGTCCAAATTGTGATCAGAACATCTATAATTCACCCAGACTACCTAAAAACAGGGCTTAATGTGCAAAATGGCGAACTAACCCTTTAAGACCTGGGATGATGACAGCAGAGGACTCATCTTCCTATCCTCCCAACCAGCCACACTGTTCCCACAAGTCATGTTGAGCGTAACTTTGTACAATCATAACTTGGAGTTTGTAAGGTGGGCTGCCTTATTATTTTCTTTTTTAAGTTTCTCCTGTTTTATTAGACCAGGGAGGCAAGTGATTGTTTTTTCTTTTGATTTGCTTTGTTTGGAGGGTCGCTTTCCCTCCTGTTGATGGTTTTGTTTGTTTGTTGTTTTGGCCTTGGCCCATCCAGAAGTTTATCATTTAATTCCAAGTGAACCTTATATTTCTTATACAACTAAAAAACTTTTATGTTTAAACCTCTAAATTATGTCTCCGTGGCTGCTTGAGACCTGAGGAAGATGGGACACTTTTATGTTGTGCCTTGGTTACCCCTAGACTGGGAATAACAATGGTTTAGAAGAGACTGCTGTTGTTAGCTCAGAGAGTTCGACTGGACAACAGTCTAAATACAAATCAGGTTCTACAGATACTTCTAAAGCTGCTGTACTTGATGATACATCACTGATAATAGTGGGAAGGACTCCATCAATCTTCTCTCTAATAGAAACAATTTTATTAATAAAGAAGCTCATGAAATCATCACTGCTGAGAGTTAAAGGAATAACTCTTATAAGTTATTAAACTATCTTTCCAGACTAATTAAGACTCTTCTAAATTAGAGGAACACCATTGTCTCTCCAGCTTTCTTGCAGTCTGCTTTAAAGCACGCAGCTGTGAATTATACCAAGGAGACAACCTCTTCTGACTGATTACCTTCCTTTTCAGACGGGCAACATTTTTCAGTGCTGTACGCATTGAAACAACAAGAGAGTCAAGTGTTGCTGGAGTAAAATTTAGGTAGCCGTCCTCTGTCATATCTGCACATGGCAGTGAAGAAAAGGATGATGAAATTAACTCTTTAAATCTGGTTTTCTAGAAATAGATGTATTATTAGACTCAAAGGTTATCAGAAAATGGTCAGATAAGACAGGGTTATGAGGGAACACTGTTAACTGTTCACTCTCAATGCCATAAGTCAGCACAAGATCAAGGGTGTGATTAAGGCAGTGAGTAGGTCTGTGACCCTAACCCTTATTTATCACACTGTTAGCTCGATTATTTCATTGGAATCTCAAGTCAAATAAAGTATTTATTGGTGGTCACAAGTGAAGTATATCAGCGTTGGACCCGGCACGACAGAGCTCTCGCAGGAAATCCGTTATACCGAGCCCCGATTTCCGTGTACATTTCGTATTTATATGACTCATTATTTCACATAGGTTGGACTCACACTCGACCGAGTATGATTGGAAATGAGTAGGTTCAACATGCTTCGTCATATTCTCTGGATCAGCCAAAACAATGTGTGTGTGTGAATCTAGCACCTGCTTTCCCAGGCTAATTGTTTTGTCTCAATATGTCTGGATCACTTTAGGTCATATATCGTGTGGAAAAGTACAGACTGTTTAATATGCATTCATAATGTCTAAGAACAAAGCCAATTTTAACAATAATCAACATTATGTACAGTGGGAGAGAAAGCTGATAAAGTTTGATAACCCAATATTCGTAGTAAGTAAATATTTATCAAATTTCTGCAACTCTCTGGAAGTCAAGTCAACAGCATGCATAGAAAACACTCAACTTGTGTATCATGGATCAACAACTTCATGTTTATGTTAATGCATCCCAGTTAGGCAGGTAGCATAAGGGGGTCTTGCCTAAGGACCCCTAATGGCACCTTTCATGCGAGGGGGTCAGGATTCAAACCCCGCTCACCCACATGAAAGGCAGCAATGTTAACTCTACACCTCCAGTCAGTTTATTATTTTATTAATTTGCATGCAGTAACACAAGCTTAAAATAAACAACATGTGAAATTATATTGAATTCTCTGTCACGACATGTGACACTGTTAATTTTTCAGTAAGCATAAATGGATAGTTCCAACAGTTTTGTCTAATAGTATGATATATGTTATAATGTTTACTGAAAACAGCACAGCTGAGTGAAGACTATTAAAGTTAAGAAAAGATCTATATGATTTGAGTTATGGAATACATGTTCCAGTACTGCATCTGCAAAACCTTTTCAACAACTTTAATGAACAGGTAGGTACGTAACTTCAGCTCCGAGATGAAGGGTAAACAAAGGGGAGTGAACATATTCCCTTATTTCTTGATCAAACACAGGACAAAGAGTTACTAGGAAACTGACTTGATGAAAAAATACATTTGAGGCTGCTGGAATGTCATTGGCGCTAAGACAGTTGTAGTCTTGACAGAAATACAGAAATACTTGACACAAAGTAATGCACATTAATAGTCTTGATAAAGTTGCTCTGAAGCCAGTTATATTTGAATGTGGATGTATTCAAAGCAGTACAGTTAAGAGACTAATATGAAGTGGGCAGTTTGCCAAGTGCAGCAGGTGCAAAGAGAAGTTTATCCTTTACAATATCCTTTAAAAAAAACAACTGATTGATGATGAGTATAATAAAGTGGAATTTGATTGTCACCAGGTTAGCTTTTATTTACGCTACATAACTTATTTTCACTCCTTTTCAGGTTGCAGATATTTTCAGAGGCCTCCCTGTGCTCTGTCTGTAGTTACATCACACTGACTGAGATGAGTCTAAGACTCTTAAAATCAGTGTTCTGAATTAGAATTTGCTTTTAAAAATTAAATGAACTGACAGAAGAAAGAATTCAGACAAACAGGATCTTTGTGGTTCACACCGTGGCTATGAGAAATGGGAGTGGATTGTGCTCTTCATCATCCTGTTGTAAAGCTTTGCATAGATTAGCAAACTTTGGTGTAGTCTTGAGGGGAGGCCGCTGTGTTTATGGTTTAGAGTTTGATAGCTGTTCAGCTTCAGTTGTTTTAATCATACATTTAGAAAACATCTTATACATGTATGGGTGTGTGTGTGTATAAAAAGATATCTAATTGAATGTCAATCACAATTCCAAATATGACAGAATCATAACGTAACTTTCAGCCATCCGGGCATCATGGACACTTCCTGGCCACTTCACTACCACATCCATAAAGCAGTATTTATAGTCACATGTTGCCTGGATATTTAAGGTAAAATTACCCTTTCTGTTCACATAATCAGTGGAATTTGCTGAAGGCTGCTTAATCCCCACATGTGTACCATCCACTGCACCCATGCACTGAGGGAGGCCATGAATCTTTTCAAAGTTTTCAACTAGTGAATGCACTGCACTCTCAGTTGTTGGTAGGTGTATGAACTGGGGTCCCAAGTCCACTGTTATGGCTCTACACACCTGCCTGACAATGTTTGAGACCACCTGTCTTGACAACCCAAATGCATTAGCAGTTTTGCGCAATCTGCCCTCGTCAGCTAAATAATACAGTGTGCATGCAACTTTTTTAAGCACACTTACAGGTGATCGCATGACAGTGGACTGCCCCTCGATATGAGGACGTAATAAGTCCGACTGCGACAGGAGTGAGGACCGGGACATGCGGAAATTGTCACGCCATTCCTCTGGGAGTACGACTTCCATCTCAAAGTTTTCCCACCAGCTTGCAGTGCGTCCCGGTCTGATCCAAAACTGGCGTCGACGATTTCGGCGAAGAACGCGCCTACGTGGAGTTGTAATGAGGGGGTAAATCACCGACCGCAATGTTGCCCGTCGCCTGTGCTCTTGGAGCAGTAGTTGGGCGTGTAAATTCACGGCAGTAAACAGCGCCTGCACAATAGTAACCACCACAGTTTTCAAGGCATCCATGCTTCTTCTGAAAACAATGGTCGCACGTTTGACGTCAGAGCAGATTTGTTTTTGTTGGTTTGGCGCATATTGTGACGTTCGAAAACGCAAAACTCCGGTTCTCTCCGTCTACACGCAGCTGCATAAACAGAGTTTTCAAAAATCTTCACTTTGCCCGGAGTTTTTAAAAACATTCGTTTACGATGCGTTTTTATGCGTTTTCATGTGGATGACAGGAAAATATATTTGTTTTAGCAGATACCCGGCTACGTGTGGATGGGGCCTTAAGCCTGGTTTATAGTCGGTAATGCAAGATGCAACGCAAGACGCAAGCCGCAACACAAGCCCTTGCGCGGTTGCAAGCCCCCCCTTGCGTGCTTGCGTGTGTCACCTCAATTTTCTAAACTTCACGCAAGACGCAAGCGCAAGCCACTGGCTGTGGTCGAAACCGCCTACTACTTGATCGATCTGACAGTATGCAGAGCGTTTACACACAGTGCACTTAACTCCTGCCCGAGCCGAAATCAGCCGGCCTGAAAAGCTGATTTCGCTTAAGCTATAGGGCTCGGGCACACGCGTTGCATTCTGGGATATGGTCGCCATATTGGAGGCACAATCTCGTAAACAAACCCTGAGGCAAGACGGAGATCAAGGACCAAACAGTGAGAGAAAAGTGAGAGAAAAGCATGTTAAAATCGAAGAAAGGATGTGGGATATACCGGGATACATTACAGAAGGAAGCCAGAGATCGGTACATGCAGAAGATTGGCGTTATAAACGGACTGGACCCTTATGAAATACCGAGCAAGGAATGGATTGTCGACGAAGATTTACTGCCTAAGTTCACCCTTTCGGACATAATTGCGTATATAGTATGTGGTGCCAGTGCTTATACTTTGCAACAGTTTCAATTATAATGACACTTTACACTTTTGTCATGTTACTCTACTTGTAAATAAATAATGAAACACACACACTTGGCTGTATCTCAAAGCATATTTATTTCAGACGACTTCAACTTTGCACAACACTCCTGCTCATGGTGGTCAGAGTACAACATACAGACACAATCTTGTCAAAGAATGTTTTGTCTTCACCTTCGCATGGCAAAACTATGTTGATAGGTACTTTTGCTGACAAAAAGGTGTATTGTTTCTGACAGTTCCAATCGCCCTTTCCACGTGAATTTGGAGATGGGCAATTTTCCTTGTATTTTCCACATTAAATTAAGATTAAGATCAGATTTATTGTCATGTATACATGCATACACACGAAATTTGTCCTCCGCTTTTAACCCATTGAGACATCCCTTGCTTCCAACTGACAGTGTCCTCTTGTGAAGGCGGGGATCTTTACCTCAGCACACAAAAGTCTGTAACTTACCAGAATGAAAATGCAGAGAACACACTCTCATCGACACCGGGATTGAGTGGAAAGTTATGCTTGGTCGTCTTACAGCAGCGATCCATGCTAGTCGACGACGCTTTGTTATCTCGGACACTTGGTCTCCGTGGGTGTGCCTCCAAGCAGGAAACCGTTAAAAAGATAAACCATTTACGATTTCCCCCCCATTCCTGTCACGGCTTACGCTATTGCACCCCACGACACAGCAACGTGCGACCATAGTGGCAAAGACAATAAGTAAAATAGATAAACCAACGAAGAAAGTTCCGAGACCAGGCGGGAGTACGCCTGCGCGCAGTGGAAAACAATGTAAACAAAACAGTTCTGAGCCTCCAGTATGGCCGCCGCTCACGTAGTGACGTTACGTGCCCGAGCCCTATTGGCTAAACTCTGTAAATATATAACTTTAGCAACATTTGAAACATTTTCAGGCGAGAAAGTAGTCGTTTAGACCTCCAAGGTGTTGAAAATCTGACAAAATACCGGCTATTTACAAGAAGAAGAAGAAGCATGAATCTATGGAAGAGAGACTTGCCAAAGAGCTCCTGGCGGTGAACTTCCTCTCATCGTAGTAGGCTTGTCATTGAAAAAACCCGCTACTCCACCTACTGTCCTGGCGGTGAATCGCCACGCAGCACACGCAACCGCCGACAAAGCAAAATGAAGTATAAACGTCTCGAGCCATTAACATACGCGCAAGACGCAAGCGCAAGGGCAGTTAAAAGAAGTATAACTCAGCCTTTAGTCTCTGCCATCTATATGACATAGTACCTTGAGACAAGCCCTCCTTCAGTGACTTGTGTATTCGTGTGATGACTCACACCCCTCAAATGATGTCACCCCCCCTCAGTTGCCATGGCAGTTGTCACGGCAACGTGTATTCAGGTTCTTGCAGTGGTGAAGGTGATTCTAATAAGGAAGTTTAAGGGGTTAATACTGATAGCTCGGTCTAGTTTAATCACACTGTGGCATGGGGAGCTGTCCCAGAGTCTGGTCCAAGATGAAGACTTCTGCCTTATAAGTCTCAAATAATTATGTTGGCTAAAAAAAAAGCAATGCAAGAGAAGTAAAAGAAAGCACAGTCAACAGACAAAACAACAAATAAAATAAAACTATTAGAAAAAAATATTTTGTTAACGTATGCTTTTTTTTTACCTCAACTGCTGTTTTCCACATTTCTATATTGGATTCCCAGATAGCCCTGTGTAACTATCTGACCTGTTAAGTTAAGGCAGTACAGTCTTGTCCTTCAGTCCATAGCGTGATGGAGCACAGGGATGTATTCAGATAACATTTTAACCAAAAAAAGAGAAAAAACATGGCACATCTTCAGAAAATGTGTTCCTTGCATGTCACATGATAGACACATGGTCACATGGTCATGATAGACATCCAGCAATTTACTGAATATGTCCACATAGCATCATGGGAAGTGTGTAGGAATTGTAGGTAGTTGAAACAACTGAAGCACAGACAGGCATGTCTCAGGTCTTTCTATAAAATGTTGTGATGCAAGATTTAAATGGGCTCTTTTCTTTTTTCTGTTTTTTTAATCATGTTTTTGATAATAAAAAAACCATGACATTTAAAATATAATATTCCTACTTTTATCTTCATTTTCAAATTTTGTCTTTGAATATTTTAGTTATTCTCTGTGTTTTTATATTTTATCTTTTACACTTTTATTCAATTCACTATGATGGGGCTTTGCACATTGTCCTCATACACTGCAAACTGAGCTTTGCATGTTTATGTGTCAGCTAAGGAAGTGTCCCTTTCTGAAGATATGTCCCTTTCCTAGTTGTTTTCACATCCTCCCACCTTTGCTTCCTATTACACCAGACAGACAACACTGGTCCCTTCCTGCAGAAGCCAAGGCAAGGGATTTAAGTTTCCTTATATTTATTTAGGATTGTAATTAGTTCTTTCCATAAAAAAATCTTGCTCCAGAATAATTTCATTTTTACTGTTGTTGGGGCTCAAGCAGGAGCTGGATTAGTTAATAGCATTTTAGCAAGATTGATAATTGTTCAAGGACAATTATTAATATTCAATTCAATTATTAGTGAAATCATTACCTACAGGGCACCACTGACAAAAGTCGAGGCTAATAACTAAAACTCAGTATCTCAAAATATGTTGGTCTATATGTGTTTATCTGGGACAAATATTTGTACAGAGCAGAAGGCCATGAAGAGTGAAACAGTGAAACATACACAACGATCAAATCAAATCAAATTTATTTATATAGCACATTTCATGTACGAAGCAATTCAAAGTGCTTTACATAAAATAAAAGCATTGCAGTGGGGAGTGGAAGAAGCATTAAAAATACATAAAAGAATATAAAGAGAAACTAATAAAATCATTTAAATGAATTTAAAAACAAGCAACAGTCCAGATAATCTAAAAGATATCGTGCAGATTTCATGCATAGACACATAAGAAAAGAAATGTTTTTAACCTGGATTTAAAATATCTACATTTGGTGAAAGTTTCATGAAGTAGCTGTTATGAAAGTTCAGCACCAATAGAGGGCTCCAGTGTTATTTGGCCCAATTGCATTATGTAGCGGGGTGTACCTACGACCGGCTCAGGAGAGGTTGTAACGTGACTCCCCCATGTTAATCCTGTATTCTGATGGCCAATGTTCGTAACTGCAATAAAGCCAGTTCAACGGATTATGAAGTCTCGGTATCTACTAGAGATGCACCGGATCCAGGATCCGGGGTCTGGTTCCGGCCGGATAGTGGCGTTTTTGACGAGGTTCGGTTACTGCCGGACCTGGTGCCCCAACCGGACCGGATCCTACAGCACGTAAGCACTACGTGATTACGTCGTTAAATGTTTAAAGAAGATAACCGCCGAAACAGAGGTCAGCGTTTTTTTTCAGCGAGCCACTGATTCCTCTAACCGAAGACCCGCTTCAGTGGTGGAAAGGCAATCTGCAGCGCTTTCCATTGCTGTCAAAAACGGCCAAAGTTTATCTCTGCCCACCACCAACCTCTGTACCCAGTGAACGACTTTTCAGCACCGCTGGAGACATCCGTTCTCACACTCGCAACCGGCTGTCGCCGATTAATGCAGAGGGTCTTGTTTTTCTGAAAGGAAACGCTCATTTTCTGTGAAAGCTAGCTATAGAAGTTGTTCATAATATAACCTAGAGGAGAGTAGGTTCGAGTTTTTTGTGCCACACTTTATTTAATGTTCTAATTAAGCCTACAGTTAAGTGCTTGAAATAGAAGTGAAATAGCCTATGTTCCATGACTGTAGGCATTCATGATGATAATCAAGATTCCCAGTGTTTTGTTTTTTTCTGAGAAAAAAAATCAGTCTGCAGTTAATAGGCTACTATTAGCCTACATTTTTTTTCATTACATTTATCAGGCCTATTAAAATTTTGTATCCAAGAGTAATACATGTGCTAAATTTGCTATATTTTAGTTTGTAAATGCAGTAGGCCTATGTTTTGTTGGATTCTTTTACTCTTTTCTTTTACTTTTCAAAGAGCACGTTATGGCTTGCTGTTTATGACAGGCCTCATTCTCTTTAGTAATAATGTCATTTTTTGCTCTCTTTATTTGTTCTTTGGATTGAACATAACAATAAGCCTGTACACAAATGACGTTAAGCTGAACATTTCAGCGGTGTGTTCCAAGTGACTATATTCAAATAAAATAGATAATGTTAGAAGTTATTGCGTATTTCATCTGTTAAGGAAAGGAAATGAACTGTAAAGTGGTTTTCACTGCATTATAATGTACTAGCTGATGATCCAAGTAGGATCCGGTTCCGGTTCCGGCAGGATCTTAAGCAGTGGATCCGGTATCCGGCAGGACCTTAAAAATCAGGATCCGGTGCATCTCTAGTATCTACTAATTTATATCCCAAGATATCACATATGGCGACGAGGATAAAAGCCTACAGTAAGACAACGAGCACCGTGCTAGCGTAGCAAGTGAAGTGAAACTAGGCTATTGCTAACGGTCCGTGAGTGAGCTATTGACGTTGTGCCGCTAGCTTGGACGAAGATTGGTGCTGTTATATCGATTCTTTCAATGACAGCTCAAGAACAAGCCGGAGGAATCTCAAGTTAAATAAAGTGTTTATTGGTAGTCACACGTCAAAGCATATCAGCGCTGGGCTCAGTGGAACAGAGCTCCCGCAGGAAATCCGTCAGACTGAGCCCCGATTTCTGGGTATCATTTGCATTTATAGCCTCATAGGTTGGACTCACACTTGACCGAGTATGATTGGACATGAGTAGGTTCAACATGCTTCATCATATTCTCTGGATCAGCCAAAACAATGTGTGTGTGTGAATCTGCCCTTGCTTTCCCAGGCTTTCCCAATTGTTTTGTCTTAGGTCATCATGGAAAAGTACAGAGACTATTTCATTTATAATGTCTAAGAACAAAGCCAATTTTAATAGTGCTCTCTTTAGCGAAGAAAGATGGCTGCTACGGTGGGTTTAGTGGCTCCTTTTGATAGCAAGTCACAGTCATGGGAAGAATACTGCGAGATTCTGGACCATTTTTTCGTCGCAAATGAAATCGACGACGAAGACAAGAAACTTGCTGTGCTGCTAAGCGGTGTGGGTGCCCAGACCTACGCACTGATGAGGAACCTACTCAGCCCCGAGAAACCAGGAGATCGTTCATACAATGATCTGGTAAGAGTGTTGAAAAATCATTTTCACCCAAAACCAAGTGAAATAATGCAACGTTGGAAGTTTAATACAAGAAATAGGAAGCCTGAAGAAAGTGTGAGTGACTTTGTGGCAGAGATGAGAAAGCTGGCACAGGACTGTAACTTTGGAGATACTTTGACAGTCATGCTGAGAAATCGGTTGGTTCGTGGCATAAATGAAGACAGGATACAGCAGAGGCTGCTGTCAGAGGACGGATTGACTTTTGACAAAGCACTCAAGTTTGCACAAGCCATGGAGGCGGCAAATAGAGACATTGTCGACTTGTACGGCGTGAAAGAACATGCTAAATGGAACAGAGCAATGGGGTCTGTGAACAAGGTGAGCGACGCCCGCGCGAAACCCCAGTGGGACATGAGGAAATGCTACAGATGTGGTCGAGATAGCCATGTAGCTAAGGACTGCAAGTTTGCCAACGAGAAGTGCCACAGCTGTTATTTGGCCCGATTGCATTATGTTGCGGGGGTATGTAGCAGGAGAGGTTGTAACGTGACTCCCCCAGGTTAATCCTGTATTCTGATGGCCAATGTTGGTAACTGCAATAAAGCAAGTTCAACGGATTATGAAGTCTCGGTATCTACTAATTTATATCCCAAGATATCACAAGAAGGCTGAACTTTTAAATGCAAATTTGGCTGCAGCATCTTACTGAAGTAAAAAAACAAGTGCCTGTTTTTTTTTTTTGTTTTTTTTTTAATTAAGTATACAAAATGAGATGTACCAGGTACTACAACTTCACATTCACACACACAAAAAAAATGCCGATGGTGTATAGCTCGGTTGTTAGCTCGATTCTTTCATTGGAAGCTCAAGAACAAGCCGAAGGAATCTCAAGTTAAATAAAGTATCTATTGATAGTCACACGTTAAGCATATCAGCGCTGGGCTCAGTGGAACAGAGCTCCTGCAGGAAATCCGTCAGACTGAGCCCCGATTTCCGGGTATCATTTGTATTTATAGTCTCATTATTTCACATAGGTTGGACTCACACTCAACCAAGTATGATTGGACATGAGTAGGTTCAACATGCTTCGTCATATTCTCTGGATCAGCCAAACAATGTGTGTGTGTGAATCTTGCACCTGCTTTCCCAGGCTAATTGTTTTGTCTCACTATGCCTGGATCACTTTAGGTCATCGTGGAAAAGTACAGAGACTATTTCATTTATAATGTCTAAGAACAAAGCCAATTTTAACATGGTCATGTTACACGGAAGGAAAACCAGCTTGTTAACCTTAAGCGGTTTGAGAGAGGATCTGAGAGGGGTGATAACATTTCCAGCCACACTGAAAACCCTCTGGGATGATGCACTTGTTTAACAAATACACATGTACTTGCGTGCGACTGTGGAGAGCAAGGGAAAATGTCCTGGTTTTTGAGCCACCATGCCCGGGGGTTTTCATTAGGGTCGATGGGTTCCTCCTGCAGGTAGCGAGTGAGCTCCAGGTCGGCTCTGGCTCTCTTCGGGACGGTTGCCGACGTGCTTGTCCGTGACTTCAGCAGGTCAACCAGACACCGTGTAACAGCGGCTGTTAGGCGTTTACGTCTGTCACTGTCTCTGCTGTACTTGGCGACTCGAGCAAAGGCTTTGCCAACTCCAAGCTGTCGACCAGCCCCGACATGAGCTGCTCCACGACTAGGAGGCGGCCGCAACCGCGTCTTAATAGCTGGATGGTAGCTTGCTAGTTGAGCCCTTAAATTAGTTTCCTCGTTTTACTTGAACCGTTTTGCCGCAGATTTTACAGATTGCCTCATTTAAATTGGCTGGTTCCCTCTTTTCATTTGTCCGAAAGCCAAAAAGCTCCCAAAGGGGCGAAGTAACATTTAGTTTTGATACCAGTACAACTGCCATTGTCTCCTTCTCAACGTGTGCTGTGGTGAGATCAGGTGACATGCGGTGATGGCGGTGGCCCATCATGAAGCGCAGTGGGCTTCTTCATATTGCGATTAGGGCTGGGACTTTAGCGCGTTAATTTCAATTAATTAACTACACACATATTAGCGCGTTAAAAAAAAAAACGCATTTTAATCGCACACTATAATTTTTTATTTTTTTTTAAATACAGACGGATGGAAGCGTCAACAAGAGCGTGGTTTTGTGCAGATTATGCAACAAGGAATTCGCGTATCACCGCAGCGTATCAAGCCCAGAGGCGGCGCTAAGGGGTTGCTTGCGGTTGCTATAGCAACCCCAAGAATGTGCTCAGCAACCCCATAGCTACCCCAACTTTGGGGCTAGAGGCAGGTTTACTGCTCACAAAGAACAGAAGTGCAGTGCAACAACGACAACAATATTAAGAAGTAAAGAATCACGTATGTTTCTGCGTGGTAGCCTATCCCAATTTTTCGTTCTTTAGCTGATAAATATACATATGGAAAGGTATAAAACACCGGCTTTACTGGTGAAACGGCTATCCACATTGTTCCTAGATCTACAGTAGCTGTGGTGATGTCATTCTACAGTCAGCCAATCACGTCTGTTCTAAATTACCTGCAATTCTAAATGGATATTTGGCGATTCTAACTGGAATATGGCGATTTTGAGAATGTCCTTCTTCAAGTAACACAAATAAGGTAGGAAATCCCAGTTGTTTTTCATATGCTCGCCGAAACACTATTATCAAATAGTCTTCTTGTGACTTGGTTTGTTAGTCGACTCTAGGTGCGTGCAGTCTATCTAGAGCTACTTGCTAAGTAGCCTAGTGTCAGTGCAGTTAGCACCATCTTTTGAAAATAACGGACACACTTTTTACTTTATGTTAGGTTGCCAGCATGCTTCCTCTGCCATAATGTGATGCGAGTAGATTGGCTTGAGTAGGCTATGTGTCCGCTGTGGCAGCGGACAGACTGGTGTGAGCAACAAGTTTGAACGTAATGTTGTGCCTGTGTGATTTAGCACTGTACGAGGCTACTGTTGGAAGCCCGCCAGGTAGAACTATCTCTTGAAAGTTGTCGCCTACAACTGTTGTGCGTCAGATGAGATGAAATAGAAAGTCCGCACTGTAGCTCATTCACTCCCAGCTCTTTTTTTCCAAGATGAAGTTGATCAAAACTTATTTGAGGAACACAGTGGGCAAAGTAGCCTTTGTGGATTGGCTATTTTATCCTCAGTGAACGGGCTATGAATGAATGAGATGGACAGGTATGCCTGTGTGTGCGTGTGTGGTTGCGTACACGGGCTGGGGCTGTCTTGCCCCTGGACCTTCTATGCAGCTGTTCCACCACAACGCACAGTGCGACATCTGTCTGCTTGTGAGCAGTAAGCTCCGCTGATAACTTAAAGTTTACAGTATGCAAGGCTACATTACACTATGCAAGGCTGCATGCAGACGGTGGAGTAATGGGTCAGTAACGTTGTTGCGTTGATGCGCGGGGGGGTGTGCTGTTTTGACTAGCAACCCCTCACATTCATGCAGCAACTGCATAGCAACCCCAACGAAAAACCGCTGGCGCCGCCCCTGATCAAGCCTCAAATATCACCTCAATGCTAAACATGTAGCAGCTAGCGTGGAAGCTAACGGGGGCCCAACGCAGCTTAACATTCAAGATTCTATATACTGTGTTTTCATGCATGCTACATTCAGATTTCAAATAGGGATATGTTCTGTGTTTGTTGAAATATTGTTGAAAATGTTAATTTTCTAAAGGATAAAGTATATGCGATTAAAATGTGATTAATTTCGATTAATTAATTTCAAAGCCTGTAGTTAACGTGTTTAAAAATTTTAATCGAGTCACAGCCCTAATTGCGATATTTCATTTTTGCGGTTCCCGCAACAGCCCTACTCTCACGTTCCTCTGGGTATTCCTTAAGAGCTGTGTGTGGTCCATTTTATTGTCCATAGAGCATACATTAGCTAGTATGATGGTTGGGATGGCCGGCTTGTGAGGGCTAGCTGCTAGCCTGGCTCAGATACCTCCGCGCTTGTACCTCTTCTGTTTCCTCTCACGCCGCTTGTGGCGCCTCCACTCTGGGTGAGGTGCAGGAGTGGGGGTCGGGGCTGGTCCAGGCCTCCGGAGCAGACCGCTGCCTTGTTACATATCCACGTACGCTGGGTTTGGGTTTGGGTTGAAAAGTGTTTCTGACAATAATGAGCAGAAAGTTTGTAAGTTTGCTTCAGATGTTGGTTGACACCACACGACGAAGACGACAACAAAGACATACAAAAACACTGCGACTTAAGGCTCCAGCATGGTTGCCGCGTCTGCTAGCGCGAGCGGTGTTGATGATGTCACAATTTCATGCCGGCTATATATAGTGGCGCAAGTCGATGCGCCAGTAGTTCAATTTCTCCGTCACAGAGGTGTCGCTGCTACGTGAAGGTTACCGCTACTCTATAACCACAAAAGTGGAGAAGAAAACAATGCCCCTGTCACCACCACTTCGAGCAATGCCCTCTTCTTTGCCTTCACATATATGTCCCGTAGCTTCTTCCACACATTCTTACAGAACTCTCCCTCTTTCGCCCAAAGTTCTACCAATCTCTGTCCACCAGTTTTGGGAGTTTACGTGGTCCCTGTGCTGTTTCACTGCAGTTTCGTACAGGTGCCTGTACAAACGCACCTCCTGACTGAGCCTGGTCTCACATCGGTCCATCCGGTTTGTCGTTCTCGGTGCAGCCAAGTTACAAAAATCGAGTGGTGCACGACAACGCGCTGCGCCGTCTTTTCAAGGCAAGCGCCAGGCCTAAAACGTCATTTTGACGTCAAGGGCCGCCACCGCCGTGAGCGACGCGTCAACTGTAAATCCAGCTTTATACAAAGATGTTGTGTTGTCGGGAGAGAGAGAAGCCACAGTATGTGCACACGCCGCCATCTTGTTGTGGAGGTGTGGTCAGATTCTAATTGCAGCATGGTCCCCTAAGAATGTCATTAAAAAATGTTCCTACCACCCTTCCTTCACCCCATGATGGTTTCCAGGTTAAAGATGATAGATTTTTTGGACTATTCGACTGGACCCTATGTTTGGATTGTTGCTCTGAGTTACTGTAGTAACATAGTGGAGGGGTGAGGAGGATGACCCAAACTTCCATTGGATATAAATAGCATGTTTTACAGTTGTGAACACACTGGAATTATTATTCTACAATAATGAAAACATAGTTGAAGTGCCTTGGTTTGATTTAGAAAAAAATATTGAATTAAAATAGTTTTACAATTACTATTGTGTGGTAGCCTGGGAATTCCCATGCTGCTTTGCGCGCGATTTCATTCACACTGCAAAGGCTGCCTGGAAACCACCGCCCTTATTTTTGCCTGAGTTAGGGAACCAATCAGAGAACGGGGGGGGGGGGGCAGCAATACGATGACGATGTCTATGCGCGACACCGAAGCTTGTAGAGTGTTAATCCAACATGGCAGCGGACACAACGTTACCGCAACGTTATATGCCTTCTACCCTCATATTAACTTTGCACAAACGACAATAATCGTTAAACGCCATCGTCTTCTCATACACAGTAAAGCGTCTTTTTCTTCCTCATCGAATTTCTGTCGCTCTACATACGTCATCTGGTATAAGTGATACAATTGGCTATGAATCGCGCGCAAAGCAGCATGGGAAGAACCAGACACCATTTGATAGACATTCGTAGCGCCCAATAAACGGCTCTAGGCATTCGTAAACCACGCCTCAAATACGGGAAAATGCACACCTAGTTCCCAGACCACCATCTCATCGAGATGTGGACGCGTCAGCCAGGCTAATTGTGTGGCCTTTTTTGCAATCAATTTTTCCACACACATACACACAAAACTTTAGGTTTTGAATTGCTAATGCCTCTGCTGTGTCATCTTTCACAGGATCTCACCCATGTCCGCACAGTTTGGACTGTGCCCGCGCACGACGACACTTCTGCCTGCCAGGCAGCTCACATTGCGGCCCCTGTCTGAGTCATCTTGTGGAGAATTCCCATGGCCGCTGTGTCATCAAGAAGAGACATGCTCATCACTCTAGTCAGTTCATTAAAGGTAGGTGGTTGGATACTTATTGTGGGTAGATATCTGGTTGCTTTCTGCTTTTACATGACAGGGCTAATTTTTTTTTTTTTTTTTAAATCATTACCCGTGGATCTTTTGTATCTGTCACATTTCTCTAAAAATAATTTTCCCGTTTTTGACAAGTCATCAAATATTTACATTTTCAGATCGTTTCCTGGACTTTTTTGCAGAGAGGCAAAAACTAAAAAGCATTTTTCACCGTATGTATGACCACAAAAAAGTTTCTTGCTGAACTTTGTTCTGCTCGACAAACAGCCATTAGATACACCCAAAGGAGACTAAGAGCTCCAGCTTATACTGACTGATCTTGGAAAATGATCTCTCACAATAACTGAAACCATCACACATTCTGTTAGTTTTATTCTTTCTTTTGGCTTCACCATTGTTATATTTTGTTGTAATAATTGCATCATAAATGAAACATGCAAAGACTGATAACCGCTGTTGATTCTAATGTTTATTACACTCATCCAGAAACTTTATATAAAATGTGCTGACAGATCTGCTGCTGAATGCATGCACATGATATACACGATTCTAACTGTAACCCTAATTATCATGCAATAATGCATGGAGATAAAGACAAATGTAAGTGATCCAGAAGATCCACAGGTGACAATTTAAAAACAGTTACATAGACTGACATAAAGACATAGAGATGAAACGTGCCCAGCCATTTCCTGATGACTGTAGGCCATTGCATCTGAGCCATTGCTTTGGTGCAGCTTTAAGCCTGGTTTATAGTCGGTAACGCAAGACGCAACGCAAGCCCTTGCGCGGTTGCAAGCCCCCTCTTGCGTGCTTGCGTGTGTCACCTCAATTTTCAAAACTTCACGCAAGACGCAAGACGCGAGCAGAGCGATAGAGTAGCCACTCTGGACGCGAGCACAAGCCACTATCTACATCACATCCGGCGGCGTGTTCATCTTCCGGTTTCATCCCCTAATAAAAGACCGCTGTTTTCAAACGCCAAGGTAGAAAGCGAAGAAGAAGAAGAAGAAGCATGAATCCCATAGACATAATATATTATATATATTATGTCTATGATGAATCCACTCAAAGAGAGACTTGCCGAAGAGGTCCTGGCGGTGAATTTCCTTTCATCGTAGTAGGCTTGTCATTGAAAAAACCCGCTACTCCACCTACTGTCCTGGCGGTGAATCGCCACGCAGCACACACAAGCGCCGGCAAAGCTAAATGAAGCATAAACGAGTATAACTCAGCCTTTACTAGTTGTCCTGCCTGTGAAGATGTCTCCATTCCGGCTGCCTGACTCTCAACAAGCCGTCTCGTATTTTCCTGGCCTGACATTTTGTGGAGAGCTTAATCTCATGTTCAACATTGACACCAGACTGTGTGCCATGTTAAAAAATATCTGCTAAGTGTACCTAACAAATAAGCCAGTAAAGTTACTTGCCTAATGACAGGTAGCATAATCCCATAATATTTTGTGTTTTTTATATTTATATAACTTGTGTCAGTATACATTAAAGCGGCACTATGCAACTTTCAGTAATACGGGGTTTGTTTACCATGCAATACACACCCCAAAGCTGTAGGGGGAGCTCCGTAGAAAATAAGGCGACAGTCTAGCCATATTATATATTACTACTCTAGAAGCTAACCACATTCAATTTAGCCGTCGACAGCTAATGGAGAGAGGTGTGTCTTATCAGGCTCCCTGGCTCGGCTCAGAGCCCTTTAGACCTGCCGTGAAGCAGTAGTTCTCGGCTCTCGTGTGTCGCGAGACTTCCAGAGGTAAACAAAGCACGCGGCGCCACAGGCAAAGTTGCAAGCGCTGTTTCGGGCTAGGGCCACCAGATGGAGATGGAAATGTCACCGTTTTCATCAGAACGGGTCAGCCAAGCTATCTGATGATTGCCAAGCAATTTTATGACCATGAAAAAGTTGCATAGTGCCGCTTTAATTGTTTAAAATGACCTGATTTTGGTCCGTGTCTGTAGATCTTTGTTGGACAGTCACCTCTGCGCCATTAATTTGAAAGAATACATTACGACGGATGCACAATGAGTGGAATCCATGTGTCCTGTGCTCCATTGATAAGGCTGTGACCCTGTCACGTATGACCACTGTTTCCAATTCGTATTCAAAAAGAATAAATTCGATATGCAAAGAATAACTTCTGATACACAAAGAATAAATTCTTATTCACAGCTGTACATTGATCTTTGTAATCATAATAAAGAAACTGCAACTCTAAAGTTTAACGTTGTATTTGTAGATTGTATTCTCACAGACAAATATTAACTGCAAATTTTGTTAATGTAACAAAGTAATTTTATTTATTTAAGAGATTTTTATTTTCGCACAACTTTGAATTTATATGCACACGTTCCACACAATCCTTCTCTGATTTTGATATCCAAATGTTAAACATAACTGTCCATTGCAAGTTAAAAAAATCTCATTTTTGATATGTTTCACTATTAAAATACATCTTTGTTATCAACATAGTGACTAATAACATCCACTACACTTGACTTTATACATAATTACATTGCTAAACCTATTTGGAAGTATTTTAATTGATCTACTTGAATTAGCCTAATAAAACGGGTGTTGGTGTTGGGTGTTGCTGGCTTATTAAATAGCAGATGATGAGCTGTATGATTCAATCACTCTTTGTAAGATTCGTTTTCTTTCTCCATCTCATCTCCACTAGATGTGACTAGTTTTATCAAACAAAAGAAAATCTAATCAGACTAAATGGTCTAGAATGGAGGTAATGGGAGAACACAAAAATCTAGATAACATCCCAGAATACAACATGGAGTTATGTG
Source organism: Odontesthes bonariensis (assembly GCF_027942865.1). Taxonomy (NCBI): domain Eukaryota; kingdom Metazoa; phylum Chordata; class Actinopteri; order Atheriniformes; family Atherinopsidae; genus Odontesthes; species Odontesthes bonariensis. The sequence continues at coordinate 26,005,211 of NC_134511.1, forward strand.
TCTTCACATTCTCTATAACTGTTCCAATTAGATGGTGCCATGGGATGCTGTTAGGAGGTTGTTAAGTTCTTTTCACAGGACAACTATTAGGTCTCAATAAGTGTGAGAAACATTTTCCAAGTACACATTCAAGGAATCCCATTTTGGTTTCCAGTGGATCTCGGGATTCTGCATGCAACAACAATTATAGTCCGCTTTGTTTCGGACCAAAAGTGCTGATTAGTGTGGGATTTCTGTCCTCAGCAATCTTTAAATAAATTAAAAGAAGTAAGAAAACCAAGCATTGCATCGAATCTTTTCTCCATTACTAATGTCACAATACAACACAAAACAGACAAACACCACTTGAGCAGTCAGCACAGTGCTTACTTTAAACTTGCGCTTGTGTTAATGGCTCGAGACGTTTATGCTTCATTTAGCTTTGCCGGCGCTTGCGTGTGCTGCGTGGCGATTCACCGCCAGGACAGTAGGTGGAGTAGCGGGTTTTTTCAATGACAAGCCTACTACGATGAAAGGAAATTCACCGCCAGGACCTCTTCGGCAAGTCTCTCTTCGAGTGGATTCATCATAGACATAATATATTATATATATTATGTCTATGGGATTCATACTTCTTCTTCTTCGCTTTCTACCTTGGCGTTTGAAAACAGCGGTCTTTTATTAGGGGATGAAACCGGAAGATGAACACGCCGCCGGATGTGATGTAGATAGTGGCTTGTGCTCGTGTCCAGAGTGGCTACTCTATAGCTCTGCTCGCGTCTTGCGTCTTGCGTGAAGTTTAGAAAATTGAGGTGACACACGCAACCACGCAAGGGGGGGCTTGCAACCGCGCAAGGGCTTGCTTTGCGTCTTGCGTTACCGACTATAAACCAGGCTTAACTGATCAGTGTACCTTTGCATGACTGTGACCTCATTAACCCCAGTGGGTGTAATACCAGTGTCTCTCTGCATCAGCTGTGTGACATAACTTATGATCTTTGCGAGTCTCTGCTTCCGTGTACTGCCAATGCTTTCGAGAAATGATAACAAGCCTGTACGCAAAATACAAGTTTCTGTAAATGTAACATTTTGCCTTGTAAGCTTCTGTCTAGTAGTTTTTGATCAATTATACAAGACTGATTGTGTATTGAATAAATTGATTAAAATAAGTGAAAAGTTTAATACCAGTAGACATCAAACTTTATGCTGTTTTATTTGTTTTTTGATGTCCTCTGTGTGTGTTACAGTAATGATGTGTTAAACTTGATTGAACACATCATTACTGTCATTTTTTCTTGTTCACATTGTGGCTTACTTTGATCAGCTGTATTTAACATATTCAATTCAATTCATTTTTATTTATATAGCGCCAAATACAGGCACTTAAATAATAAAGTCCAATTCAGGCGAATTGGAATTCAATTCATTGTAATCATAATTATTTATAAAATAATCCAATTCATTCATATAATATCAGTATAGTTTATTATAAATGAAGCATTGCAAACATAGCAAATATTTAAGAGCATCTTCATACTTCTTAATCTGCTGTTTTTAAAAACACATACCATTCTGATATGATAGTGACACTAACGTTGGAAACTGTATCAAATATCTAACCTTACAAAAATTTTACTAGGAATGGCTATATTCTTGAACAAAAATATTTTATTAAAAGGAAAGTAGTTGTCAAAATGCATAGGATATTAAACAAGTGCAGATCTGGCTTGATAGTATGCTTTGTAATTTTATGTTTGTACATACATAAATACATACATACATATTTATGGTTCCAAATTAACCTTTTTTTCTTTTTTCACAAAACCACATACAGTATACATATGCAAACAGTTGTCTTAAGTTATTTCACAAAATCTCTAAATAAGTGAACTACGGGTCAAAACTGTGTAAAAGGAGGAATAACCATATTTTAACTAATAGAACACAACCAATTCATTCAGGCATACTCTTGCTACCCTTGCCCACGGAACTGTATCATCAGATTGGGTCTCATGCAACAACCGTTCGTACGCACAGTTTGGTTCTTAAAGGTGGGGTAGGGGCATTTTTTTTACATATTGCTTGAAATACTCTTCACACCCCCATTGCAACCAATTAATTAAAAGTTTTGACACAAAAATGAAAAGTTTTAGTGGCCTCTAGAACAAACAATCCAGGAAAAACACTATCCAATCATACTGAACGGACTGTTAACGATGATTGGATTCTGATGCGTCTAACAAACTGCAATCTGCTCCTCCCTCCCCCTGTGCGCGTACCCTTCTTCGTGAACAAATTACGCGTGCCCAGAATCTTGGCAGGAAGCTAAACTAGAGCCAGCTTGGCTAGCACCTAGCATTATTAAACGGTTCATTATGATGTTGAAAGGTATTTTCTTACCTGTGAATCCGCCATGAGAAAAAGTTAGCAAAAGTTAGCCGAACCAATCGATGCTTGCTGTCAGAACAGCGCTCGTGCACCTTCGTGCTCGTGAACAAGCATTGCGCGTTCATGTACTCTAGAGGCGTGGCTTCGGGGGGAAGTCTGAAGAAAGGGGTTGGGACTTTTGACCTGTGTATTTTCAAAATGCAGTTTCGCTGGACTCAAAATCCAGGATCTCCTACCCTACCTTTAAGTCGTACGTTCGAGTGATTTAAGAGAATTTCCGCATTCACCAATTTTTTCGTATTTTGAGTTTTCTTTAAGTATAAATAGAATTTATGAGTGATCCAGACCTGTCGTAGGAGTCACGTAAAATAGTCCGCTGTTATTCGAATCAAGTTTGTTTTGCTAATGGATTGTATATTCAATTACTTTGAAGCAATCATGAATAAATATATACATTTTACCCCATAATTATGCTGACATTATGCTGTTTGACTTATGTGATGCACTAATTGAAGGTTAATTTGACTGTATATAACAAGGTCAATGGGAAGTGTAACCAGTGGCTGACTTTCTACTTCTGGATGCCTTAGAGCGTCAGGCTCTTGGAAGAGAGTGTGTGTTCCGAGACTGTGTAGATATCCTTGCAGAGACAGATGAATGTCTCTGACAAGGCTGACATCGCGATTTAGATTGCCAGGGACTGTACTGCTGCAAATATGCAGCTTGCTGGAGCCACAACTCCAGAGAAACAAGTGCAAAGTGTGCTACTTCCTCGCGGGATTGCACCTAAATGAAATAAATGAATGGGCTACCATTCAAGCAGTTTCCTCTGTAATATTATTGTGATTGCAAAGGACTACATTTAAACTTACGCTTTTGCAGCTGCAGCGGTGCACTCATTTCTAAAAACATGTTGAAACTCGCCGTATGAGCGCATTAAGATTTCCAATTCGAGGTTGGTGAAAAATGTTGCCCCTCCTCTTCCCCGTTGCCATGGTGACTTGTCGAATCAAGGCTCCATTGATGCTGGCTATTTAAAGTTGTGGTGCACACGCAAAACTCGGTGAAACTACTCAGAGTTGACTAAACTCACTCAAATCAGCGTTTCTGGAACTGAAAACTCAGAGTCTATCAACTCAGAGTTCAGGAATAGACTCAGAGTTTGTTGAACCTGACCCCAGTTGTTAAAGGCTGTTAAAGGTCAATAATGAGGAAATAGAAATACTTGTCATTATATAAAAACTGCGATTATGCTCACCAAAGTGGTCGTTGCACAAGTGAATTGTGATGTGAACACAGCACCATAACCAATAATACCAGTGCCTCAAAAGCGCTGGATTTACTGCAGTTTTTTTCTTTAATGGTAAGTGTAGTTGCTGAGACAATGGCACCCCAACACCAAAGGAATAGCTTCAGAATACATTGTAAAGGAAGTACAAAACGCATAAACGTTACTACACAGTTTTAACTTCTCTGTTTAGCTTTTCAGACTTTTTTTTGTCTTTTGTAACATTTACAGTAGCTGTACCTCCTTAGGATCTGGTGGGTCGCACAGATGCTAGAGATGGATAGCACGATATCAGGGTGTCCCTATGTATTCTTGTTGTTGGAATGTTTCAAAATATATTGAAGAATAGTTTTCTCAACTAAATGATTGAAATTAGTAACTTTTGGAAAACAAAAAAATTACATGGACAGGAAAAAGCTCCTTCTGGTTTAAAAGTTTGAAAAAGGTACACACAATTCTGCTTAAGTAAATGTACGTTAACTATTGTAAAAAATACTATGGTAAAATAATTATTGACGCAACTTACTAACTCAAGTAAAAGTGACAGGTAAAGGCTCTGAAATGTACTTTTAAGTATCAAAGTAACAAGTAACCCTTGAAAAGACAATTGCGCCAGTAATGTAAAGGAAATACATTTCGGAAACATAAATAATCTATTTGTAAATAAGAGCACAAAAAGCCTAATTATTGGTACACAGGGGCTGCACAGCGGTGTGGTGGTTAGCACCGTGTCCTCATAACAAGAGGATTCTTTGTTGGGGCCTTTCTGTGTGGAGTCTGCATGTTCTCCCTGTGTATGCATGGGTTCTCTCCGGGTACTCCGGCTTCCTCCCACCATCCAAAAAAATGCATGTTAGGTTAACTGGTGACTCTATATTGTTCCTAGGAGTTTGTCTCTGTGTGGCCCTGTGATGGACTGATGACGGTGTACTCTGTCTCTCGCCCAATGACGGCTGGGATGGGCTCCAGCACCATTTCAACCAGACTCTCCAGTACTGACCGCAGATTAATCATAGTTATTATTGCTCTTTTTACAGGAAATGCATATCTCACCAACATCATTAACAATCAATAGAAACCCTTTCTTGAGAACTTTTCTAACATTTTAATAAAACAGACAATTTTGCCAATTACTTGAAATTACTGGAATTTCCGAACATAATATGCAGCTTATTGGACTTAATCACCATTCCTACCATTGTTAAATGAATTCTTCTTGTCACTGTTATCTTCCACTTGCTTGTTTATTTTCATAGAATAAATGTTAATATAATTGTTTGTGGTAATACCAGTGTCACAAAGAGGAAATTTGACAGTGGCTGCATGGTTCCTGGTTTGAATCCCAACTGGGGGCTTATAGATAGATAGATAGATAGATAGATAGATAGATAGATAGATAGATAGCTTATACAGAATACACTGATTATGAATCAGAATACAAAATACAACACAAGTGCAACACAACACACAACCACAGACAACACAGCATACTAACATCACAGATCACAGATCACATAGGAATGAACAAAAACTGTACAAGAAGAGGAGTGGGATGCTTGTGATGAGTGTGCAGATAGTGCAAAAACAAAGTGTGTGTGTGATAAAGTGTGAGCAGTGCAAATGGGAGAGTGCATGATGATAGAGTCTGTGCAAATGGCTAATATAACAAGTAGAGGAGGGTGTGTTGAATGATTCACACAGTCAAGTCCATCTTGCTTCACCTCTCCTTGCGTGTGGCATTGAACAGCTGAATGGCCCTGGGGACAAAGGACTTCCTCAGCCTGTCCGATGAGCATGCCAGTGACCGGAGTCTGTCACTGAAAATACTCCTCTGACTGTCCAAAGTTCTGTGCAGTGGGCGGTGAACATTGTCCAGGATGGTCAGCAGCCTGCTCAGTGTCCTTCTCTCCGCCACTGTGATGAGGCTGTCCAGCTCAGTGCCTGCGACAGCTCCTGCCTTTCTCACCAGCCTGCCCAGTCGCCCCGCTTCCCTCTTCTTTATGCTGCCTCCCCAGCCCACCACAGTGTAAAAGAGGACACTGGCAACAACAGACTGGTAGAACATGCACAGCAGTTTGTTGCAGACATTGAAGGACCTCAGTCTCCTCTGGAAGTAGAGCCGGCTCTGACCCTTCTTATAAATGGCGTCTGTGTTGGTTGACCAGTCCAGTTTGTTGTTGATGTGGACTCCGAAGTATTTGTAGGTGTTGACCACCTCCACACTGACCCCCTCAATAAGGACTGGTGACAGAGGAGGCTGAGACCTCCTGAAATCCACCACCATCTCTTTGGTTTTAGTGGTGTTCAGTTGGAGGTGGTTGTGTCTGCACCACTTCACAAAGTCATCCACCAGGCTCCTGTACTCATCCTCCTGCCCCTCCCTGATACACCCCACAATAGCAGTGTCATCAGAAAACTTCTGGATGTGGCATGACTCTGTATTGTAGGAGAAGTCTGATGTGTACAGGGTGAACAGGACTGGTGAGAGCACAGTCCCCTGTGGAGCGCCAGTGCTGCAGACCACAGTGTCAGAGAGGGAGTCTTTTAAACTGACAAACTGTGGTCTCTCTGTCAAGTAGTCCGTAATCCAGGATACCAGGTGGGCATTCACACCCATCTGCTCGAGCTTGTCTCTCAATCTGAGGGGCTGGATGGTGTTAAAGGCACTGGAAAAATCGAAGTACATGATTCTCACAGCACCCTTCCCCTTGTCCAGATTGTGTGGACTTTGCAAGTTCTCTCTGTGCACACATGGGATGCAGCAGCTGCGTTTGTCAGGGTCCACAGGTCTATGTTCTCTCTGCTGAGACAGATGTGTGTACCTCACCTCTTGTCATTAATTTCTGTGTATTAGAACTGTACAGCCCCTGATTATGCCCACCTCACATAAACAGAGAAAGTTGTCCAGAGAATGCATATCAGCTGGTTTTCAGAGTGCTCATAAAAATGAGTAGTGGGATTTTGGATGAAATGGGATTTGCCTTCTGGAAAAAATTATTCAAGATGTATAAAAAAAAAAAATTTGATTTTGATTTTTGATTTGATGTGTTCTGGTTTTCTGATATGAAACGAAATCCTCATAAATAATCAAACTAATAGAAATGTATGACTTTCATGTATTAATTTTACACGCAAGTAAAACACAAGTTAATGACAAAAATAATGTCAAATGTACATGAAGAGTAAAGAGAGGAGAGTGAAGAGGTGCATCATGGGAGGTCACCCAGCAGTGTAGGCCTATAGCAGTATAACTATGGGATGTTTCTAGATCACCTGTGAAGACACAGTGCTTTGTACATGCACTGGGAACTGACAGGATCCAGATGAAAGTTTGTGGGACCATCTGGACTAGGCTTAAAACTTTCCTTTTTGATAAAGCTTATAGTTAGGGATGGCTCATAGTTAAACATCCCATAGTTAAGCTGCTATAGGCCCAGACTGCTGGGGGGCCTCACCTATCACACTATCCTCACTTTACTCTCTTTTTTCCCCCGTTTAATTTCTCAAATGATATTATGTACATGTGACATTATTGTGGTCATTAACTTGTGTTTCCCAGTTCCAACAGGTATCCTTTGAATGGTGTTACAGTGTTTGTTGTCCCCTCTTTTCTGTCTTCTCAAACCCCAGCTGGTGGAGGCGGATGGCCACCCTTCCTGGTTCTGGTTCTGCCAGAGGTTTCTTCCTGTTAAAAGGGAGTCGTTCCTTTCCACAGTTTCCTTAGCTAGGAAATAGTTTTTGAACTCCAATTGGCTTGAATTGGACTTTATTATCTAAGTGCCTTGAGATGACATTTGTTGTAATTTGGCGCCATATAAATGAAACTGAATTGAATTGAATTGAATCTGCACATTGTCATGCCATGTTCATTTTTATACTTCCCAAATATCAACAGTTCATATATCCCAGTTCCTGTTTCATGCCCTCCAAAAACAATAGCAGGAGTGTTAGTCAGTCTGGGGGCCATGGCTTCTGGCTTATAAGGCTTTACCACCCAACCATCAGTAGTAAAGTATTTCTTTTTTGGTTTGTATGTAGCTCCACTGTTTGTGGGTGGAGCTGAAACCAAAGGTCACCACTAACTACTCTCATCACAAGACTTAACACTGAATGCAGTGCTACATGTATAGCCTTTGCTTCTGTTGAAAAGGTTTTATCTGAAAACCACAGTGCTGTATGTAAATTATATGTGCTCAGATAAAACATTTAATCTCGCTGTTTCGTAGTCTGGCCATTTCTTTTTCATCTCTGCCAGGGCCCTTTGTTCTACACTCACAGAAGCAATCAACTCTGTGGGTTTAGAGCCTCACAAAGTTTTGCCTTTGTATGTCACTGCAGTATGTTTCATTTAGTGGCCCACTCCTCGGTTGACTATTCATTTCCCATCCAGTAAAGTTGCACATTTTATTCACCATTGTTGTCATTACCATGTCTTAAAATGAGTGATGCAGTGTTTTCATTTGAAATTAATATTTATCTAACCCTGGATTGTTTTCCTCCTTTTGCTTTGCTTTTAAATCTTTTCATTGGATTTGTTGTAATCATCATATTAAAGTTTATGCACTTTTCCTGAGTCTTATTGAAATGTATATTACACTCTTTGATTCAGTTTTTTTTAATTTTAATTCAGTTTTATTAATATAGCGCCAAATACAACAAATGTCATCTCAAGGCACTTAAATAGTATAGTCCAATTCAAGCCAATTGGAATTCAATTCATTCAAAATAATCCAATTCATTCATACAGAGCCAATTCAAAAACTATTTCCTAGCTAAGGAAACCAACAGATTGCACCGAAACTTGTCTTCAGTCCAATCTCCCGTCCTGAGCGTGCCTGAGGCGACTGTGGAAAGGAACGACTCCCTTTTAACAGGAAGAAACCTCTGGCAGAACCAGAACCAGGAAGGGTGGCCATCCGCCTCCACCAGCTGGGGTTTGAGAAGACAGAAAAGAGGGGACAACAAACACTGTAACACCATTCAAAGGATACCTGCTGGAACAGGGAAACACAATGACCACAATGTCACTTGAACATAATATCATTTGAGAAATTAAACAGGAGAAAAAGAGAGTAAAGTGAGGAAAGGTGTGACAGATGAGGCCCCCAGCAGTCTGGGCCTATAGCAGCTTAATTATGGGATGTTTCAGGATCACCTGAGCTATCCCTAACTATAAGCTTTATCAAAAAGGAAAGTTTTAAGCCTGGTCTTAAAAGTGGAAAGGGTGTCTGCTTCCCGGACATTTACTGGCAGCTTATTCCACAATAGAGGGGCCTGATAACTGAAGGCTCTGCCTCCCATTCTACTTTTAGAAACTCTGGGAACCTCAAGTAAACCTGCAGTTTGGGAGCGAAGTGCTCTGTTAGGAAAATATCTTATAATGAGATCTTTAAGAAATGATGGAGCTCGGTCATTAAGAAGAATCTTAAATTCTATTCTGAATTTAACAGGGAGCCAATGAAGAGAAGCTAAAACTGGAGAAATATGATCTCTCCTGTTAGTTCTCATCAGAACTCTGGCTGCAGCATTTTGGATCAGCTGCAGGCTTTTCAGAGAATATGTGGGACAGCCCAATAATAAAGAATTACAGTAGTCCAATCTTGAAATAACAAATGCATGGAGTAGTTTTTCTGCATCACTCTGAGACAAGATGTTCCTGATTTTAACAATATTACAAAGGTGAAAGAAGGCAGTCCTAGAAACCTGTTTTATATGCGAGTCAAATGATAAATTTGACTTATCTTATATTTATCTTTCAGATAAATATGACTTAAACCAGCCTAATGTAGTTCCTTTAATCCCAATAACATGTTCAAGACTTTTTAATAAAATACTGTGATCGACCGTATCAAATGCAGCACTGAGATCCAACAGGACAAGCACAGACACAAGTCCGCTATCAGAGGCTAAGAGGAGATCATTGGTAACTTTCACCAGTGCTGTCTCTGTGCTATGATGCACTCTGAATCCTGACTGAAACTCTTCAAACAGATTATTTCTGTGGAAATGATCACAAAATTGAGCTACAGCAATTTTTTCAAGAAATTTAGACAAAAAGGGAGATTGGATATAGGTCTACAATGAGCCAACACTTCTGAATCAAGAGTAGGTTTTTTAAGTAAAGGTTTAATTACAGCAACCTTAAAAGTCTGAGGCACATATCCTGTCAACAAAGACAGATTGATCAAATCCAATATGGAAGTGTCAATTAAGGGGAAAACCTCCTTGAACCTCCTTGTTGGGATTGGGTCTAAAATACAAGTTGATGGTTTAGAAGAGACTATTGCTGTTGTTAGTTTGTTGTGGAGAAAAAGGAGCCGGACTCACCATTGTAGCCTCTTATGGGGAATTTATTGAACAGACTGTCACAGAGACATGTTCATTTCAGCATGCACGGAAATTTCCCAACAACCTTAGTTTGTGAGATCTTCTTATACTCTTGATATCATTCTGTGTGTATGTGGCCCAATCCTAATCTCTATCTGGCGCCTGCTGTCTGAGAATGCTGCTACATCTTTGTCATTGTGTAGACAGAGTTCATTCTGGTCCTAAACAATATGTGGTTCGAGCAGTGTCAAGGCCCTGCTACTCCCTACATAATCCCCCCTGAAATCACTTATTGGTGATTTAATAAAGAAAAAAATCTAACCTAAAAACCTAACCAATCACCACCCATGATTAACGAAAACTAAAACTAAAATAATATGGAGTGTGAACGTAAACCCTGAACCAAAAATGAAACACTATCAAATCTCAGTATTAATAAGACTTGAGCCCAAAAATTGTTTAAGACCTTTAACATTACCATCAGCATCGTCCACTGTTCGCAGCGCATAGGAGCGAAAAACCCGCTGACTGCTACTACTGTAACTCATGTTCTTATTCACGGGAAAATTCTCTTATTCCCCAATCCCACTTGGCGACCGACCACTTAATTACTCTTTCAGTGCCTAAGGTCCCGCTCCGAACAGTTGGTTCACACCAATGCCAATGGACACATGTATGATTGGCTATGATTGGTAACTGGTAAACTTAAAATGATTCAGCAACAATATGAAAGAGGAATTAACTAAATGATTCAACAAAAAGGCTTTTTGGGAAATAAAAACATAACCAATACATTAAACAACTCAACAACCCTCCTTGCGGATCGTCACAAAACACAAAACAATACACAGCATTTAACCATGACATGTGAATATGGCCATATGACCCTGTTGAGAAATTGTGATGAGTAATGATGCAATGATGTGTAATAACTGACAATTTATTTTAAGTGAAAATCTTTTATGATGACCATGTGCAGAGTCGTGAAGTGCAGCTCAGTCTCTTCTGGTCCAATCCTGTCACTGCTTGGTGTTTGGTTCTTCTTCTGGCTGAACCTGAGTTCAGCATTCTGATCCGGAGTTAACTCGGAAGGAGAGGTTACGAGCACTTCACTTCCATGAAGGGGTCTTTACCCCCCCTTATCCCTAACTAATCTGCTTTTAGGACAATTAAGGAGAGAGTTCAGATGTATTTTGTTGACAGTAGTTGAAGATGCGATTGTGCGATTGTTCAACCATCATCTTGGTATGATGGGCACAGCCTTCCAGAATTTCAGATGGACACCTTGTCCGTCGCTTGGCTGTGAGTCCTGTAGTGGTTCTGCTGCTGATGCAGTTAGTTTAACCTGAGGATGAATGTTAGCAGGAAAGAGAACCGAGCAGCACAACAATGCAACATGTCATTTTCACAATGTTCTACATTCAGGAATTGCCTTTTAAAAGGTTCAATCCCAGTATTCATTGGTCGACCAATTAAGTTTTCATATGAACCCCAAAAAATAAAGCAACTGGCCAGTTGATATGAACCGTGTTTTAGGACAATACCAAAATACTCACCAACCTGCTGTAAAGCATTGATTAGAAATGCAGTACCATCAACTTATTTTGCTGTGGACAAAACTTCAAACCATTTAGAGAACACATCAACACAGAGACACAACACAAGACAACGCAGAACAAAGACCAAGGAAGAAAAAAACTCACACAGAATTTTTGGGAAACGCGAGAAGTTTTAGTAAACCATGATTAATTATTATATCATCCACCCCCCTGACGAGACTTAGTCCCGTCCGTATGTTAATTGCTGAACTCCTCCACTGCAGTTTCTGCTCCTGTGTTGCTCTCTGCTGCAGGACAGAAATGTTTGTGGTTAGATATTATTTTGGGAGCAGCACAGCATCAAGAAAGCAGCCATTTCTTCTCAATGAGTAACTGATTAACCTGTTTAGGCTAAATATTGCCTTTCCTCTTAATTCAGCTCCGAGCGTTAAGCTAAAATTTCAGCATAATCAACATAATTCTCACTTGTTACTTAATACCAAATTTGATTCTTACCAGTGGCTGTGTTTCGTGATGCTGAGCCATCCACAAACAGTTCAGGATCAGCATTAAGTTTTTTGTTTTTTCCTTATCCATTTGAATCAGAAACATTTCATGGGGTCCCAACAGTGTGACTTTATTATTTAAGGGCCTTTAAGTAACTTGTGATGTCGTTGCAGAAGCGCTAACCTCAAATTTAGAGCTAACCTTTACTGCTTTAAGATGATAACTGTTTGACTTCGGACTGTCTGATGTTGCTGTTGAATCCTGATATTTCACATTTGTCACATGGTCTGACTGTCTAGTCTCACACCTGCTTCAGGATGTAATTATGAAGTCTCGGTTTGTGAAACATCTTTTCTTTAGACAGTTTTGCAATGAAAGGAGGAAATATTTTAAATGCTCTGCTTGTTTATCTGAAATCTTCTGAACGTTAACTCTTTAAGAGAGCTGTTAAATCTTAATTCAGCAACAAATTTACTAATTACTAAAAAATAAATGACTAAATTACTAACGTACTAATGTCTAATTTTAAACATCGTGTTCTTAACTAGAGTTTTTTATTGCTTCTTATCTCTTCACTGTGATACTTGCATTGAAAAGCTGTTTTCAGTTTATCTATGTACTTTGGTATCTCTCCCAATCAAATACATTTTAAGCAACAGGTTTTTCTCTTTCAAGATGGCGGCACGTGCGGACGCAGCCGCCTCTCTCTGTCCCGACAATGTGGTGTATACATGTTTGTCTTCGTCGGTGTGTTCGAGTGATTTTATGTTCTCGTTGTGTTTGTCCATCCCGAGGCGCACATAAGGCCGGGGGACTCTTTTTGATATCGGAAAACAGTTTTTCAGCAAGTTAAACCTGGCACACACTAAGGAGCTACACATCCTCGGTCTACTCCAGCGGCCCGCTTCAGCATGGAACCCAACCACTGCAGTACACCCACAGAGGAAGCGCCGCAAGCGTGGGGGTATCCGGACCAGGCTAGAGGCTAATCCACACAAGCCCACTATACCGTCCATCATACTCGCCAATGTACGCTCCCTGGACAACAAACTGTATTACATACACCTTCTGAAATCGACCCAGCAGACTGTGAGAGAGTGCTGTGTTTTTTTGTTCACCGAAACATGGCTCAACAACAACATACCGGACTCTGCCATCCAGTTTGACTAGCTAACATGCTACAGAGCAGACAGAGCCTTCATTGGAAAAGGTAAGATCTGCAGTGGCAGGGTCTGTGTTTACATCAGGGATGCTTGGTGTCAGGACACTGTGGTGGTTTGAAGATATTGCTCACCCCTTGCGGAGATTATGATCATTAAGTGTCGGCCTTTCTATCTACCGAGGGAGTTTTCTGCCATCCTGCTTGTTGCAGTCTACATCCCTCCCAGCTGTAACAACAACGATAGAGTGATCAACAGACAGCCCATCCAGAGGGACTTCTCATTGTGGCTGGAGATTTCAACAATGCAAATCTCAAAACAGTGTTTCCTCAGTTGTACCAGCACATTGACTTTCCAACAGGGGCAAACAACACACTGGACTTGGTTTACACAACACTGAGAGGAGCATACAAGGCCTCACCCCTCCTCATCGTGGCGCTTCAGACCACGTCACTGTAATGCTAATGCCAGCATACAGGCCAAAGGTTAAAGTCACCAGACCGGTCCAGAAGCAGGTACGGGTGTGTGGCCAGAGGGTGCCTCCTCAGCACTTCAGGACTGCTTTAAAGGCTCTAGCATGGTTGCTGCGTCTGCTCGCGCGAGCGGTGTTGATGACGTCACGAGTTTGTGCCTGCCATATATAGTGGCGCAAGTCGTTGCGCCAGTAGTTGCAATTTTCTCCGTCACAGAGGTGTCGCTGCTACGTGAAGGTTACAGCTACTCTACAACCACGAAAGTGGAGAAGGAAAACAATGAAGAGCAGGAATACTGTCTTTAATGATCCTGCTGCAGTATTTGGATAATTTTAATTTTTTAATTCAATTAAAAGAGGTGATGGTCTGAAGCCCCCGGCAATCACCACTTTTTGAGTCTCTGCCCTCTTCTTTGCCTTCACGTATCTGTCCCGTAGCTTCTTCCACACATTCTTACAGAACTCTCCCTCTTTCCCCAAAGTTCTGCCAATCTCTGTCCACCAGTTTTGGGAGTTTACGTGCTCCCTGTGCTGTTTCACTGCAGTTTCGTACAGCTGCCTGTACAAACGCACCTCCTCACTGAGCCTGGTCTCACATTGGTCCATCCGGTTTTTCGTTGGTGGCGCCGCCAAGTTACAAAAAATCGACTGGTGCACGACAATGCGCTGCGCCGTCTTTTCAAGGGAAGTGCCAGGCCTGAAACCTCATTTTGACGTCACGGTCCACCACCGCCGTGACAGACGCGGTCAACCATGCTAGCGCCTTAACACCACAGACTGGGACATGTTTAAGCAGGCAGCCACCTACAACCACCAGATCGACATCCAGGAGTTTTCAGACACTCTACTGCCTACATCAGTAAATGCATTGATGATGTCACAGACACCAAGACCATCACAGTACGGGCCAACCAGAAACCATGGCTGACGGGGGAAGTCCATAGGTTACTGAGAGCCTGGATTGCTGCTTTCAGAGCAGGTGATGAGGCTGGTCTGAGATCAGCAAGAGCCAACTTGTCCCATGGCATCAAACTAGCAAAGAAGCAGTACAGCAGAAGGGTTATGCTGCGTGTACACCAAAGCGACCTACGCTACCTGAGCGCCGGAAATCATTATTTCTCTATGGAGGGTGAGCTACCTGGGCTACCAGAGCGGATTCTCCAGTGGCGAAGCTACCTGAGCGACCAGAGCGGATTCCAGCGATTAAACTCAAGCTAACATTATGGTAATGAGCTATGACGCGTTTCGGCGAAAAACCAATGACAATCCACAGATTGTAGGGGTCCGACAATCCGCGGGGTTCGCGGAAACAAACGTGTAAACTTTAGTTCCTATCCAAACAATAGTCGTTTAATCCTGAGACTGTTGCAATTGCCGTGTCGAGTGCTTCAATACAATAGTGTAGTAACCCCACACATACCTTTCTCACTGCAATTACGTTTTATTTTGGATTTATTTCGGATTTTATTTCGAATTTAGTTTATTTTCACAGCTGCCTCTGCTATTCCTGCTCTTCTCAGGTGTACCTAATGTAGTTTACATCATTTGTAAAGTGATGTATATCTTGAAATTGTAAAATAACAACACGTGTCCCTGCCCTCTCTTTCCTCATGTTTTTTTCCGCGGGGGGTGCTGCACAGCCGCGGGGCCTTTAAGAATTGAACATTCTAAATGTGACGTCACGAGCTACCAAAGCTACCAAAGCAAATTCTCAAGCGAAGCTTCTCCAGCGACCTCCGCTACCAGGTAGCGGAGGTCGCTCTTGGTGTACACGCAGCATCACGCACCACTTCACTGACAGCAGAGACACGAGGAGCCTGTGGCAGGGGATACAGACCATCACAGACTATAAACCCCGACCACAGACCTGTGACAATGACATCACTCTACTGAACAGTTTGAACAACTTCTTTGGACGGTTTGAAGCTGACAACAGCACCCCTGACAGAAGGCACCACTCGCTCCAGATGACCAGGGGCTGTCCCTGTCTTCAGCCAGCGTGAGGAGATCCCTCTCCAGGATCAACACTCGCAAGGCTGCAGGACCTGACAACATTCCTGGCCGGGTGCTTAAGGATTGTGCAGAGCTCACAGATGTCCTCACAGACATCTTTAACACCTCCCTGAGCCAAGCTGTTGTTCCCACCTGCTTCAAGAGTACCACCATCGTCCCTGTTCCAAAAAAAGCCTCTCCATCCTGCTTCAACGTGCCCTGTGGCACTGACCCCGATCATCATGAAGGGCTTCGAGCGGTTAGTCATACAGCACATAAAATCTATCCTCCCACCTTCCCTGGACCCTTACCAATTTGCATATTGGGCCGACCGGTCCACTGATGATGCAATTTCCACCACCCTTCACTCAGCTCTCACTCACCTGGACACTAAGGACTCATATGTGAGGATGCTGTTCTTAGACTTTAGTTCAGCTTTCAACACGATCATCCCCCAGCAGCTGATACAGAAACTGGACTGTCTAGGACTGAACACCTCACTGTGCAACTGGTTGCTGGACTTCCTGACCAGAAGACACAGGCAGTCCGGGTCGGCAGCAACGCATCCTGCACCATCACACTGAACACAGGGGCCCCCCAAGGATGCGTGCTCCGCCCCCTACTCTTCACCCTGCTGACTCACGACTGCACACCAACACACAGCAGCAACCTCTTCATCAAGTTTGCGTATGACACTACTGTGGTGGGGCTCATCAACAACAACGATGAGTCAAACTACAGGGACGAGGTGAGCCAACTGGCCGCGTGGTGCAGAAACATCAATCTCTCTCTTAATGTGGGGAAGACAAAGGAGATTGTTGTGGACTTCTGGAGAACCCCCACCCATCACCCTCCACTGACAGTAAATGGTGATGCTGTGGAGAGAGTTTCTGGTTGTGCACGTCACTGAGGACCTCTCTTGGAGTAGTAACACCGCATTGCTGGCCAGGAAAGCTCAGCAGCGCCTCTACTGACAGAAAACAGCCAGAGCACCAGCCCCTATCATGCACACCTTCTACTGTGGAACCGCCGAGAGCATCCTGACCGGCTGCATCACTGTGTGGTACGGCGGCTGCACTGCATCCTGCAGGAAGGCCCTGCAGCGCATAGTGAGAGCAGCTGAGAGGATCATCGGCACCCCTCTCCCCTCCCTCCAAGATATCTACAACACACGCCTGGCCCGCAAAGCACTCAGCATTGCGGGTGACTTCACCCATACCATCCACTGCTTCTTCAGACTCCTGCCCTCCGTGAGGAGACTGAGGAGCCTCCGGGTGAGAACCAGCAGACTGAGAGACAGCTTCACCCACACAAACTGTACATAGCTCACTGTCCATACTGTAAATTCTGTTTATACTGTTAATCTGTTTATACTGCCATATGTATATATATATATATATGTATATATACAGATTTGCCATTGCTGTTTTTATATATCTTTTAGCTTGTATATATATATTTTTTTTACCTCCTACTTTATATATATATATATTATTTTTTACTTCATGTTTATTGCTGTTTTGCACCAGGGATAAGAGGGAAACACTATTTAAATTCTGTGTATGTCCTGCACATATGGCAGCATTGACAATAAAATTGACTTGACTTGACTTGAAAACAGACTTTTACAATAATAAAATAAATAATAAAACCTGCGTTAATGCGCAATAAAATAGTTATCGGCGTTAAATAATTAACAAGTTAACACAATAATAACTCGCCCAGCCCTAATTTCAAGATAAATAAATAAATTAATAAGAATTGCTCTAGGAAAAAACTTAACCTATATTAACATTGTAAACTCATCTACTAAATAACTATATATGACTCTGGTACTCTTAAAGTATAGGCCACTGATCAACCAGCACCCAGAATCTGTAGATAAACGTATTGTTTGGACTGTCCTCACTCTCAGGGCTGAATGAGAGAAGAAGGAAGCAGGGTTGAGATGAGATAATCTTAGGGTGAGAGTATTTATGACAAAGAGAACAACTAATAAACTTAAATTGGTAACATTATGGAGCAGCATGATGGTTTGGGGGTTGTCTGTCATCTGAAAAAGCGTTTGGAGCTTTTAATCTCTGTGATTCATTATTTACTGTGATGCTGCTCAGCTGGTCTTTAGTTAAAAACTTTGCTCTCAGGCCAAGCTTCCAACTCTGTTGATCTTTTCTTTTTCTCTTATTAGGTCTCTTATTATTGACCTCAAAGTTGATGATGAATAAAGTAAATAAATTCATTCCTGTCAATGACATTTGGGGTCCAATCCACAACACCTCTTCCAAAGACATTTTCTGTCTAATCTTCTTAACTTATCTTAACCTTTTCTCCTCTCTGTCAGGCCCACAATTATCATGGAAAATATGTTTAAACGAGGACATTCCCCCTAAACGTTTTGCACGCCTATGTGTAGGTTAGGCTCATGCTAATGCTATCTTGATATTAGGCCAGGTCAAATTGTATCTTGCCAAATATGCCTATCACTAGGCTAGGCTACTGCTGGTGTTAATGTTGATGTTAAATTATGTTAGCTTAAAAGGCTTCTGCTCTAAGTTGGGTTAAAAAAAAAAAACAATGCTAATTCAATGCTAGGCTAATTTAGGCTAATTTAGTTTGTTGCTATTGTGATTGCTAGTTTGGAGATAGATTAATATTAGCTTTATTGCTAATGCTAATCCTTGCTAACTTATTGAAAATTTAGAGCTAGGTCATTGCTCAACCCGTTTTGATGTGACTCAAGCTAAGGGCGTTGCCCTAACTTTTGCCCTACTCAGATGCTTCCAATCGGATCTATTCACATTGACCTTTCACCAGCCAAATGAGACAACAATGCACATCACAGCTCTGTAAATTCTAACCAATGAAGTATGAACACACTTCTAAGCTACCTCAAAAGATTTTATTAACTCCTCCCAAAATCTGTAATCTAGTAAGCAAAAGACAACAACTGAACCACACCCTATTCTTTAATTCAAAATGGCATTTTTAACTAGCCTGGGAATTCCCATGCTGCTTTGCGCGCAATTTCATTCTCACTGCAAAGGCAGCCTAGAAACCACCACCCTTATTTTTGCCTGAGTTAGGGAACCAATCACAGAACGGGGGGGGGGGGGGGGGGGGGGGGGGGGGGGGGAGGGCAAAAAGACGATGACGATGTCTATGCGCGACACCGAAGCTTGTAGAGTGTTAATCCAACATGGCAGCGGACACAACGTTACCGTTCGATGCAGCCTTAGAAAGTGTTTTAAGTAGCTTAGAACGCAAGTTTACTTTTATTTGACTTTTTTTTCTTCTTCTTCCTCGTCGAATTTCTGTCGCTCTACATACGTCATCTGGTATAAGTGATACGACTGGCTATGAATCGCGCGCAAAGCAGCATGGGAAGAACCAGACACCATTTGATAGACATTCGTAGCGCCCAATAAACGGCTCTAGGCATTCGTAAACCACGCCTCGAATACGAGAAAATGCACACCTAGTTCCCAGACCACCATCTCATCGAGATGTGGACACGTCAGCCAGGCTAATTTTTAACACTCCTGTAACAAATTAAGGACGGGCCAAAATACAATCTCACAGGATGGAGACAAGGAGATATACAGTTAAATAAAAGCTTAATTATTATGTTCTAGAAACCTGAGACACTACAACAACAAGATAACATAAAAATATGATTGTAACA
Organism: Odontesthes bonariensis; assembly: GCF_027942865.1. Taxonomy (NCBI): domain Eukaryota; kingdom Metazoa; phylum Chordata; class Actinopteri; order Atheriniformes; family Atherinopsidae; genus Odontesthes; species Odontesthes bonariensis. The sequence continues at coordinate 26,024,544 of NC_134511.1, forward strand.
ATGACATTTGCAGTCACAGAATAGAAAAGTACTAAAGCATTCAAGGACCCCAATGCAATAAATCCAAACCAGCAACATAAACCAGAAACAGGCCTAACAAGGCTGTTAACAAAAACAGGACAAACATCTTCAAGTAAATACAAGATACATTTTTTTTTTTTATATAATTTTTGGGGGGCTTTTATGCCTTTAATGGACAGGATAGTTGAAGAGAGACAGGATGCATGGGGCAGAGAGAGGGGGAACGACATGCAGCAAAGGGCCGTCCGATGCGGGACTCGAATAAAAAAATAGGAGTTTTATGGACCAGGTTTTTTTTTCTTTTGTTATCCCATTCTATCCTCCCTGTTGCTACAGCAACACATTTCATCCATGATTCTAATGAAAACCTTGTCTACCTTGATCCACATTTGCCTATCTCTCCTGCGTCTGTTGCCATCCAAACTCACTTTAAAGTGATCAGAGTATAGAGGCTTTCAACCACTCCTAGACTTTCAAAATGAATGGGTAAGTGTGTACTATTGACCGGTACTTTGTCTATACACACACAATTATTCTCCCACATTTACTAAGTACAACTGACATTCAGGACACACCCTCCGCATCTCTCTGCTCTCAGGCCGGTGTGACTTCCTCTGACTTAACTCCCACGGCTATCAGTAGTTATCAATGACCCCATAAGAACAATTACAGTAGTTTTAGATTTACATTTATGACATTTACATTTATAAATCCAAGATTTATATAATGAAAACTGGGGACTTCTGGTAATATTTGGATAATAAAAGTCAGGATATCATGGCCCTTGCAGCTTGACTTTCATTGTCCCTTCATAACACAGTGATCTGGCGCATAGATTGAGCCTGTGTAGAAACAAGTGTTTTGTTAAAGGAGATGACAAATTCTGTTTTTGCTTTATTGTAGGTAAGGTGAACACCTACCAGGAGCTAGATGAGGAGATTGATTTCCTCTCCACCATTATCAATGAGCAAAGAATGGAATCTGTGGTGCCAGGTACTTAACAGTCCACTACCCCACCCCCCCTCCCTTTTTTATTTTCACCATCAAATCGCTGCTGCCAGAATTACTCAAATTTCTTTGTTCTTTCTCTCAGCCCCCCCTTTCCAGGATGTCAAATCCAAGCAGCTCGATAAGCCCAGCCGAGAGTCACTGACAGAACAGCCCGCCAGCCAGAGTGTCTCTTTCAGCAGTACACCTCCAAGCACCACCACAAACCACACCCCCGCTCTGCTCAGCAATCCCATCATCCTCCCCCACCCCTCTACTGATCATGTACTCATCAGTAAGTCTTTTCTGTTAGCAACAACCTCTTACTTGTTGGAGAGATTGACCTCAGTTCTATGAAGAGCTGCTCATAATGTCAGGTACCCTCCAGGCATATGAACGAGACAGAGGGTTTTGAAGCTTCTGTTCTCATTTGATGATCTGAAATGAACTTAACAACTCTGGAGACTGATTAAGTTGAGTTTGGTTTACATGTTTATTCCACAGCAAGCAGGAATCTCGACTAGAGAAAAAATATCGTAAGAAAATCAGACTGTTAAACACATAATACACAGTCTAGTAAGATATAATTTGATAAAAGCAGAAGAAGTTCAGATTCAGTGTGTATTTGCTGATATCCGTACCCCCCATTACTTATGATCCCACTCCTGCAGGATTTTGGAGATCTGATTTTGTCAAGACTGATGATCAAGACTTCTGACAGGGGAGTCTGATTTAACTGCCCCATTTACAAGAAAAGACTGAAAATGAATTTGGAATAGCATCCATCTTGACGCAAACAGGCATTCTGAGAACTTTACAATGCAGAACATTTAGACCAGCTTAGTTAAATGATCTTCTTTGTGAGTTCTGAATCCACTGAAATCTCGGGACTGACCTTGATGGTACTACAGGATAGTACACAATAGAACTTGTATGTTAGTGCCAATTAGTTCTGTCACACTCCATTACTGGTCTGGATACTGTAGAGCCACTACTGACAAACTGACACTCAGTTTAGTGAACTCTCAGACAGAGACAGTTTCCTCCTCTGCCACATGCAGACCTGCACTGCACACCGTCTGTTTCTGTGTTTTCTCAGTCATGAGCAGCGTCTTCGTGGTGGCAGGTTCACTTGCATTGATCATAGCAGGGTCCTGCTGGGTCAGGTAAGATATATCTTTCTCCCTCAATATTTTAAAATGACAGCTGGAACATTGCTCTTCCTTTTGAGATTTGAAAAAAAATAAATAAATCGCCTGCAGACTTACTTCAGAATTTTCTGTCAGTTTTAAAGCTTGAGGTGTAAAAATGATCAAGTGCAAGTTGAATATTGCCCGAAACTACGGACAGCTTACATTTAGGGCTGCAAGCACATTATTTTTCCCCCATCTCATTAATAATTTCTAGACGGCTTTGAAATATCAGAATATCCTGCCAGATCCTGAGGAGGTATTTTAAAGTTGCTTGTTTTGTCTGATCAGCAATCTAAAACTCAAAGATAGGAAAGAAACGACGGGTGTGTGATCTGTGGAACAAGATATCCAGATATCTAAGTTAACCAATAAAACCAAGCAAAATAGCACATAAACATATTTAAGAATATGGAAGCAAGTATATTTCCTTGTTATTTTTGCTTAAAATTCTTAACACTTCCCTTATTATCTTATATCTTCTGAATTGACAAATTTATTGTATGAAATTAACTTCAACTTAATTTTGTTTCTACTGCACCAATTCACAATAAAAGTGATCTCAAGGTACTTTCAAAGATAAAACAAAGAAGTTCTATTCAGTCCAATAAGAATAATTCCAATTAAATTCAGTTTGTTATGTAATTCAGTCAAATTTATTATAACAGTATTATTATTTGCCTTTTCATAAAAGGTTGCCTAGCTAAGGAATCTAACAGAAAGCATTGCAGCAAGCAGCAGCGGAGAGAAAAAAAAATCCTGCTTTTACCAGGAGGAGACTTCTACCAGAACCAGACGGCAGTCATCTGCCTCGACTGGTTGGGGGGTGAGAGGACAGAGCATACACAGACGAGCAGCTATGGCAGAGGGACAAAGATGATGGTGTTTACATATGAATGGCCTAAAACCTGGACAGTACTTAATCTTGGCGACTGCAGCTCAGGAAGAAGAGCAGTCATCTGCAAACTGGAAGGTTGCTGGTTTGACACCCGGCTTCCTCAGACCACATGTTGAAGTGTCCTTGGGCAAGACACTGAACTCCATGTTGAGTGTAAAAGTGCTTTGAGTGGGTAGAAAAGGGCTAAATAAATACAGTTCATTTACTATTAGGTTATATCACAATAGTCTACTTTTGTATTGCTCATCTTCAATGTTATGGAACATCTTTTAGGCAAATTTAAAAATAGTTCAAATCAAAGCAGCAATCATGTCGGTCAGTTTCAAATGCATCACCTAATTATTTTTTTTGGTTTGTTTCAGATTGCAGAAAGGCGTGCACCTAACTCAAAAGGTGGACTACCCTGCTCACGGAATGATGAGGGCTCACACCTTTTGTAACTCTGTAAGCAGAAAATCTCTGTATTACCACAAACAAAGTGAAGTACACAGTGTTGACTAAAAAGCTGCTAAAAGCTCTTTAAAGACCTCTCACTAGACCATGTATTTATGTTACACTTCCTTGGTACATTCATAGACATATATAGTTCCAAACTCTCCAGAACTTATGTCCAGCATAATTGTGTAGCTCAAGCCATGCTACACCAATAAATACCAAAAAATGACAAACATGCTTGTCCTTTAAACAGTTTGAGCTTGTGCGGTAGAAACAAGATCTGAAAAGGGAATTTCAGGGAGTTCAGAATTACAAAGTTACTGGGTGTGCTTGAAGACGACTGATTTTCTTACGTCCACCTGCCCCTTGGTGTGTTCCAGCCTGGGGACAAAAATCTGGCCCACAGCGCCCAGATGTACCACTACCAGCACCAGAAGCAGCAGATGCTGTCCCTGGAGAAGTGAGTCACCTCATTGGCTCCCGCTCATCTTTCCTGATCATGTGTATCTGTCTTATGCCTCCCTGCCCCTCTGCCCTCTTGTATTATCCTTCTTGAATACCTAATGTGTTTGCATTTGTGTTGTGTGTGTGTCCTCTGCAGACACAGGGACGAGCCAAAGGTTCCTGACTCAGGAGCATCGACAGATGAGGAGAATGAGGATGGAGATTTCACTGTGTATGAGTGTCCTGGACTGGCACCAGTGAGAACATTTTTGATTATCACAGCTGATACTGTAAAACTGTTTGTTCATATCAGAATAATAATAATATTAAGACCACACAAAAGAGACATAAAAAGTAGGCCCAGTATGTTATATGTAGTGTTTTTTGGTGGCTCAAATTGCAACCAACTTAATATCTTCCATGTTCTTCAAACCACAGTGGCCAAAAATATGGAAACGGCTCTGTGTTAATCTCGTGTTTGGCTTGTTCCTTCTCAGGAACTTATAGTTCGCTAATAGTTATTAATATTTAATACATTTCAGACAGTAGATGACCCTAAATGTTAGTATGACTTCAGGACAGAAAATAAGTATCACACACACATTTTCTCATTTCATCTGCTGCAGTGGATCAAATTTGCCACACAACACTGTCCTTTCTTTATTAGATTTTTTTATTTTATTTGTAGACTTTTCCAACACAACAGAGCCACTATTATTGTTTGTTTACATTCATGCATATCTTGAGATATTTAACATTATTCGATATAGTAAAGACATCATAAAGATTCTGATGCAAACTCAAACACAATGAAGCAGAACAATATCTTCATTCACTGAATGGTTAATTGTACTGTGCATGCGTACTTTTTTGTTTTAATTAAGAAAAGATTTTATTTCTAATTATGAACTACACTCTGTTTATCTTCAGACTGGTGAAATGGAGGTGAAGAACCCTCTGTTTGACGATTCCACTCTTTACCTGCTGAGATTCCACAAGTAAACCTGGACATTTAGATGTTTCGTATTTATAATGCAGCACTTGTGTGGATTACTGATTGAATTTACATAAATGTACACACTAAACATACACTGCTGTTTTCCAGGTCCAGCCATTTTCAAGAACAGGGTTGAGAAAGTAAGGCACCGCACATGGAGGGAGAGTGAAGGAGGGAGAGGATGAGGATGTGGAGGGAGGCACAGATTAACGATTTAAAAACTCAGCAGTATTGGATTCACTTATGAAGCACGACTTAATCTGAAAAAAGTGTCTCTCACTCTATAGCCACAGTTTCTTTTGTTTAGTTTTCTGTTAACCTGTATCAGAGAACTTTTGATCAGGAAGAAGACTATACAGCAAATCTGTTTGAGCCCAACTGTGTTACTGAAGCAGAATGCATTGCATAGTTTTCTGATGCCACTGGAATAGTTAAGTATTTGTATCAGTTCACTGTTATCTGTCCATGAACACATGTGTTTATTTATCAGTAAGTGCTCTTGAAGAAATGAGTTCTAACAGTAGACTTTGGTTTTATTTCAGTATTTTTCAAGAATAAATATAATTTTGATATAGCATGCTCCATGCAGCACCACAATCTGTAAGTATGTTATGTAGCAATTTTATTCTCAGTCTTTCTGTATGCATGGACTGATGATGCCATGTAAGAAACCAGTTTTATTATGGATTTTCTTTATTTTACACACACTAAAATATATGTGTGTGGGTTTGTGTTTGTGTACATGTATATATATACATACATACATACACAAACACATTGAGAGATATAGATATATGATTTTAAAATAATTTGAAGTCTTTATCTGAACTCTGAAACAGAGAGTCTATCTTGTATATATGAGAACAGACTAACATGGATTGGCCCTATGGTTTTGTCATCTGTACATAAGGGGTAATGTAAATGTTCCCCTGGGTTCATGAGGAGTGTAAAACACTCTGCGATAGTTTCCTTATTAGGGACTGTATTTTTCAGGGTACTTTATTTTATTAATCCCAAAAAGGGAAATTATATTACTTGTGTTCTCTGGAACTTTTTCCACAAAATAAAAAGTAAAATCTCTTAATCCTACTGAGTACTCACTGGGAAACATAAAAAAAAATGCAAAGCTCTTTGTAGACAGACAATTGTTTACATCTTATTGTCAGGGACAGCCAATTTTGCAAGTTTAGACTTTCAATAATACATTTAAGACAATATTGCAAAAGTCATTGGTATGTGAGGAATCAGATCATTCTTACCTACCTCAGAAATGGGAAGAAGCTGTCCAAATTTAATATATTATAAAATATTCATGACCCCTCTTGTTCTTTTAAATACAGTGACAATAAAAGCCTAATATATGGAATTTGGCAACTGTGACATTGAGCTTGCAAGAATTTTTTTTTTTCAATGTAGCAATTACATGTTCTTTTTGAATCTTGACTAAAATCTTGTATATTTAATTACTTTGAAGCAATCATAAATAAATATATGCATTATACCCCATAATGATGCTGACATTATTCTGTTTGACTTAAATGATACACTAATTGAAGGTTAATCTGATTCTGTATATAACAAGGTCAATAGGAAGTGTAACCTGCGGCTGACTTGCTACTTTTGGATACCCTAGTGTGTCAGGCTCTTGGAAGAGAGCGTGTGTTCCGAGACCGTGTAGATATCCTTGCGGAGACAGACGAATGGCTGACATTGTGATTTAGACTGCCAAGGACTGTGCTGCTGCAAATATGCAGCTTGCTAGAGCCACAACTCCAGAGCGAAACACGACGATCAAACCCAATTCCACCACACGTGGACATCCAGGTCCTCACCACCCTTGGATTTTTGGCCACGGGAACCTTTCAGAGGGAGATTAGATAGATTGGGTGTGTCCCAGTCCTCTGTGAGTCGTGCGCTCCCCTTGGTCATCAAAACTCTCATCAGTTTATCACCCATGGTACATCAAATTCCCATACACTGCTGTCGAACAAGTACAAATTAAGAGGGACTTTCAGGTCATGGCTGGACTGCCAAACATAATCGGAGCAATAGACTGCACACATATACGCATCAAAGCACCCGTGCTGTTTTGGAGCGCACTATCGGTGTGCTGAAGGCCAGGTGGGTGTGTCTCGATACAGCGGGGAGAAAACTGCTGTATAGCCCAGAGAAGGCATGCCAGATTATTCTGGCATTCTGCGTTTTGCACAATATTGCCATGAACGGAGGTCTCCCACAACCTGAACCAGCCGGTAGACAACATGCCAGAAGACCCCCCCTCATGGACCGCCCCATCAAAGAGCTATCATGATGAGGCAACAACTGATTGCACGGCTTTAGTTGCAGTCATCGAGCGCCTGGCCATTTTTTTTTAAGCCATTTTCATATCAAACCATTTATTTTTTATTTTGGTGACATTACGAACTACAGGTGACACGGAATTAACAGCACTCGTAATAACTTCCCATTTCTTCACTTTAGCAGGTCCCGTAATTCTACTGCTGACACTGCTAAAAATAACAGGTTTTCCTTTTTGGATCTCTGAAAGCAGAACTTCAATCTCAGAGCCCATAAAGTTGTTCTTTTTGCACCTTGATGCCATTCTCATGACTCGGAAGCGTAGCCTTATATGGTATCATTTAGGGCGTGGAGTATGCAAATTTACTATCCTCTTGCACGTGCACTTAAATACGCACGGGTGGCATTCATCATTTACGCAGGTCGTTTACACACATTTTTTTTTAAAGTTAAGAGCGTTTGTTGAATCTGACATGGCGTGTTCGTACGAGATCTTTGTACGAAAAAAGTGAGAGAAATTTAGAATAAATATATGAAAATGTTTTTGCATGAGGCTCATTGTTCCAAATTGATGGTACTGGCACTGTTACCCACGGCACATCCCAGATGGATTTTTTTCTATTTTTCCTTTGCAAAAGCTGTCATCTATCCTGAATAAAATACACCAGTGGACCCATCAGTAGTTATGCGTCTTACCCAAGGATGCTTTGGAATGTGGGAGTGGAATCATCAACCTGCTGATTGGCATACATCTGTTCTTCCTCCTGAGCTAGAGCCACCCCAACTCTGCTTTCCCTTCACCAATGCTGCAAGCTAAGCAAAAGCCTTTGTTTTGGTCACTCTCTAAGGGTGAATTAGTCTATTAAAGGAAGATGTAACCATCTTGGCTTGCTACCTTTGATACAAAGTGTTTTGAGACTATATATAATATGTTACCACCACGTTTAGCTTGCATGTGGATATTATAAAGCTGAAATAAAATGAATTGATATTTATATGACCTTAAGTGAAACATCTTTTTTTTCTCCCCACCAAAAAAAGTTATTAATTGTAGTTCAAGAACTCCAGGAAACGTGTCATGTTTTAAAAGATAAATTCATTTTAATTATATTTGTGATACGCGGAGGTGGGGTCGCTCTCAAAGCCGCCACCACCTCTACAGTACCAGGTTCTTTTGACTACGAGGGCGAGCAGCACTTAACAACCCGAACACAATTGTCCATCCATCCATCCATCATCTTCTGCTTGTCCGGGGATCGGGTCGCGGGGGCAGCAGCTTTAGAAGAGAGACCCAGACGTCCCTGTCCCCGGCCACTTCCTCCAGCTCTTCTGGGGGGACCCCGAGGCGTTCCCAGGCCAGCCGAGAAACATAGTCTCGCCAACGTGTCCTGGGTCTTCCCTGGGTCCTGCTCCCAGTGGGACGGGCCCGGAACACCTCACCAGGGAGGCGTCCAGGAGGCATCCTAACCAGATGCCCGAGCCACCTCATCTGACTCCTCTCGATGCGGAGGAGCAGCGGTTCTACTCCGAGCCCCTCCCGGATGACCGAGCTTCTCACCCTATCTCTAAGGGAGAGCCCAGACACCCTGCGGAGGAAACTCATTTCGGCCGTTTGTATTCGCGATCTCGTTCTTTCGGTCACTATCCACAGCTCGTGACCATAGGTGAGGGTAAGGAACATAGATTGACCGGTAAATCGAGAGCTTCGCCTTCTGGCTCAGCTCCTTCTTCACCACGACGGGCCGGTGCAGAGCCTGCATCACTGCAGACGCCGCACCGATCCGCCTGTCAACCTCCTGCTCCATTCGTCCCTCACTCGTGAACAAGACCCCGAGATACTTGAACTCCTCCACTTGGGGAAGGATCTCATTCCCGACTCGGAGAGGGCAATTGTATGCAACAATAATTTACTGCAATGATGATATAAAAAATTAAAAGAATAAAAGAATGTCTGTTCTTAAAAAGGAGAAAGCCTCCTTTTAAAAGTCAATTTAAGAACAGTCTAAATCCAGGGTACTCCAGACTCACGGCCACGCTCCAGTCCTAAGCTCTGTCCTCCTGCTTCGCTAGTTAGCCACCGAGAGCCGTCCTCCACTCCAAGTAGCCTGAAGATCCTCCAAGGTCCTCCCGTTCGTTGTGGATCCTTGGATTGCCCGTGGTTCATTCATCAGTCAGCTCATTGCAGGCCTCTCAATGGTGTGCGTTGGGTAGGCTTTCCTCTCTCACTGTCCCATTGCAAGCTTTGGGCTGGTGTTGCGAGACGGCACATCAAACAAAAGGTACTTACTAAAGCAACTTGAGAGCTTTGGTGTATGCATTATTACTTGGCCAAAAAACAACTCCAGGTAAACAGATTCAAGCGACAAAAATGTTTGCTCATTCACAAAAATGCTGACTGGTTACTGGAAAAAATAATTTGGTGTGGAGCAGAGGATCATCTTGTTCACTTTGCAATATAAAGAACCAGCAGAGAGCAGCAAGACTAAAACGGGCAACGAAAACAAAAAACACAAACAAAAGGCTGGCACCCCAACGAACAAAGACAAAAAAAAGAAATATTGTCATTTTTCGTTATGATTTCATTGCAATTCTCCAGAACTGAACTCCAAGTGGTTTTAATGTTTGTGTTTATGTTTATGCATTTGGCAGACGCTTTTATACAAAACAACTTACACAGGTAGGCTAAGGGGGTCTAGGCTAAGGGGGTCTTGCCTAAGGACCACTGCTGGAGGTACTTTTCATACAGGGAATTTGAACCCAGGTCACCCACATGAAAGGTGGCAATCTCACCCCTACACTATCCAGTCCTGCTTGGCCCAACCTCCTGCTTATATCAAGTGTCGACAGCCGTTCCTCCTCCAGCTCCACCGAAGCTCTGCCCGAGACTAACGCTAATCTAGTCTGATGATTGCTTTGGTCTGGGTCTGAAGTAGGAGCTGCTGACCCAGAGGATGTGGCAAATAAAGTGGAGGAATTTATTGAAGCTGTTTCAATAAACTTTCCGACAACGATATTGACCACAGAGTGACTGAAAATTTAGGAGAAGTACTCCACTGCTTCTCTGGTACCGGGACGCAACAGTTTTTTAGTGGTTGCAAATAAAGTTTTGTTTGATAGAGTATCTAAACCAGGGGTCGGCAACCCGCAGCTCCGGAGCCACCTGCGGCTCTTTCATCCTTACGGTGCGTTCACACCAGACGCAGTGCGAGTGATCGCACCGCGTTACTCGCGCGAGTGTTGCCGTGGGTGTAAATTGAATTCACTCGCCTCCTTCGCGCGAGTAAAAAACAAGTGAATAGCTCAAGGGGCTATCCATGGCTGATATAAGTACCATCGTGTCCTTGTACCTGCTGTGGCAGTCCGAGATTCGTCTGAAACGCACACGCCGTCGTGTCTGGGTAAGTGACATCATCCGGTGGTGCATTCAGCTCGGATAATTTCACCGTCTTCTCCAGGAGTTGCGTCTGGGTGGCGGCCGCTTCCAGCGGTGTTTCGGGCTCACTGGGACCCAGTTTGGTGGCCTGCTCGGGAGGATCGGTGCCGTGATCTCTCGGCGGAACGCCGGCTGCAGGCGCTCCGCAGCTGGGCCGCGGCTCCGTTTCAGCTGCGGGGCGCCTGTGGTTGGTGTCCTGCCGAGAGATCGCGGCGCCGGTCCTCCCGAGCGGGTCGTCGGGCTGGGTCCTGGTGGGCCTGGGGTGCCGCTGGAGGCGGCCGTCATCCAGACGGAACTCCTGGAGAAGGCGGTGATTTAATTTTTTTATTTTATTTAGTCAGGGACCATGTGCAAAGTACATTAATTACAAAGTAAAGAGATGACCTGCACCAGATTGTAGCTTAGAAGCTAATATCCATCTGCAGTCCCATCTGCATGTCACAGACACGACTCCATTTCAGCTGCGGAGCGCCTGTCCATCTGTCTCCACGTCACTGTCGTCCAGAATCTCAACGCTGATAGGCTGTCTGATGCGAATATTTCGCCAAAGTTGGATTTTTTTAACTCGCGCGAATCGCAGATTTTCACTTGCGTGGCGGCAATCGCCTCACCGCTCCTCACCGCGCCTCACCGCGCCTCACCGTGCCTCATCGCGCCGCCGGCTCGAATCCGCGTCTAATCGCGTCTTTGCATTGACTTTGTATGTAATCGCGTCGCCCGACCGCGTCTGGTGTGAACGCACCGTTAAGGCTCTAGCATGGTTGCCGCATCTGCTCGCGCGAGCGGTGTTGATGACGTCACGAGTTCGTGCCCGCCATAGGACCCTATATAGTGGCGCAAGTCGTTGCGCGAGTAGTTGCAATTTTCTCCGTCACAGAGGTGGCGCTGCTACGTTAAGGTTACCTCTACTCTACAACCACGAAAGTGGAGAAGAAAACAATGCCGCTGTCAAGAGCAAGAATACTGTAATTAATGATACTGCTGCAGTTTTCAGATCATTTTAATTTTTTAATTCAGTCAATAGAGGTAAAGGTCTGAAGCCCCCGGCATCAACAGAGTCTCTGCCCTCTTCTTTGCCTTCACATATCTGTCCCGTAGCTTCTTCCACACATTCTTACAGAACTCTCCCTCTTTCCCCAAAGTTCTGCCAATCTCTGTGCAGCAATTTTGGGAGTTTACGTTGCTCCCTGTGCTGTTTCACTGCAGTTTCGTACAGCTGTCTGTACAAACACACCTCCTCACTGTGCTGTGCTGTGCATTTATCGAGACTTTCAAGCCCAGGTTGGCCAAGTATGGAGAAATGTAAGAAAAGAAAAATATCTGAAGAAAATATAACATTTTATGATGCCTGGGCAGATTCCTTAGCTTTTACCTCTGACGAGAGTGGCTTACCAGCATGCCTAATTTGTGGTGAGAAAGAGACATTCAACTCGACGTGTTTTTCTTTATTATTATTGGTATTTTAAAGAGTTCAAAATGTGTTCATTACATAAATAAAATGTCATTTTCTCTGTAGCACTTCATGGATTTCGTAATCAACACACTATAGTTGTTTAAAGGTAAAAAAGCAATATCTTCATTTTTTTTGTCAAAAAGTATTTGAGGCTCCCAGTGTTTCTTTTCTGTGGAAACCGGGTCCAAATGGCTCTTTGAGTGTTAAAAGTTCCCGACCCCTGCTCTAAATCAATGTAGAGGTGAATAGCGCCACCCAGTGTATAGGAATGTGTCCACTTGCTCTGCATCAATCCATTATCTGGAATCGATTTGGCTTGACTTGATGTGCAGGGTAACCAAGCAAGTGTTAGGAATCCGCCCACTGACTTTGATGGGCGAGTTTGACAGATAAAATGAATTAATGATGCACAGCAACACAAGGACCATGAAATAATTAAATAGTGAAATAATTATATGTTTTTTACATAAAATTAATTGGTATTTTAATTAATTAATGACATTTAAATATCATTTAATGATTTATGTATTTAATTCCAATTTTAAGTAATTATTTAATGATGTATTTATTTATTTAATTTCTACACTTACAAATTTATGTTCACATTCAAGGTTTATTACATCCTATTCAGGGAGTCAAAAAAGTGATTTCGGCTCCCTATTTGAGACTGAAAGGCTCTTTCTGTTTTTAAAACCTTTTACAACCCTCCGTCTTAGACTCACTGTCAATAAAGAGCCCAAATTTAAAGATTCCAGTGCTTTTCATTCACTGGAATATCTAAAAATTGTATTATTACTTTTTTTAAACTACCAAAAAATTATCACAGCTCCCATCTTAATAATAAAACGTTTCTGTCAGGAAGGCATTTTAAATTGAGGACTTATATAAATTGCAATCCATATATGTTCTTTCACCTTTTAAATACATTGAAAGGGCTATAAAAAGTTAAGACCCTATGATGACTGCTTAGTAAAGTGTATCAAAGCTTTTTTATACTACTTATACTAGATGTTTTCACTCCAAGTAATTTCACTATTTCAGAAACAGCAAAGAATGAAAACTGCCTAAATAAGATGTAATGTTCCTTTAAATGTGTTACAGAAGATGCAATGGAAAAGGTGGAGTAGGATCTTTAAAGTATAAAGTCCTTGGTCAAATTCTAGCCATTACAAGACAGAAGAGGTGGCAGCCCACCTCTTTGCCACGACCGAGGTGCCCTTGAGCAAGGCACCGTACCCCCCATGCTCCCCGGGTGCTGTGATTGGCTGCCCACCGCTCCAGTGTACGGCATCTGTCTTCATGAGTATGTGACCCTGTGCATGTGCATGTGTGTTCAACAGGTGCCAACCTGGATGGGTAAAATGCGGAGAGTTAATTTCATGAGGCACCTGAATAACATGATAATTAAAAAAAAAAAAAAAAGTGATATTAACTACTCTCAGTCTAAAGCTAAGAGCTATAATTACTTTTTGGCAGGTTAAAAGTTGTATTTATGACACTTTAAGGGTATCCTATCAGTCCTTTGGACTGGATGCGATATAGTTTTGAAAATATGAGACTATTGAATGAAATCAAGCCATTTCTAGGCAGAAATCAACTTTCAGTCTTAAACTGGAAGTTATGAGTATATTAAATTATTCTGTGAGGACCACACTGTTGCTGTCCTCACATGCTACAGTGAAGTCATGTTTACTGGAGTCAAATCCCCGTCAGACTTCCAAGTTAACTTGTGACGAAAAGAAAGAAAAAAGAAAATGGATTGTAGAATTTAAGAATCCTTTCTACAACTTAGTTATGATTTCAGTTTCTTATCCTGATGAGGTTCTGAAAAGTATGCCTTTTCAAAAAAGAAAAACTAAGGAAGTTTCTCATGCTTGCTCTAAATTACTCTAATAACAGTTTTTGCACACCATCATTTAACACATCCGTCTGCCTTCACGGTCTCTAACCATGAGCCATTGACTGTTGGATGAGTTTAATTATTGAGTCGAGTCATAGTTTATTTCTATAGCACATTTACAAAAGAACCCAAATGCAGCTGACCAATGCGCTATACAAGCTGAATAAATACAGGGCTGGGCGCGTTAACTCGTTATTATTTAACACCGATAAATATTTTATCACGCATTAACGCAGATTTTATTATTTATTTTATTATTGTAAAAGTCTGTTGCTCACAGGCTTTTATTTTGTAAAAGTCTGTTGCTCACAGGCTTTTATTTTGTAAAAGTCTGTTGCTGTCTGCTGCGGAACCGGAAAAGAAAGCAATCGGCGGATCCACCAAACATGGAGAAGGGTACGGAACTTTTACTCGGCCATTTTCATTTTAAAGTTCTTCCAGACGGCGGAGTCAACAGAACCAAAGTCATCTGTAAACACTGCCAAGTTGAATTGTCTTCTCAGCGTAGTAGTTCCAGTCTAAAATATCACTTAAAGGCAAAACACACAACTGATACCAGCAAGTCATTCAAGGAAACAGACAGTGGCGCGAGGCTTCTACATAAAAACTACATAAAGATGCTGACGTTAAAAGTGTGTTTGCACAACAAATGTTATGGCACTTTCATTCATATGGCAGCACATTTAAAATAAAACTAAATGCTAAAGGCTATACACTACTTTTGAATTCATTTTTGGATTTTGCATACAAATGCAATTAATAGTGATTAATCAGGGAAATCAAGTGATTAATTAGATTAAAAATATTAATCGTTGCCCAGCCCTACTTAAAATGTATTTGATTGGGAGAGATACCAAAGTACATAGATGAACTGAAAACAGCTTTTCAATGCAAGTATCACAGTGAAGAGATAAGAAGCAATAAAATGTCCAAAATAAATCTAGTTAAGAACACGATGTTTAAAACTAGACATTAGTACGTTAGTAATAAACTTTTGAATTCATTTTTGGATTTTGCGTACAAATGCGATTAATCGTGATAAATCAGGGAAATCATGTGATTAATTACATTGAAATTTTTAATCGTTGCCCAGCCCTAATAAATACAGATATGATTCTTGAAAACAACAATACATTTGAGTTAAAAATAAAACAGTGGGGCATCACATAGATGAATGAAATACAAACAGTGCTTGCATGATAAAAGTCTAGATATGCCACTCAGGCCTAAAAGCTAGTGAGAAGAAATAGGTTTTAGGCAAAGTTTTAAAATGATCTGAGCTGCTATGACATGAAAAGGTAGGCTGTTCCTAAGATTAGGAGCCACAACTGAAAAGGCTCCATCACCTCTATATTTTAGCCTGGATCTGATTACTTTCAAAAGCAATTTATTTATATACTTCAATGCTCTGGATGGAGATTGAGGCTGTAAAAATTCAGACAGGTAAGGTGGTGCCATGCCTTTGATACTCTTGAAATCAAGCAATACGATTCTAAACTGGAACCTGTAATAGACTGGAGGCCAGTGTAGAGAAGCTAAAACAGGTGTGATATTATCATACTGTTTCTTTCCACCGAGAAGATGGGGGAAACATGAACTACTCTCTCAAAGTCATGTAAAGGAATGTAAGTCCTCACCTTACTGCGTAGTCTTAATTGAAAAAATCTCATCTTGATGACTGAACAAATCTGTTTTGTCAAAGGCAGTAAAAGATCATTCCAAGGTTCCTTGTACAGTAAAAATGTGGTGGGCCATGTGACACTCAGTGGGGTTACATGGCACTATAAAAATCGGATTAAGGGCTAAATTACAATGAGACTGAGTTATTAAATTCATGTTTACACCTTAATCTGACAAGAAATTGAATCTAATCGGGTTACTCGCGATCGGATTAAGACCCCGGGATAACTCAGTTAAAAGTCACACTAAACCTGATTGTAGATGCTGAAGCACGTGGTGAATTAGACGTTGCGTTCTGCGCATGCTCCAGATTTTTTCCCAGCCACCTAGCGATAGCCGCACATGTTACGGTGTTTACTGCTCGGAAGCAGGGGACTGCTGGGTCTGCTCTTCGGTCTGCACGGTTTACATTGGATGCATTGATATCAAGGGAGGCAAAAATAGCACCAAGCGATGTGAGGTCTGACTTTTTCCTGTACAACGATTTTGTGATGCAAATGTATTACTCTTTTGAACGCATATTGTTTTGAGAAGCAAGACGCTTTATTTTTGTGTCCCCAGCCAACTAGCCGGACTACCTTCGTCAACTCCAAAACTCAGCTGGGACTCCGCTCACAGGACGCAGCGGGGGGTAAGTCAATGTTCATAAATGATGTTGCTAATATGGGATGTCATACAGCTTCATGTCAAAAGAGGCGAACTATCCCTTTAAGTGGGTACAGAAAATGGATGGATGGATGGAAGTTTATAAGGACACACATGTCACATAAACTGAAAAAAGGTTCTAGTTTTTACAGCTGAATGCAAATTAAATTCTCAAATTCTCATCTACTTAGCCAAAGATTATATATATATAAAAAAGTATAGTTTGTAATGTCGCAGCCTGGAATCTGTTTATTTCCTGGTCTGCTCCTTGCTCTGACACTAATTGCCTTCATGATATTCACCTGTGCCTGATTAACGTTTGCTCTCTCCCACTCTGCACTCCGCCTATATCAACTCCTTCCTGCCAGAGATCCCTGCCAGATTATCGTAAGCCTCACAGCCAGCAGATGTCTAGCCTCACCTCTCTACTTTGTCTTCCTGATTTCCTGTTCCGACCTTTGCCTGAATCAGTTTTGTGGATTATAACCCTCTGCTTCCAGAAGACCTCCCTGGATCCTCAGGATCATACCAACCTTGGATTACCCCTGACTCTGTCATCTCTGGCCCTGTTCTCCGTACCCTGGAGCGGACTCTGACCATCATGGATCCACGTCCTTATTGGAGGATTATCCGGACTCCAGCTACATTCAACTCCTGTCCAGCACCTTTGATCCAATAAACCTTTTACCACTAAACTTGTGTCTGGCTGAATTATCGGGTTTTCTGATCTGGTCATTACATAGTTAGTATAATAATCTGCCTTTGTAAAGCTAAATCTCAGAACGGGATAATTATTTAGCTTGAAGCACTTTCAACGTTGTGGGTAGACATACACAAAACAATTAAAAACCAAAATAAATGTATTTTTTGTTCATTAATCCTGAGTTTGTTGTGAACAACAAGAACAACATGCTTCCTTGGTTAGAGCAAATGCAACAGACTTATTTATGGTTACACACAACTTCCCACTTCTGCATTTTCACACATCACATAGCAAACCCAATCAGCCACTCGAGATCTGTTTTTGTGGTGTGCAGTTCACATTTGTTTTAGTAAAACTAACTAAGAAGCATTTCACTTTATGTAATGTTTTTCACATTTGCTTGGGGTGGCCTAGCAGGATCAGGAGTTCCAATCAAAATATATAAATTCCCCTAAAAGCATGAAGAGATAAAATCTTAGCTGTTAACCCATCCCTCCAGGTCATGATACAGCTTATTGGTTGGTAAACTTGGATATTTAACACAGATCTGACACAGCCTCTCTCTCCAGTCAGTGTAGGTTTTGATTTTGTGAGTCCGGTGCCAACGGAAGAACTCCTCATAGGCCTGCTTGTCTGAAGCCACATGCTTCAGATAAGCAGCTAGATTTGCTGTGCTCCTGAAATCAGCCACGTGGATAAAGGAATGAGGAGGAGCCACAGCCTCGTAGGTTGCCCTATTCGGGCCAAGAACCACTGGAATGGCCCCTGCTTGGAACGCATTCCTCCACAATTTCTCACTAATGTAGTCCTTTGCCTCAGAGTTCTCAAAAGCCAGATAAAAAAGACAGTTTCCAATAGTGGATAGCAGCTTCTTCTCTGGCAGAGGTTTCTTGTTCCATTTTCCATATACCTCAATGGGGATGTACTTCTTTAGACTTTGGTAAACACCAGTACGAGTCTGGTTTAGCTGGTATCTGCTGACCACCCAGCTGACAAAGCAGGAGCGATTTGAAGCAGTCTGAAAGCCCAGCTCATAAGTGCCTCTGATGGTCTTTCCATAAGGGATAAATATATCTGCATCACGCCTGTAGCTCATTGTCCAGTTGAAAAAGTCATTGAGCTGCTTGAGGTTTGCATTGTTAACAGGAGGCTCCAGGGACAGCCAAACCCAGCGCTGGGAGATAGGGCGATCCAGGTGCAGGGGCATAACTGACCGATTTTTGCTCAGCTCCCGATGGTGGAACACAACCACATCAGCAGTGGAGAATGAGGATGTGTTATCAGTAAGGAAGCAATGGCTGATGTTGTACATCTTGAGACATTTGTTCCCATCAAGACTGTACGAACGGCCAAATGGCCAGTGCCAAAGCAAAATGCTTATATTTCTCTGAAGAACTGGTGGAGTGTATAGATGCGGATAGAGCTTATAGTCCAAGAAACTGTAATACAACAATGGTGAGAAGAAGCTGAGGACAAGGAGGAGGAAGAGGAAGCAGAGGGCTCTGGATTCAGATCTTGTCATGGCTGGGTGTAATCCAGGTCAAAAGGGCACAGATCTCTGGTATGAAACCCTAAAAGGGAAGGAAGGGTAGATCTGAGGTATAATTATAGTTTCACATGCTCTGTGAGAATACACATCTAACATTTGACAGCATTTATGTCAGAATAATATCAAGCAGATAGAGTAGTCATCAGTAGTAGAGAGTAGACAAACATGATGAAAGGAAGAATAATGATTGAGATCAATGGCACGGTCAGAAAGAAACAAATTATATATACAAATATGGATAAATATATCTATCTATCTATATATCTACTATATACTGTATATGTGTGAGATATATTTTCTGTTTCTTTCTTTCGCATTTTTGCATTAAAATAACTTTATTGTGTATGTTGATCCTGAGGTTATTTGGGAAATAAAACTGGCACAGGGTTGCATAGATGGTACATCCTGATAGATGGTGACAACACAAAATCAGTTTATAAAACTAACTCACCAACACAAATAAATCTGAATGAAAACCTATTGTGGATACATAAAGTAGCATTCTATCAGCTTAGTAAAATATTTCTTACTTAAATCAGTTTACTTTGTCAGTGAAATTGGTAGTTTGCAAAGAGAGGATGCTTCTTACCTTCATGAGATGGCATCAGACTGTTTGCTGCCACCACAGTGTTGCCTCCTCAACTGCTTGGAGGAAATCCTGCCCCCACCTAAGTTTTGACTCATCTCTTGCTTCACACTCACACTAGGGTGTGACAGCTTCAACCAATGGTCAGTAGCATTACAACAATAATGCAACAATATTTAGATATTTTTTATATACAGTCATTCTAAATTAGATGGGTTTTTAAAAAAAGCAAAATCGAACCTAAATTCACATCTTTTCTCTCAAACATAGATAATATTCACACTATAGGCCAATTTACTCTCATATTTAGTTGGGCCAGAGACAATAAAAAACCCTCACCAAAAACACCTACCACCACACAACCCTGTCTCGCAATTGTTAGATAAGCTGTTAAACTGCTAATGCACCAGCTCTTTGCAGAATTAACACAGCAACTAGTGGCACTCCAAACTTTAACATTGCTGATTTCACATGTGTAAACCACAAACTGGTGTTCCTCTTCCTGTTCTTGTAGCTCTGCAAAGGAAAGGTGCACAATGTCATACCACCCTTGTAGGCACAAACCACATTCTAACTGTTTCGGGTATTCCCCCTAATTCTCATAAATCAACGATGATAAGCAAAACCTGTCTGTTCCTAAAGTTAAGGACATCAAAACATAGGTTGGATGAATGCTCCTATTGAAAGCTGGTTTTCATGTTGAAATACGTTTTTGACCTAGCTGTGGCCTGGAACTATATACCACAGACCAGCACTGTCCTTCAACTCCTGCATCATCTAAGCAAGCAGCAGGTAGCAGTCTAACTTTTTGTCTCTCTATGTAGGTTACACTGTTCTAACAGGACCACCCCGAGTTGCTGTGAGTTTCAAATGTAAGGATCCTAGGTTATATTAGCAAAATGTAAATGTTTAAAGTACTGGATGTTAAGCATATATATCTGGTGTGATCCCAGATCGTTCTTCACTCCTAGTAGGAACTTCACCGGCCAACTATTCATGACTAGCTCAAGTTTGCTAGAAATCGTGAAAAGAATGACAGTACAGAACTTTGTCATTTTGTTAACAGAGGAATCTGGACAAAGGATCTCCAACTAACCATTTGTCACAGTCTCAGCATCACGGAGCTTTCCTGCACTGTCAGAGGTTTTATAGTCACACTGCACTGCCAAGGATTACCACCACGAGCCAGCCATGTGAAAGTCTGTTCATGTTTACCCCTTCCCCAGCCACCGGTCAGTACTTATCAGGATTCAAGTTTCCAGCTTCCAAGCTACCCTGTTAATCAACCTATTCCCTCACAGAGCTGCAGCCCAGTCACACAGTTTTCTTTATGAATCACAGGAAGACCTTTCTCTGCAGTTGCATGTTTATTCATTCATTTTGTAAATAAAATCTTTCAGAGGATTTTGTCCCGGGCCCAGCCAAACCTGTCAGCGGCCCTGTCCACCTGTTCTGTCTCAGCCCCGATTTGGATCCTGCCAACCTGTAAAACCCTGATATATGTTTCTTTCTTACTTACTTTTAGCAGGCCACACACAAACATCAAATTAAGTTGAGAACGTAAGGTCAGGGTGACGTTATCTGACTCCAGTTCCCACAACAAGGTATTGTTCAATTGGAATAATATCATTAACATATATGGATTACTCTGTACCTCTGATTAGATTTCAGAGAAAAGAGAGAGAGCGAGTGCAAGAAGAACCATTGTAAATCAGTGGATCTCACAATGATTTAGTTTGAAACAAGGATTAACAAGAACAAAGCATGCCAACAATGTTAGCATGTGTGTAACATTTGTGATCATAGTGGCCACCACAATTATATGGTGTGTTTGCATATTAACATAGTCACTTACAGAGTGAAGAAAACAGCCTTAATTTTGGGAGTGTATGCAAGTATGAAGTCAAAAGTTTTAGACAAATTACAAACTCCACCCAATTAATGTCATCAAAGGTATTACAGCTCATCCTCTTAGGGGGCTCACTACAGTGACATACATTGCTAGTCTGTCAAAAGGAAAAAAACATAAAACAAAACAACAAAAAATTATGGAAAATAAAAACAGACATGAAAAGTCAGTACAATATGTCTGATCCGTAAGACGGTTCGATACATTCAACCCTGAACAGAGGCATCCGTCTGTCTGAAGATGATTTAGTAAACCTTCCAGACAGAGAGACACAGAGTAAAAAAGCATTCATAGGTACCAGTTATGTATCAATTTAAAGAAAATCTGTGCATTTCATTCCTTTGTACAGCAGTTTTTGAGAAGAGGAACTCATATTCAGAACACTAAAAACAGGTTACAATCCAAAAATCCAAAGTTTTATTCCAGGCCAAGGGCATACACAGAGAAGGTAGAGAAGTTAATGATCCAGAAAGGGGACAGGCGAAATCCTAAAAGTCCAATACCACCATCCTATCTGTAATATCCTTTCATACATAATACAGGAATGTACTGTTCAAATTATTTTTCTTGTTATTTTACAGAGGACTTTTTTTTTACAGTGCACCTTACTGCTGTCAGTTTAAAATAAAACAAACTCAACAATGAGAAGATTTGAGGAAGGACTGTACTGTCAAAATTAATAGCAGAACATTAACATTTAGAAAACAAATTATATTCCAATTATACACATCTGTTTCTCATCTACCGGGGAAGGATGGGGACATGGAATCTGAATGGACCGTGTTCAGATCCTGCATCGCGGATGGAGCTTCCAGGAGCTGTGGCCTGAATTGGCGGTGCCTGTCGTGGCTGGAGCAGGAGGACCTGCTGGTGGATGCCGGTGGTGAGGGAAGCTATCAGAAGGAAACCTTTTGGGCTACGTTGTCTCGGGGGTCACCTGAAGCAGTTGACAGTAGCCAAAAGGGCAACAGCGCTGGTGGTAGCTGAAGGTAAAACACAGGCATGGGAGGAATTTGGCCATGGAGAAGACTTCGGGTTGGCCTCAAGGATGCTCCAGCAAACCATTCAGTGACATAGAGACAGCAGTTCTGTCCCAGGCCAGGCACAACCTGGGACATACCCCTGCTTTCTAACTGAGGATATCATCGGGCGGTGGAAGGAGCACTTTGAAGATCTCCTCAATCTGGTCAGCATGTCCTCCGTTGAGGAGACAGAGTCTGTGGAATTGGGGTAAGACTGTCTCATCACCTGGACAGAGGGAGCTGAGCTAGTTAAAGAGCTTCCTAGCGGTAAGACGTTGAGGATGGATAAAATGCATGAGATGCTGAAGGCTTTAGACACTGTCAGGCTGTCATGGCTGACACCTCTTCAAATCAAGTCAAGTCAAATTTATTTGTATAGCACATTTCATGTACAAAACAATTCAAAATGCTTTACATAAAATAAAAGCATTGCAGCGAGGAGTGGAAGAAGCATTAAAAATACATAAAAGAATTTAAAGAGAAACAAATAAAAGAATTTAAATGAATTAAAATTATTAAAAACAAGCAACAGTCTAGATTAGTTCAAAGATATCGTGCAGATTTCATGCAAAGACACATGAGAAAAGAAATGTTTTTAACCTGGACTCAAAAATGTCTACATTTGGTGAAAGTTTAATCTCCACTGGCAGTTTGTTCCACTTGTTTGCAGCATAACAGCTAAATGCTGCTTCTCCATGTTTAGTCTGGACTCTGGACTGGACCAGCTGACCTGAGTCCTTGGATCAAAGAGCTCTGCTAGGTTTATATTCTCTAAACATATCACAGATGTATTTTGGGCCTAAACCGTTCTGGGATTTGTAAACCATCAGCAGGCTTTTAAAATCTATTCTGTGACTGACTGGAAGCCAGTGTAAAGATTTTAAAACTGGTGTGATGTGTTCAGATCTCTTAGTCCGGGTTAAAACTCTAGCAGGAGCGTTCTGGATGAGCTGCAGATGTTTAATGCTCTTTTTGGGAAGTCCAGTAATGGAGTTACTGCAGATGAATGCATGGATGAGTTTCTCCTGGAAACCTTTAATTCTGTTGATATTTCTGAGATGGTAAAAAGCTGCCTTGGTGACAGCTTTGATGTGGCTGCTGAAAGTCAGATCTGAGTCTATCAACACTCCAAGGTTACGAACTTGGTCAGTGATTGTAGGGGCCAGAGTCTCAAGATATTTACCAATGCTGACCCTCTTCTCTTTGCTACCACACAGAATGATCTCAGTTTTGTCTTAATTTAATTGTAGAAAATTCTCTCTCATCCAGGTGTTTACTTCCTCCAGACACTGACACAGTACATCTGCTGGGCTGCAGTCGTCCGGTGACAGACGCATAAAGTTGTGTATCGTCTGCATAACTGTGATAATTGATGTTAAAGTTCTGCAATATCTGACCCAAAGGGAGCATATACAAGTTAAACAGAAGAGGTCCAAGAATTGACCCCTGTGGGACTCCACAAGTCATGGCCACTCGCTCAGATTCATAGCTGCCAATTGTAACAAAATGATCTCAGTTGTAACACGGACTCATAGAAGCTTTCAGTCCTGGTGTTGCTGGATCTTAGTGCAGCTTTTGATACAGTAGATCACCAGATCTAACAAGTTGAGTTTACTTAAAGAAATTTAAGAAACCGATTACCTTGGGAAAAGTAAGTAAACAAACTTAATTGTGTGAAGTAGAGTGAAATTATTATACTTAAATGAGCCTACTTTTTTTGAAGTTGTGAGAACTTAATGTATCTCAGTATAGTTTAATTGAAATCAAGCTGTTACAACTCAAATACTTTGAGTCACATTAACTTAATATATTCTGCCAAAAAAAGTGGGTATCACTTGAAATTTGTAATAAATTACACTTGAGGCATCGTAGTGTAATCCACTTCAATAAAGTTGACAGGAACTCAATAAAAATAAGTCACATTAACTTAATATACTGTGCCAAAGTAAGTGAGCACTACTTAATTTTAAATAAATGCACTTAACATATCTTAGTTTATCCAACTTAAAAATAAAAATTCACAAAATGGCATTATGAACATGTTTTTTTATTTTCATTTCAGTATTTGTAAATGACAATGACAACAATCAACATGCAGTTCATTCTGAAACTGACCATCAAAGGTAAAGTTTGGCTGAACAATTGGGGTGATAGATAAATAAAAAGGTCAGACCATCTCTTTAGCACAACATATACACAAATTACACATACTGTAATTTGAATAGTAGTACTTAGCCATGTGGAGATTTTTGTTAATACTGTAATTAATCGTTCCGCTCTCGTCCAAACCCTTCTGTTAGCAGATAACCAGGCCAGTCAGTGAGTAGAGGAGAGAAAACATGGGTGAAGTCCTCTGCAGTGTCCGTAACCTGCATTCAAAATAAAACACAAATAAATTTAGGTCGGATGTTAAGACCCACAGTTATAGTGTGTTCACTCTTAGGATCAAAGTGTCTGCACAAAAGTTTTAGAGAGCCCTTTAGATTACGAGCAGGTAGAAATGACTGCATTTCAGCACTAAGCCTTATCAAAAAGCATTTAAAAATGTGTGTATATATACACACACACACACACAACTTCATCTGGGAAGCTCAGATTTGGCTCAAACTTTGCATGCATTGAAAATCATACAAAACATAGATGTGTAGTTGCAATTTAGTGACATAACCCTCTAAACCCAATTTTATATCAGGCAGAAATGGAAATTAAACATTTTCACCATAGACTAAGATGGAAAATTACTTTCCTTCAGCTTTACATGTGAGGCATTAAATTTGTAACTGCCAACTGATTAAAAATATGTCACTTGTTTAATGTTGTGACATCCCCACTTAAATATGTTTGGTTTGCAAAGTGTGAATGCGGACTATAATATCTAACTTGACCTCAGTTTTGGGGAATTTAACCATTGGCTGTTTGCAGCCCAGGTGCACTACACCTAACAGGGCTCTAGAGTGCGACCAATTTGGTCGCACGTGCGACCCATTTTCTCAGTGGTGCAACGAAAAAAAAATCTGAGGTCGCACAGGTGCAACCACCCGTTCGAGGAGGAAAAAAAAAGTCTGCGCGACTCTGAAAGTCTCCCTGTGGTTCAACAACAGACACACATTTAGACCCATATCGTGGTCTAAACCAGTGGTTTTCAAAGTGGGGGCCACCACGGGGCACTAGGGGGGGCCTCAGAAAATTGGAGGGAAGAAAAAAATGCAAAAATAGAATCCAACTTTTTTTAAACATCATTGTAAAAAAATAGTCACTTTTTTTAAACAGTATTGTAAAATACAATTTATAATTATATATCATATCATAATGTTATTTGCCATGCTTGTCTTTCTGACTGGCTACCAGTCAAAACATCGTAGACCTGGCGGTTTGCGCCTGTTCTGAAGGTGCTCTGCTCCTCAAGCTAGCGTGTAGGTAGCTAGCCAAAATGGACAGATTTTTGACTAGGAAGAGACTGAAGGAACAGACCAACAGCCCTTCTGTGGAGGACACTGCTGCAAAAAAAACCTAAGAACTGGCCAACTAAAATCAGAAAGTACGAGGCAGCATACATTAAGTCTGGCTTTACAGCCGTACAGAAAAATGGCCACGATTGCCCGAAATGCGTCTGGAGACCCTCTCAAATGTGTGTTTAAAACCTTCGAAACTTCAGCGTCACTTGATACAAAAACATCTGGCAGAGTCCGAAAAAACGGTAGACTTCTTCAGACGTAAAGAAGAGCATTTAGTAAAGATTTAGTCAGACAATCTGCTGCATTCACACAGCGAGCTACTGTCCGTGAATAAAAGAAAGAAAATACGTTGTAAATGTTGATGTTCCTTTACATACATTGTAGCATTGTCTGTGGTTTGCAAAGGGGGTCCCCGGCCAGAAGCTAATACTGTTTGGGGGGCCTTGGCATGGAAAAGTAAACCAATCAGAGATAGTGAAGGGCGGGACCCCCCTCTGATTGGCCCGTGTACGTTTGAACACGCACATCCTGTAGTCAGACAGAGGTGATGAACCTCGGCCCATCAGATAAACAGTGGAGGTAGCAGCGGGTGATAAGATGAAAAGAATGATTGACAACTTTTTCGTTAAAGCAATACAATGTAACATCTCAAAAAGCCCATTATGGAGCTCCCCCTACAGGCTTGGAGGTAATGTACTGTTACACTGTCGCAAATACAACACCCTTTCGCTTTCACGTTTCACGTTTGTTGACGAACCGGCGAGGAGTCAGAAGGTGCGAGCTATGTCGACCGAGAAGGTAAGAGTAATCAAATGTACCTGGGAGCGTGAGAGGGGTCTATTTGTTTTTGCGGTAGGTGTGCCAGAAAGCAAGTCGAAGTACTTCCGCTCAGCTCCCGGGCCGGTCCAGCAAAGTTACATAGCGCAGTTATTCCAACTCAGACCCCCGAAGGGCATAGGAGACAGGCCAATCGTAATATTAAAACTCATTTTAGCCGCACAATTTTTTTCAAGCTGTTATTTTAAGGTAGAAATGTTACATAGTATTGCTTTAAGTTAAGGCCTGATTCGAACTAATGCTCTGACACGGAACAATCAACCTCCCACGTTATGTCAGGCCCTGGTCCGGAGCTAGCATCCGGAGCTAGCATCAGATAATGAGCCACATACGATAGACTCCGAGCCAGAACCAACTGAAATTAAAAGGGGTAAAGTGTATACATTTCCAAGAGAGTGGCTTGACCAGTTTCCCTGGCTAAGATGCAGTAAAGCCGATAATATAATGCACTGCATTTACTGTAAAGTGTGGCAATAGTGTATTTGTGACTGGTTCGAATTGAAATGCTGAAAAAGCAAAACGCATCTATGAAACACATTACCTGCTCAGTGTCCCCTCTCCCCGCTGCCTTTCAGCGGCAGGCGGCAGCAAACACATCATCGGACGAGGCCGAGATGATAATCAAGTTTAACGTTGCCGACCATATTGCAAAAGTTCCCTTCACTAAGTTCAAGTCCGAAATAATCCTTCAGAAGAAAAATAGCTTGAACGTAAACCTGATGTACAGCAATGATGTCGCGTGCGCGAAATTTATAGGAGTCATCGCAGATACGTTGAAAAAAAAAAAAAAGACGTCTGTGCTAATTGCAAACAGTGAGTACATGGCATTCCTGATCGTTCAGGAATGCGTCATTCTGTACGGCCGTATCTTGAGGAGAGGAAGACCGGTGAATACACTGATATATATATTTAACCCAAGTACAGGAGTTGGCAATCCGAGGGGCATGTGACTGCAATGGAGGATAGTCCATAAGACATTGAGCCATGAAATGGTCAGTTTGAAGCCCTTAAAACACTTGCAATTTTAATTTAGATTTTCTTTTTATTTAATTTATCTTGAGATGTTTTAAGTTTAAATTTCAGGCCAGTGAAGCACTTTAAGCACCAACACTTTTTCAGTAAGTAGTTAGTAAGTTAAATTCAGTTAGTTTGTAGAATTGTGCTTCATGCCTTATTTGAGTTGTCTTCTCCTTCAGCCCTTGAGTTGAGCAGCCTTTGACACTGTGGATTCCGCTGTGACGCTTTGCGGTAAGACGTGTTGCATCACTTCCTGTTACCTTGCTTGTGCACTGTGGAATTTCTTGCTCCACTTGGAGTACTGATAATCACTTTATTTCGATCTATAACTTACACAATTTTGCATAGTTAAACTCTATAGCTTACTGTTCTGTTCTAACACACTCCTACAGATCTTTATTCTCACTTTTTAACGGTCTCAGAAACGTGGCATTAGAGACACCAGCGGCCATAGTCAAATGCATTCCAGGGGCCAGAGCGGGCGACATAGAATCCTATTTAAAACTGCTGGCTAAGGATAAACGTAAATATGGTAAAATAGTTATTCACGTCGGCGTTAATGACACCCGGTTACGCCAATCGGAGGTCACTAAAATTAATGTTGCATCGGTGTGTAATTTTGCCAAAACAATGTCGGACTCCGTAGTTTTCTCTGGACCCCTGCCAAATCTGACCAGTGATGACATGTTTAGCCGCATGTCCACCTTCAATCGCTGGCTGTCTAGATGGTGTCCAGCAAACAACGTGGGCTACATAGATAATTGGCAATCTTTCTGGAGAAAACCTGGTCTGATGAGGAGAGACGGCATCCATCCCACTTTGGAAGGAGCGGCTCTCATTTCTAGAAATATGGATGAATTTATTTGCCACCCTAAAACATGACAACCCAGGGTTCAGACCAGGATGCAGAGTTGTAGTCTTACACACTTCTCTGCAGCTTCCCACCTGCTGCTACCCACCCAATCAATTAACACAAAAGGAGCAAATCCTCTTGTGCAAAAAGAAATTATTAAAACAAAAACTTTAACTGAACAAAAACATCAAACTATTAAATGTGGTTTGCTGAATATCAGATCTCTCCTTTCCAAGTCTCTGTTAGTGAATGAGTTGATTTGTGATCATCATATTGATATATTTTGTCTTTCAGAAACCTGGCTGCAGCAGGAGGATCATGTTAGCATTAATGAATCAACTCCCTCTGACTGTTTAAATGTTCACGTTCCTGGAACCACAGGCAGAGGAGGAGGAGTGGCAGCTATTTTCAGATCAGGGTTACTAATCAGTCCTAGACCCAAGATTAGTTTGAGCTCTTTTGAATCTGTGATTCTCAGTTTTTCCCACGCAAAGTGGAAATCCCAGAAACCTCTTGTGTTTGTTGTTGTGTATCGTCCACCTGGCCCTTATTCTGAGTTTCTGTCTGAATTCTCAGAGTTTTTATCCCAGTTAGTGCTGAGTACAGATAAAGTCATTGTAGTGGGTGACTTTAATATTCATGTAGATGTTGAAAATGACAGCCTGAATATGAACTTTAATTCTATATTGGACTCTATTGGATTTTCTCAGAGTGTTCATGGACCGACTCACTGCCTTAATCACACCCTTGATCTTGTTCTGACTTATGGCATTGAGAGTGAACAGTTAACAGTGTTCCCTCAGAACCCTGTCTTATCTGACCATTTTCTGATAACCTTTGAGTTTACATTACTTGACTATACAGTTTCTGAGAAGAAATTTACATATGGAAGGTGTCTACCAGAGGATGCTGTAACCAGATTTAAAGAATTAATTCCATCATCCTTTTCTTCACTGCCATGTGCAGATATGACAGAGGACGACTACCTAAACTTTACTCCAGCAGCACTTGACTCTCTTGTTGACAGCACTATAGTTTCAATGCGTACAGCACTGGACAATGTTGCCTCTGAAAAGGAAGGTAATCAGTCAGAAGAGGTTGGCTCCTTGGTATAATTCACAGCTGCGTGCTTTAAGGCAGACTGCAAGAAATCTGGAGAGACAGTGGCGTTCCTCTAATTTAGAAGAGTCTCAGTTAGTCTGGAAAGATAGTTTAACAATGTATAAGAAAGCCCTTCGTAAAGCTAGAACTGCTTATTATTCATCATTGATAGAAGAGAAGAAGAATAATCCCAGGTTTCTTTTCAGCACTGTAGCCAGTCTGACTAAGAGTCCGAGCTCTGCTGAGCCAGTTATTCCTTTAACTCTCAGCAGTGATGATTTCATGAGCTTCTTTATTAATAAAATTGTTTCTATCAGAGAGAAGATTGATGGAGTCCTTCCCACTATTATCAGTGATGTATCATCAAGTACAGCAGCTTTAGAAGTATCTTTAGAACCTGATTTATATTTAGACGGCTTCTGCCCAGTTGATCTCTCTGAACTAACAACAGCAATAGTCTCTTCTAAACCATCAACTTGTGTTTTAGACCCAATCCCAACCAGACTGTTCAAGGAGGTTTTCCCATTAATTGACACTTCCATATTGGATTTGATCAATCTGTCTTTGTTGACAGGATATGTACCTCAGACTTTTAAGGTTGCTGTAATTAAACCTTTACTTAAAAAACCTACTCTTGATTCAGAAGTGTTGGCTCATTATAGACCTATATCCAATCTCCCTTTTATGTCTAAAGTTCTTGAAAAAATAGTTGCAGCTCAGCTTTGTGATCACTTACACAGAAATAATCTGTTTGAAGAGTTTCAGTCAGGATTCAGAGTGCATCATAGCACAGAAACTGCACTGCTGAAAGTTACCAATGATCTCCTCTTAGCCTCTGACAGCGGACTTGTGTCTGTGCTTGTCCTGTTGGATCTCAGTGCTGCATTTGATACGGTCGATCACAGTATCTTATTACACAGACTTGAACATGTTATTGGGATTAAAGGAACTGCATTAGGCTGGTTTAAGTCATTATTATCTGATAGATTTCAGTTTGTTCTTGTAAATGAAGAATCTTCCTCACACACCAGAATAAGTCATGGAGTTCCCCAGGGTTCTGTGCTTGGACCGATTCTTTTCACTTTATACATGCTTCCATTAGGTAACATTATTAGACAGCATGGCATAAATTTCCATTGCTATGCTGATGATACTCAGCTGTACTTATCTATAAAACCAGATGAACCCAATAGGTTGGTCAGACTACAAGCATGTCTTAAAGACATAAAGACCTGGATGACTCAGAACTGTCTGCTTCTAAATTCAGACAAAACTGAAGTCGTTATCTTTGGACCTGAGCGTTTCAGGGAGAAATTATCTAGCTATATAGTTACTCTAGATGGTATTTCCTTGGCTTCTAGTTCTACAGTGAGGAACCTTGGAGTTATTTTTGACCAGAACTTATCATTTGACTCGCATATAAAACAGGTTTCTAGGACTGCCTTTTTTCATCTTCGTAATATTGTTAAAATCAGGAACATCTTGTCTCAGAGTGATGCAGAAAAACTAGTCCATGCATTTGTTACTTCAAGATTGGATTACTGTAATTCTTTATTATTGGGCTGTCCCACATATTCTCTGAAAAGCCTTCAGTTGATCCAAAATGCTGCAGCCAGAGTTCTGATGAGAACTAACAGGAGAGATCATATTTCTCCAGTTTTAGCTTCTCTTCATTGGCTCCCTGTTAAATTCAGAATAGAATTTAAGATTCTTCTCCTTACATATAAAGCTCTTAATGACCGAGCTCCATCATATCTTAAAGATCTCATTGTAAGATATTTTCCTAACAGAGCACTTCGTTCCCAAACTGCAGGTTTACTTGAGGTTCCCAGAGTTTCTAAAAGTAGAATGGGAGGCAGAGCCTTCAGTTATCAGGCCCCTCTATTGTGGAATAAGCTGCCAGTAAATGTCCGGGAAGCAGACACCCTTTCCACTTTTAAGACCAGGCTTAAAACTTTCCTTTTTTATAAAGCTTATAGTTAGGTCTGTTGAATCTGATAGTGTGTCTGCTAGTGTGTCTTGTTCTGCCTCCACCTCTGGCACCTTCTATACTTTCATTACCCCCTACCCGAACCAGGGTTTGAATCCCATTCCCGCCTATCTTACCTCTTTTATTTCTCCCCCTACCCAAACCAGGGTTTGCATCCCCACCCCGCTGTGACTGGTGTGCAGTTGGTGAGAGTGAGTTGTATGGCTTTGTTTTTGCTGGTATTTTTAGTGATTATAGGACTGTTTAGGTGAGTTTGTCTGCTGTATCTGCTAGTGTGTCTTGTCCTGCCTCCACCTCTGGCACCTTCTATACTTTCATTACCCCCTACCCGAACCAGGGTTTGAATCCCATTCCCACTTATCTTTCCTCTTTTATTTCTCCCCCTACCCGAACCAGGGTTTGAATCCCATTCCCGCTTATCTTACCTCTTTTATTTCTCCCCCTACCCGAACCAGGGTTTGCATCCCCACCCCGCTGTGACTGGTGTGCAGTTGGTGAGAGGCTGAGGTAGCTTGTGGCTGTAAAAAGATGGTTGTTGTGGTGTGAGGCGCAGATCTATATAGGGAGTATAGGGAATTACTCACTGAGTCTGGTCCTTTATTTATTTATTTATTTTTTCGTTAGCACAAGTTTCTTGTGTTTACCTTGAATAGGGATGGCTCAGGTAATCCTGAAACATCCCATAGTTAAGCTGCTATAAGCCTAGACTGCTGGGGGGCCTCATCTGTCACACCTTTCCTCACTTTACTCTCTTTGTGTATATGTGATATTATTGTGGTCATTAACTTGTGTTTCCCTGTTCCAACAGATATCCTTTGAATGGTGTTACAGTGCCGCCGCCGCCGCCGCCGCGGCCCCCCCCCCCCCCCTTTCTGTCTTCTCAAACCCCAGCTGGTCGAGGCGGATGGCCACCCTTCCTGAGTCTGGTTCTGCCAGAGGTTTCTTCCTGTTAAAAGGGAGTCGTTTCTCTCCACAGTCGCCTCAGGCACGCTCAGGCCGGGAGATTGGACCGAAAAACAAAACGTTTTCAGTGCAATCTGTTGGTTTTCTTAGCTAGGAAATTGTTTTTGAATTGGCTCTATATGAACGAATTGGATTATTTTATGAATTATGATTATTATTAATTAATTGAATTCTAATTGGCTTGAATTGGACTTACTAAGTGCCTTGAGATGACATTTGTTGTATTTGGCGCTATATAAATAAAAATGAATTGAAAATAAAGAACTTTATTTTGACCAGATTGCTAGTTGATCGTTTACAAGTCAATATTGCCTATATGGACAACGATTTAAAAATAAATAAATAAAAAAAGTGAACCTGTAAAACTGCGATGTTAAATGCAATGCGTTTGAAAATTTGGGTCCACCTAACTTTTGTGCTGGTGCACCTAAGAAAAAAAGTTGGGTGTACCAGTGCCACCAGTGCAAAAAGTTAGTCTAGAGCCCTGCCTAAGCTTTGGCAAAAGATGTTTGTTTCTTACCAGACTTGAACAATGCTGTTTTTTCTGAAATCTGAGAATTGAACCTAGGGTCTGATGATGTCCTAAAATGTGCACTGTATGATGGTCATATCATTATATACAGGGGCAAACATTGCAGGACAGCAGTGCGTGTTGTGGTGATGCCATTGGTCTCATGGAGAAGATGACAAAAAACAATAAGCAGAAGACTATATAAAAGCAAAATTATATAAAAATAAACAATTCTGTGGATATATGTGTTAGAGTTACAATGTTGAATCCTAAAGAATTACTTGTACTGTAGTAGCAGCTGTAGGCCTAATTGAAGCTTACTGCACACTACCATAAGGTGGTATGGATGAAGAATCTGAAACAATACTTACTTGTGTATTGATTGGCTGGAGGAGGCGATCAACACCTTGGCCGACAACACCTTTTTTGGATTTGAAGAGGTCAATGAGACGAGTGGTATGGCGGTCCAGAGCTTTGTAGAAGTCTCTCTTGAGGTTCTTACTGGTAACTCTGTAGAACTCGGCAAATACCTTAACAGACAAAAAAACCCACATCCAATGGATTGTTAAAGTTGGGGTAGGGGATCTTTTTCTGGAACATGTTTTTACATATTGCTTGAAATACTCTTCACACCCCCATTGCAACCAATTAATTAAAAGTTTTGACACAAATATGAAAGTTTTAGTGGCCTCTAGAACGTACAATCTAGGAAAAACACTATCCAATCACACTGAACGGACCGTTAACAATGATTGGATTCTGATGCCGTCTATCAAACTGCAATCTGCTCCTCCCTCCCCCTCCTTCCCCCTGTGCGCGTACCCTGCTCCGTGAACGAATTACGCGTCCAGAAGCTTGGCAGGAAGCTAAACTAGAGCCAGCTTGGCTAGCACCTAGCATTATTAAACGTATAGTTATCATATACTAAATACGGCAACGATCAATGCTTGCTGTCAGAACAGCGCTCGTGCACCTTTGTGCTCGTTCATGTACTCTAGAGGCGTGCCTTCGGGGGGAAAGTGAAGAAAAGGGTTGGGACTTTTTACCTGTGTATTTTTAAAATGCAGCTTCGCTGGACTCAAAATCCAGGATCTCCTACCCTACCTTTAACTCCACCATGGTAGTCATTTAATGCCAATAGTATATTTGACTGTCATATACATTCATTTCTCAGAAAGTAATGACCAAATTTACTCAATGATAAATCAACTAATCATTAAAATAATCTAACGAAACAACAGTTATCTGTTGAGCTTCAATATCAGTGAATTAATTGTATTACCTTGTTAGTCTATATTCACCTACGTCTCATTTTACTGATAGCATGAATAAAATAATTAAAATTATTAAATTTGAAATGTTTTAAATCATTTAACAGAGAAACCATGAAAAGAATTCCTGAATGAAGAACAATAAACCTGATTTGCTCCTCAGTGGAGGACAGTTAGCCACAATCCAAGACCTTTTTTTTTTTTTAGGAATGTCCTTTCTTTACTTGTGAACTTGTAAAGTCCGAATCTGTTTTGGAAATGGCAAACAATTGTCTATAAGACAATAAAAAAAAAAAAAAACTTTTTGTCACATTTCTCATCATTTTCTTACAAAGGTTTTTAATTTTATAATTTTGCAATGGTGGATCAAATTAAGACACAAAAATAAACATGAAAGAAAAATTACTAAGAGTGACAATACCTCGGAAGGATTTTGGTCCGGTTTACTGAGAAAGCTTCTTTTCAAGAAGCAGCAGTGACGGGGGAGGTGTAGAGGGACGAAAAGCTGCGGCTGCTGTGCTGGTCTGGCTGGGAGACGGTTACCTGGTACCCTGGTGGCAGACACGGTCTTGGTGACCAAGGTTTCCTTTTTTCTAACTGGCAGAGACACCACCTAAGATCCCCTCCCCCCTCCCCCACACAACTCAAAAACAGCTAAATTAGCAGCGCACGCTAATCCAGTTGCTAGCAGACAGGAACCGGCGGAGACATGTTACATATTAACAATATTATTGACTGGGGCTCGCTCCAGGCCGAGTCAAATCACTTTTATTCGGATTCGCTCATGTTGAGCTGCTGCTAACGTCTGCTCTGTGAACCCACGCGCAGACACACACAAGCTAACATGACAACAGAAAGTCGGAGAGATAAGAGTTGTCGGCTTTCTTCGAACAACTCTCATTCCAAACATTAAATCATATTGACAAGATTAAAAACAAAAGCTTTACACATAGCGAAACCGACGCTAGAGTTAACCTTCCGTGAGAGCACTGGGGCCATGTGCGTGGCTTTGACCTCTTGCATGAGTTTGGCATCATTCGGAGATGCGCGCTAACCGGAAATGGACATGCGCACTGGGGTGCACACAGAGCTCTCAAGTCTCACGCAATGAGCGTGAGACACACGCATTTCAACAAGTTCACACGCTCACACGCCACACATGCCATTTCTCACGCTGAGAAATGATCAACTTCGTCGCACAGAAATTCTAATGGCCGATACTATAAACGAGTCAATGGCAGGTTACTGTGCGCTCGTACAGCTCAGAACTATAGCTCTGGTACAGCTGTCTTGATTCAGCAACCCATCGGCAAATCACAAAATAGAATTTCTCAGCCAATCAGAAAAGAGAATTTCTTGTTGCGGGGTGAGGTCTGAAATAGCTTTCAGCTGCAAGCACGCATGCAGAAGTTGTAGACGAGCTGGAGGTGGAAGAGAACCGCCAGGATCATCAGCAGACAGCAGGTCACATCTTCATTTATTTGAATCTTTTATTAGTTACTATAGTTTTCCTACTCTTTGTAAAAGACCAATACCTGCCGATTAAAGTGTTCGTTGGAGTAGTAGGCCTAAATATTCAGCACACATCCTTTGACATGAGCAACTTAATGAAAAATGAAAAATATGTAGGAGTGTAATTAGGCTTCCATGGTTAATTTTTTTCAAAGGTGACTGGTATGAGCAGGTTCCCAAGGCTATCTACAATTGCCAAACTGGTATTAGTTCTGCCGCACTGAAATGCTGATGCAGAGAGGGTTTTTTCCATGGTGGGGCTCAATAAAACCAAGACAGGAACACGTTGGCTCTGAATGGAACTCTGTCATCCATCATGACTGTGAAAATGGCTGACATTGAGCCACAGTGCTTTAAATGGGAGCCCCCAATATCAGTCATCAAGCATCAAAATCTGCCACAAACACTTACAACAACACTTTGCATAAGACTTTGCATACCTAAAACAATTTATTTTCAAATATAGCAGAATTTAGTGTAAAAGTGAAGATTTGTGATTTTGGTATAAATAAAACAATTTCTTTGTTCCTTAAGTAGCTAGTTTATGGCGATGGGATACTGCAAGGGACCAGCCCCCCCCCCCAAAAAAATCCAAAAGAAACCCCGCCGCGCACAAGGCCCGGCCCCTTCCCCGCCCGAATCTCACTCCAAGCAAACTTGAAAACTTGAGAGCCCTGGGTGCACAGCTCTGTAACTCAGGTCTCATACCACAAACCATGCTACGCACTCAGAAAAACCAAGTTCATATAACTTAATTAAACAAGTATGCGGATAAAAAGTGCAGGAAACTCGGTGTAAGAAAGTAAACTTAAAAAACTAGTATGAATTAAGTTAAGTTCACTATTTCATCTTAAGTCAGGACATTGTTTGCATTTACAGTGTACTCCTATCTCACAGATCGACAGTTGTTTATAAGTATGGATACATGCTCCTCGAGAATTCATAAAATCAAGTGTGGGGTTTCCCAAGGATCAATTTTAGGCCCATTGCTTTTTAATCTGCACATGTTGCCACTTGGGGATGTCATCAGGAGACATGGCATTAGTTTACACAGCTTTACATTGCCGTGTCTCCTGATGACCTAGAACCAGTAAATGTTCTTTTAAACTGTATTTTAGATATAAAGTCATGGATGGCAGAGAATTTCTTACAGCTCAACCAGGGCAAGACTGAAGTTTTAATTATTGGTCCTGAAGACAAGAGAGAGATAATTTTACCAAAACTACAAAACTTAAAATCTTCTCAACATGTGAAAAATCTGAGTGTTCTTTTTTAACTCTGAGCTGGATTTTATCCCACATATTAGAAATGTAACAAAGACAGGATTTTATTATCTTAAAAATATTGCTAGAGTCCACCCATTTCTCTCTCTTGCCAGCACGGAGGTGCTGATGCATGCTTTTATTTCTAGTAGAATAGATTATTGTAATGACCTGCTTTCTGGTCTTCCCAAAAAAAGTATTTATTACCTACAATTAATACAGAATTCAGCTGCACATGTGCTGACAAAGACCAGAGGGCGGGAACACATTACACCAGTTTTAAAATCGCTGCATTGTCTCCCCGTGCATTTCAGGATTGATTTTAAGGTTCTTTTAGTTGTTTACAAATGTCTTAATGGTCTTGGGCCTTCTTATCTATCTGACCTGCTTTTAAATTATGAGCCCTCGCGGACCCTGAGGTCCACTGGTACCGGCCTTTTAGTTGTTCCTAAAGTTCTGTCCTCTTGCCCGGACCAGCACGCTACTGATAAAGGGGAGAATGATTAGCTGATGATGTGCAGGTGTGCCAATCATCTCCCCTCCCACTGTCCTCTGAGCTCTTCCCACCTCTCCTCTGCACCTGATGCACCACACCCCCCTCCACATACCCCCACCGCCCGACTAAGGCCGGGGAGCCGTCCAGCCTAACCTACTGCACACTTCTTCGGGTTGGCCGTGAGCCCAGCCTGCCTCAGTGACTCAAGCACCGCAGCCACCTGCTGCACATGCTCTGCCCAGCTGTTGCTGTGGATGATAACGTCATCCAGGTAGGCGGCAGCATATGCAGCATGCGGCCGCAGCAACCGGTCCATGAGGCGTTGGAATGTGGCTGGGGCCCCGAACAACCCGAACGGAAATGTGACAAATTGGTACAATCCGTACGGAGTGGAGAAGGCCGTTTTTTCCCTGGACTCTGGAGACAATGGAATCTGCCAGTAGCCTTTGGTCAGATCCAGCGTCGTAAAAAATCGAGCTGTGCCAAGGCGATCCAGGAGCTCGTCGACCCGGGGCATAGGATAGGCGTCAAACTGTGAAACATCATTCACCTTGCGATAGTCCACACAGAACCAAATAGTCCCATCCTTCTTGGCTACAAGAAGGATGGGACTACACCAGGCGCTGTTGGACTCTTCTATTACATCCATTTCCAACATAGCTTTCAATTCTGCCTGAACCACTTTTCTCTTGTGTTCAGGTAACCGATAGGGTCGTGAACGCACTGTCACGCCCGGGTGAGTCTCAACATGGTGTTGAATAAGGCTTGTGCGTCTGTCTCCCTCCATGCTTTAAGGAGGTTGAGGTGGTAAATCTGTGTCGCCCCTCCCCTGTCAGATCGCACAAGCTCATAGTCAACGTCACCCACTCGCCGTGTGACCACAAATGGCCCTTGCCACTTGGCGAGTAATTTCGAGCTGGAAGATGGGAGCAATACAAGCGCTTTATCTCCCGGTGAAAATTGTCTCAGCCTAGATCCTCTGTTGTACAGCCGCTGCTGACGTTCCTGGGCCCGGAGCAAATTCTCACGTGATAACTGACCCAGTGTGTGGATTTTTGCTCTCAGGTCCAGGACGTACTGAACTTCGTTTTTGCTAGGGCTTGGACCTTCCTCCCAGCTTTCTTTTACCAGGTCCAAAACCCCACGTGGTTTCCTGCCAAACAGCAGTTCAAAGGGAGAAAATCCTGTGGAGGCCTGGGGAACCTCGCGCACTGCAAACAGCAGAGGATCTAGCCACTTATCCCAATTTGGCTTATCATCGTGCACAAACTTACGGATCATGGACTTCAAAGTCTTATTCAGGCGCTCGACGAGGCCGTCAGTTTGCGGGTGGTACACACTGGTTCGAATAGACTTGATGCCCAATAATCCATAAAGTTCTCTCAGTATTCGTGACATAAACTGGGTGCCTTGATCAGTCAGAGTATCTTTCGTGATCCCGACTCGGGAGATAACCTGAAACAGCGCTTGCGCCACACTCTTTCCCGATATGCTGCGCAGCGGCACTGCCTCTGGATATTGAGTTGCGTAATCCACGAGGACCAACACAAATCGGTATCCACGTGTGCGCCGGTGAAATGGCCCGATGAGGTCCATCCCGATCCGTTCAAACGGGACCTCAATCAGTGGTAGCGGGTGCAACGGCGCTCTCGGGATGGCCGGTTGGTTAACCAACTGGCATTCAGCGCAGGACGCACACCAGCGGCGAACGTCCGCTCTAATGCCAGGCCAATAGAATCGGGCCATTACACGGTTCAGTGTCTTCTCATACCCCATATGTCCAGCCATCGGGTTGTAGTGAGCCCCCTGGAAAACCATTTCCCGGCAGCTTTTTGGTACCAGCAACTGGGTAACTATCTCCTCATTCTGAGTGTCACGACTCACTCGGTACGACCTGTCCTTCCGTAATGAGAAGTGTGGAAACGTTAACGCTGCACCAGGGCGCACCATATGACCATCAATTCGTATCACTTGGTCAAAGGCAAAGCGCAGAGTATCATCACGAGACTGTTCAAGTGGAAAATCTTCCATGGAGTCAAACACGGGAACCTGCGGAGGCGCCGCCGGCTCCCCCTCCCCGTCTGCAGTGTCGGACAACCTCGCGTCACCGCTGAGCACAGCACACATATCCCATATCTCTGTCGGTCGTGAGCGCACCCCCACACACTGCCCCACTAGTTTATCAAACCCCGGCCAATAAGTACCCAAAATAAGAGGGTGCCCCAGGCGGGAGCTAACCGCAGCCTTCACACTTTGCTTTTTCCCCTTATATCGAATTTCCACTGACGCAATAGGGTATCTGTGAATATCCCCATGCACACATTTAATATCCACCCAGCTCGCCTCTATCAAAGCCCCGGGCCGAATCAGATTCTGGTGAACCATGGACTTCATGCAGCCCGAGTCCACCATCGCCTGATGTGTACCCCCCCGAATCCTTACCGTACAGCGTTCTGGACCGTTCCCGGACCGGCGGAAGGTGGGCCGTGGGCCAGCCACACGCCGTCGCTGTCGCCTCAAACATTTCGAAGAATGACTGAGGGTCATCCCCCGCTGTCATCTTATGGATGGTCATCCCAGAAAGTGAGGGGCCCGGTGCCCCTGCCCCTGCCTGGGACAACATCGCCTCCAGCAGACGTGTCTGCTTTTCCCCCTGAGTATGAAGAGCCGCCAGGTGCTGTCTGCTTGCGGCGGCCTGGTCGTGGCTCATCTTAGCCACTTCTCTCAGCATTTCTGCTAGTGTGTTCACCGGCTGCTGTGGCTCCGTCATCTTGGGTGTTGGGGTACGTTGGGCGCCAGTTGTGGCAAGATTCGTGCCACCGTGGGTTCCCCAACACACACACAGACCACTTCGTGAGAGTTAACCGTTTATTTGTGCCAACCAAGGCTCACTAGGCTGCACACAGGGGATGATCGCCGTCCTCTCCGGTACGTTGCTCTCGTCCCTCCTGCTGTCTCTCCGACCGGTCATCTCACGGTTCTCTGTCCTCTTGCCCGGACCAGCACGCTACTGATAAAGGGGAGAATGATTAGCTGATGATGTGCAGGTGTGCCAATCATCTCCCCTCCCACTGTCCTCTGAGCCCTTCACACCTCCCCTCTGCACCTGATGCACCACGCCCCCCTCCACACCTACCTTTTTAGTTTAGCTTACAACTGAATTTTATTTAATTTAATTATCATATAATATATATATATATTTAGTTTACTTTTATCTATTCATCCATCATTTTAAATATTTATCTTTTAATTATTTTATTATATACTTATTATACACTTATTTATCCAGTGTTTTTCCTCATGGGGATCTTCCACACCGGGGACTATGCCTACTACCCCAGGGATCGCCCTGGTTCAGGGTGGCTGGGGATCCTGTACTGCAGCCCTGGCTGTGGTGTGGATGCCGGCCTGCCCTGATCTGGGCGGTTCCCCGTGGTGGTGGCCTCATGGATGACGTCACACGCCATTGTAGGTGCCGCCATCGGTGGAATGTAAACAACGATGGCGACTGTGTATGGGAATTCTCTGGGTGCATAGAACGCACAGAAACCAACTGACAGCAGTTCAATGTCTGGAGAACAAACCCTCTCCTTAACGGTCACATTGCGGGGGTTTACCCATCTCTGATTAAAAAACAGTATAAATCCCCCGCCTTTCCGCCGCTCGTACTCAGGTCTCGATCCGCTCATATGGCTGGGAAGTCGGGTATGTCCACACATGAGTCTGGTGTGTTGTCGTTTTGCTAGGACTCAGACCGACAGATCAAACTGCTCTCCTTATACAGCTGTTGGTTCCGCACAGTGCTTAATTTGTAAATCATAAGGTGCCGGAACGCAAAGTACATATGACAGCTCAGGTATGACGAGACGCGTACAGGTCCCGGAACATATACAGAAAAGGTGCTGAAAACAACATGAAAATGTCCACTTGAAACGCTGTGGGACTTACAAGCCTCAATTTCAAATAATATCCATGGTATAAATGTTATGACGATAATTTATAATTATTTTAGGCTAGTACACAAAACATAGGCAAATGCCCACATCACCACAGGTGGGACTTCAGTATACAGCCAGCAATTCATTTCTCAACAGGTCTAACGTGTAAAAAAAATATTTATTATTCAAAGATTGGCACGGCGGCCATTTAATAGACAGTATGTTTGCTCACCATATTTAGTTGTTTAAAACACCCCACATCACGAGCATGTCCGGATTGTTCTCTACCTCTTGTTTTCTGCTTTTACTGCGTGTGTCTGTGGCAGTTCTGTGTCCTTTGGCCACCCAGGACCTCACGTACGGGACTGGATTGAATTTAGCCAGGGGGGTCCGACAAGGTTTAAGACAGTGTTGTGCCAGTTCACAGCTTTTCTGAACTAGTTCAAGTTCAGTTCATACATGCTCAAAGTGAACAGTTCACGTTCAAAGTTCACAATTTTAATTCTGAACTAGTTCAAAGTTCAGTTCATTTTACTTTTTTCGTGAGATATTCAAATAAATACTTTTTTTCACACTACGAGCTAGAAATCACTATACGTTCTTTGAAACTGCTCATTGTAGACATTTGCTCATGACACTGCAATTGTGGGTTTCTTACCAGGTGATGAAACTTGCAGCAGTACAGACAAGGTAGACCAGTTCTATACTTAGTGCAATGAAATCTACCAGCATTTAATTAAAAAAAGAATATATAATATGAAATGCCTTCGGGGTCTTGGTTTGCAAGAGTGTAAAATTGTTTTAAATGTTCATAAGGAGAATCGGTGTCTGTCTTCGTGCCATCACTTCCACTAGCCTTTTTTTTTTTAATTGCAGCGGGCTCTATCTCTCTCTCGCTCGCTCGCTCCTCCAGCCCTCCGCGCTCTCGTCGTTGCCTGCTACGCAGCGTTGTTATGCCTACCCCGCTCTGCTGCAATTCATCACGGGTAAAGTCGTGCGGAAGCCAGGATGTTATTCAACTATTCTCAGCCGGACACTACGTTGCCCGCAATGCATTGCGCACACAATGTCAAAACCATTTCTGTCTGGTGATACATGATTTAAGCGGCACCAACGAGGGAGGGAGGAACTTTCTCTCGTTACGTTTCAAAAGAGAAAACAGATGTCACTCAGTTTTCAATGGAAAACAAATTCCAACGTTCATTTACAGTGATGTCTGCCGTTCATGACACATAATGTGAACTAATTCACGTTCAAGTTCTTTATTAAAAAATGTGTTGCGTTCAGTTCAACGTTCACGAAAAAATGAGTGTGTTCAATGAACGCGTTCTTTTGAACTCGTTCACGCACAACACTGGTTTAAGAACAGTAAAGATGACATGGTGGATGTGAGCAAAGAGCTACGGTTGGGAGTGCAAATCAAGTTCATTTGAGAACTAGCGACCGCAAATTGAATTTGCTCCCGGGTGAGTCTAGTCACAGATTCTATAATAGTACAGATACACCACTCACGGTGCATTTCCGGTTTCCAACGAGGCGATTTTGGTTGCAGTTCCACCCTTTTTCCACGTGGGGCGCTCAATTTTGGAGACCAGAATGAATGGAGTCCTATGGAGCTATACGCCTTTTCGTGCCCTTATCTCAAGATATAATTTTTTCTCTAGTAATTCGAATGTTGTTTTCGAAAGGGGATGTTTAGAAAATACCCATGGCTGAGTTTTAGATTTTTAGAGCCACTCAATTGCTTAAAAAAAGGATTTGAAGTGTATATGACGTCATACATAGCTTACGACCGGAGATGCCGCTTTACGGCAACAATCCTGCTTGTTGTTGGTCTCAAAGGCAGCAGCGTTTTCAAGGAAGAGCTGTAGTAAGAGAGAATGTGTGGTAACATCACAGATTCTTAGGCTGTGGTAACATAA
Source organism: Odontesthes bonariensis (assembly GCF_027942865.1). Classification (NCBI taxonomy): domain Eukaryota; kingdom Metazoa; phylum Chordata; class Actinopteri; order Atheriniformes; family Atherinopsidae; genus Odontesthes; species Odontesthes bonariensis. The sequence goes on from NC_134511.1 coordinate 26,067,822, forward strand.
GCGGAAAAAGTCCATCTTTATTCTGTTGTCGCTTGGTATGGAGCCAGCCGTCAAGCGGTGCCTCTGGTCGTAATTCTGGTCGAGCGCTGTCATTAGCACAATGCTAGCGCGTGGTGGACAACAAGAAGCCAACCTGTAAGAAATCAAAGGGATATATGTACTCGTTCAGTAGATTTTTGACTTGAAACCCATGTTGAGCTCTCAGAAACTACATTCAAATCTGAGCGCTCTTGAGGAGACTTAGGTGAAACTGACCATTTGTAGCATCTAGCTCCATTGGGCCCCATTCATTCTGGTCTCCACCGACGCCCCCAGTGGAATTCTGGTGGAACTGCAACCAAAAAGCCGGTACAATGGGGCTTAATAGAGAGTGGCAAGGCTGTTCGTTATAATGGCTGTGGTCTAGTCACTTGTGGTCGTTTTGCGAGGCTGCAAATGGAAACTTAATCGGGCCAATCAAATCGTGAGGAGCGGGGTCGGAGGCCGGGCTACCTAGTGACGACAGAGGTGCTACGTTTCAGTGTGTAGTTCCAGAGAGAGGTAAACAGTGGCTGCGCCCAGCAAACAGTCTTTCGATTTGGCTTTGGCAGCGACTCTAGAAAATTTAGACCCTCTTTGCGAGACGAACAGATAACTGCACGTAAGTTTTTGTTTTTTTAAAAGGACGTTTTCGGAGTTTTGCCCACCGGGTACGGTAAAAGTTTAATTTACCAGCTTGCTCCGTCGCACTGACTACGTAATCCTTCTTCATCGCTCTGATTGGTTGTTGCGCCATCCTATTGCGTGGCGTTGAGTGCAGAGGCAACTTGACAGACAACCGTTTATCCCGCCCACACTGCTATCCAGCGTCACGGGTCTGGCTTAACGTGCTCCTCGATGTGGCGAATTTCAAAAGTGAAAGCACTTTGTTCGTTTGCCCAGCTTTTCTGTGCGTTAACACAGATCTCCGACTCTTTCAAATCTTAATCTTAATAAACAACATGAAATTCTTGGGATTTGTTCTGTAAATTTATATCTGCATATTTTATTTCATTTTAACCTTTTTTTTTTTTTTTTTTGTGAGAGGTACCGGATCTGCCCAAATAGGTGCTGGAACACAGGGTGGCCAAAATGAAGAGGTGTCGGATCCTGTTCCGGCAGGATCCGGCTCAAATTAACCACTGGTTCCGCACAAGGGCCCCTAGCTCATCACACTTGTTTGGTAGTGAGTTAGCGTTTCCCATAATCACTGAGGGCAGAAAAGGTTTGTACCTCCTCCTGTTGTTGTGCTTCTGCCTTTAGTTTTGCTCCAGCTCTGCATCCACGGAACAGTTTTCTTTGCTCGATCGGAATTGGATGTTTAATTCCGCGTCCAATCCTTGACAGTCCCAATATTTCTTCTCTTGTGTACACTGCTCTACTGGCAGCAGTGCACATTGTCAAAAAATTTAAATAAAACGAAATGAACATAAAAAGCTGATCACTAAAAATTACTAAAAATGTTTAGCTTAAAACTAAAATCACATATAATTATATTTACGACGAACAAAATTCAGAGCTACACAGACTTGCTGCCGATAAGGCCAGCGCAAAGCAACCTGCTATGATATAGATAGCAGAGCGAGATATAGGTTAAGTAGATGGCTTGACCATCCAGAGGGAGCTCAGAATAGAGTCGTATATATGTATATATACAAATATATATGATTATATCAAAGAAAATGTAAGAACAAAAAGTCTACTGATCTGGAATTGATATGTGACTACTAAAAGATATAATATAGAAGATATAGTAAAACCGTTAACACATGTTTGCAATCAATCTTTTCAAACAGGTATATTTCTGAGAAAAATTCAAATGACAAAAGTAATTCCAATATTTAAAAGTGGAGATAAACACGCGTTCTCCAACGGTAGATCAATTTCTCTTCTTTACCAGTTTTCCAAGATTATAGAAAAATCATTTTTGAAAAGGCTTCATAATTATTTTTTTTTTCTCTTGTCCTGTCAAACATCATGGCAAATGTTTTGCTTTGCAAAGGGAAGCTTATAAATGTAAAGCTCCCCTTGATTCCCAAGTACTGCTTATTTATTTCTTTTTATTACAATTATTTTTTACAACAATTTAAATTGTATCGTGCCAAACCTGATAGAGGGACAGGGAAAGAGGCAGAGAAAAAGAAAGTGAAACAAGACCGAGATATAAAGAAATGATCGGATAAGACAATGACAAACAAGACAAAACCAGACAACTTGCTGCTAAATCTGCAGAAAGCAAATAGAAAACATCCTATGGCCTCTGTGGGGAAACCAGGCGGAGAAGTATCATATGTCCTCTACTGTCTTTAAAAGCTGAGCAGAATTTACCTTTGTTAGCTCTGAAAGCCTGGGGGAAATGTTTATGCCCTAAATATCTTGTATTTCCTGACTGTAAAGTAATATCAGGTATATTCTGGAAACTACAGTTCATTGGAAGAACAATTGTCTTAGACCAGTAAATAGAGTATAAAAAAAATACAAGATATCAACTCCAACTAAACCTCTCTAAAACTCGTTACCCCTTGCATTAATATTTATCTGTAACATGTATCTTTTGTTTCATAGCCATTTGGCAAGAAGCATTTTAATTCTTTTTTTTTTTTTCAATTCATTTTTATTTATATAGCGCCAAATACAACAAATGTCATCTCAAGGCACTTAGATAATAAAGTCCAATTCAAGCCAATTGGAATTCAATTCATTGGAATCATAATTATTCATAAAATAATCCAATTCGTTCATATAGAGCCAATTCAAAAACAATTTTCTAGCTAAGGAAACCAACAGATTGCACTGAAAACTTTTTCTTTTTCGGTCCAATCTCCCGGCCTGAGCGTGCCTGAGGCGACTGTGGAGAGAAACGACTCCCTTTTAACAGGAAGAAACCTCTGGCAGAACCAGACTCAGGAAGGGTGGCCATCCGCTTGGATGGGGTTTGAGAAGAAAGAAAGGGGGGGGCGGGGGCGGCGGCACTGTAACACCATTCAAAGGATACCTGTTGGAACAGGGAAACACGAGTTAATGACCACAATAATGTCACATATACATAAAGAGAGCAAAGTGAGGAAAGGTCTGACAGATGAGGCCCCCAGCAGTCTAAGTCTATAGCAGCTTAACTATGGGATGTTTCAGGATCACCTGAGCCATCCCTAACTATAAGCTTTATAAAAAAGGAAAGTTTTAAGCCTGGTCTTAAAACTTTAGTTCATAGGCGTTTGATCTTTGGTATCCTGAATTGCCTTTCCTGTAGTAGCTTTGAATGTGCTGCTGTAGGTTGTGTCCATATATCTGTAAGACAGATGGACATGTTGATGAGTTAAATGTTAGTTGCTGATGGTTCAGATGAGAAAACAGTTGAACCCCTCTGTTGTTGTGATATAGCTCCAGTTCTTGTGGAGAAGCTGATAAGCTAAGTATTTAAAAAAATCCTTATTGAAATGCACTTTTATGTATTAGGTACACTATATTGCCAAAAGTGTTCACTCAGCCATCCAAATAATTAAATTCAGGTGTTTCAATCACTTCCATGACCACAGGTGTATAAATTCAACTACTTAGGCATGCAGACTGCTTCTACAAACATTTGTGAAAGAATGGCTCGCTCTCAGGAGCTCAGTGAATTCCAGCGTGGTACCATGATAGGATGCCACCTGTGCAATAATAATAATAATAATAATAATAATAATGACTTGGTTTTATATAGCGCCTTTCAAGTAACCCAAGGTCGCTTTACAAAAAGGAGATGGGGCTAGGGAATAGAGGAAAGAAGAGGGGAGGGGGTAGAAATGGGGATGGGGCCAAGGTGATTAAGGACCATAGGCCTCAGTGAATAAGTGGGATTTGATGTGCTTTTTAAACGTTTCCAGTGTGGGAGCTTGGCGGATATGGAGAGGTAGACTGTTCCAAAGGGTGGGGGCAGCAACACAGAAGGCTCGGTCTCCAAAGGTCCGTAGTCTGGAGCGGGGAGTGACGAGCTGGTTCTTGCCAGAGGACCTCAGGGACCTTGGTTGGGAGTGTTGCTGGATGAGATCGGAGAGGTACTGGGGAGCAAGAGTGTGGAGGGATTTGTATGTGAGGAGTAGGATTTTGTAGGTGATGCGTGACTTCACTGGGAGCCAGTGAAGGTGTTTCAGTGTGGGGGTAATGTGTTGCCACCGCTTTGTGTTGGTGAGGATCCTGGCAGCCAAGTTTTGGACACGCTGTAGTCTGTCCAGTGCTTTGTTTGGAAGACCATAGAGGACACCATTACAGTAGTCCAGACGGGAGGTGATGAAGGCATGGATCAGAGTCTCTGCAACTGGGTCTGACAGTGAGGGCCGGAGTCTGCAGATGTTTTTGAGATGGAAGAAGGCGGATTTGGTGGTGCTACTGATATGAGCTTGGAGTGAGAGGTTACAGTCCAGGATAACACCCAAGTTGCGTACTTCTTGGGAGGGCCTGATGGTACAGCCATCAACATTCAGTAGGACATCCTCAACTTCCTTGGACTGAGATGGAGAGGCCACCACCATGAGCTCTGTCTTGTTGTTGTTCAGTTTGAGTAGGTTGGTGGCCATCCAAGTCTTAATGTCTCTCAAACAGTGAACTAGTGATAGGGGAGGGAGATGGGCAGATGGTGTAGTGCTAATGTAGAGCTGGGTGTCGTCAGCATAGCAATGAAAACTGAGCCCATGTTGGCGGATGATCTGGCCGAGAGGGAGCATATAGATGGTGAACAGCAGGGGGCCAAGCACTGAGCCTTGGGGCACGCCGTGGTTGACTGGAGCTGGGGTCGAGTTGGAGTCCTTGATAGCGATGTATTGCGTCCTAGTGGAGAGGTAGGAGTGAAACCAGGAGAGGGCGGAGTCAGAGAGGCCTAAATGATCATGGAGACGGTGCAGCAGGATGGTGTGGGAGACTGTGTCAAAAGCTGCAGACAGGTCTAGGAGGATGAGAAGGCTGATGAGGCCATTGTCTGCAGCTATGAGGAGGTCGTTCATGATCTTAATGAGCGCCGTCTCCGTGCTGTGGTGAGGTCGAAAGCCAGATTGGAGGGGTTCATAGAGTTCATGGTGGGACATGTGGTCTTGTAGTTGGGCAGCCACTGCTCTTTCCAGAATCTTGCTGAGGAAGGGTAGGTTGGAGATAGGGCGGTAATTTCCAGGGTCATCAGAGTCCAGGCTGGGTTTTTTGAGGGTGGGAATGACCACAGCCGTTTTAAAACTGGAGGGCACCACACCAGATGTAAGGGAGGTATTAATGATGTCAGTCATGGTAGGGCAAAGCGTGGGTAGGCAGGCCTTTCCCAGTGCCGTGGGCACCGTCAGTTAAGTTAAGTCCAGTTGTGAAATTTTCTCGCTACTAAATATTCCACAGTCAACCATCAGTGGTGTTATAACAAAGTGGAAGCAATTGGGAACGACAGCAACTCAGCCACGAAGTGGTCGGCTACATAAAATGACAGAGTGGGGACAGCGGATGCTGACGCGTATAAGCCTCGTTTCCACAATGCAGTCCAATACGGGTCGGTTCAGAACTGTACGGTACGGGTCGGGTTGCTTTGGGGTCAGCTTGCATTCCCACTGTACAAAGGGGACCCTCAGGGGTGGGCGGAGTGCGTGCCGAAGCGTAAATAGCAAATAACAGCAAATAACAAATAACATCCATAATTTCGAACCACCTCCAAGCTTCTTCAGTTTAATGCAACACTGGCTCGTGGTCCGGTTGAAACCACTCTCTGCCATTTATGTGGCAATCAGCTGAAAAACTTTTTGGTTTGGCACATGGAGCTCCCGCTGCACAGCCTCCTCACCAACAACGAAGAGCAGAGCCTGGGACCGGTGCTGTATGCTAGGTACCCCAAGCAGAAGGGTTACAGAAATGGTAACGGGTACCACGGGTACGCTTTCGTGGTAGTGGAAAAACTGAAATAAGCGAACCGTTCTGAACCGACTGCATACTGGAAACAAGGCTCATAGTGTGCAGAGGTCACCGACTTCCTGCAGAGTCAATCGCTACAGACCTCCAACCTTCATGTGGCCTTCAGATTAGCTCAAGAACAGTGCGTAGAGAGCTTCATGGAATGGGTTTCCATGGCCGAGCAGCCGCATCCAAGACATACATCACAAAGTGCAATGCAAAGCGTCAAATGATGTAAAGCACGCCGCCAATGGAATAGCAGTGTTTTTGCCATATAGTCAAGTCAAGTTTATTTGTATAAGACATTTAATGTACAAAACAATTCAAAGTGCTTTACATAAAGTAAAAGCATTATAGCGGGAAGTTGAAGAAGCATTAAAAGAATATAAAGAGTAACAAATAAAATAATTAGAATGAATTAAAATTATTAAAAACAAGCAACAGTCAAGATAAGCTACACCACCTCACTGGGCCAGATCATCCAATCACATTGCTTTTCATACCAATGTTATGCTGACGATACCCAGCTCTATCCGTCATTCCCACCTGACGACCACACGGTCTGAGCACGCATCTGTCTCTCTGATATATCGAAATGGATGAAAGCCCATCACCTCCAACTAAACCTCTATAAAACTGAACTTCTTGTCTTCCCAGCCAAACCAACCATACACCACAGCATCTGCATCCAAACTGAATCCCCAACTCTTGCTTCATCAAAGGTAGCTAGAAACTTGGGTGTCATGATTGATGACCAACTAACCTTCAAATATCATGTTATCTCCGTTGCTCGATCATGCCCTTTGCATTGCTAAACATAAGAAAGATCAGGCCATGCCTAACCCAACACACCACCCAGCTCCTGGTGCAGGCCTTGGTCATCTCCCACCTTGACTACTGCAACGCTCTTCTAACTGGTCTCCCAGCCTGTGCTGTGAAACCGCTGCAGATGGTCCAGAACGCGTCTGGTCTTCGATCAGCCTAAAAGAGCACACGTCACCCCTCTGTTCATTGAGCTCCACTGGCTACCCTTAGCCGCCCGCATCAAATTCACTGATGTTAGCCTACAAAGTCCTTAATGGAACGGCTCCCATCTTCTTGTCACCTCTGACAGAGCCTGACGAGTGTTTTCCTTCTATATAGCTTATTGTTAGCTTTGATGTTAGCTGTAATGTTATATCCTAATTTGTAAGTCGCTTTGGATAAAAGCGTCTGCTAAATGCATAAACATAAACGGTTACATGCCACCATTCCGACATGGGCCTCAAATTGTCGGAATGGCGACACTTAATTTTCTATCAAACGTCCTGTCATTCCGACACTTTTTTCCTCCTATGGTCGGAATGATGGTATGTTTTATTTTTTTTAAACATCCCGCCTTTCCGACAATTCCTTTAATAGCCTATTAAAGCCTATTTTTGTAGAGGAACTCCACAACCTCACAAATCAACTTTAATCATCTATTATCAAAATCCCCTGAAATTTCAAATATCAAAATACAGATATTAATGTAAATCGGGCGAGTCTGAAACATGTTAGATTAAGCAGAAATATAGTGTCAGTGACCTGTCACAGCCGCCATGCTGGAGCGAAGCTCTCCACAGAGCCCATGCATCTTTTTCATGCTGGCAACATTAATGTCTGCAATTGCAATTACAGACATCAATGACAGCTCACCTGTGTCGGACGTCCCGGTGCTGCAAACAAAACCAATTTCATATATTAGGCTACCCAAAACGTATTATTATTATTTTTATTAGTTTTATATCAATAAGTGAACAGTGTTTGTCTATGTTTGTTGCTCCTTTTTGTGTAATAAACTATTTGAATATCATTAATTTGCTTTTGGAGTGCGTTTTGAAAATGACCACGGACTCATGACATTGTCATGATCTTACGGTATCCGACACACCTACATGACAGCAGTTACACGCACACACCAGATTTATTGTGAAATAGTAATAACACAGCCCTTATGGATGGATCCTTAGTGCCATCATCTTTTATTTTTATTTCTAAAATCAAAATAAGTCCACATCCACCTGATCCTCCCCTCTGACTGTAGATGTAACCCTTAAATTATCATTCAGTATCAATTTAATATCATTCAAACATCACAAGCTTTGAAGAATGAGAGGGAGGGGGAGGGGCTTTAATTACGCTTTTAAAGACTGTATCACATCTGTACACATGTCTTAAAACATGTAAAATACATGAACAGAAAGAAGGGACTGTTATCTGTTGAGTAACACATTTCCTTATATGGAAAGCTTTATCGGGATGGTGCCGCCCAAAATAAACATAAACAGTAGAGACGCGTTCTCTGGAGTGACGAATCACGCTTCTCCATCTGGCAATCTGATGGAGGAGTCTGGGTTTGGCGGTTGCCAGGAGAACAGTACTTGTCTGACTTCCTTGTGCCAAGTGCAAAGTTTGGTGGAGGGGGGATTATGGTGTGGGGTTGTTTTTCAGGAGCTGGGCTTGGCCCCTTAGTTCCAGTGAACTTTAAGCTTCAGCATACCAACAGATGTTGGACAATTTCATACTCCTAACTTTGTGGAAACATTTTGGGGATGGCCCCTTCCTGTTCCAACATGACTGCGCACCAGTGCACAAAGCAAGGTCCATAAAGACATGGATGAGCCAGTTTGGTGTGGAAGAACTTGACTGGCCTGCACAGAGTCCTGACCTCAACCCAATAGAAAACCCAATAGAACATCTTTGGATGAATTAGAGCGCAGACTGTGAGCCAGGCCTTCTGTCCAACATCAGTGTCTGACCTCACAAATGTGCTTCTGGAAGAATGGTCAAAAATTCCCATAAACACACTCCTAAACCTTGTGGAAAGCTTGCCCAGAAGAGTTGAAGCTGTTATAGATGCAAAGGGTGGGCCAACGTTATATTAAACCCTATGGATTAAGAATGGGATGTTACTGAAGTTCATATGCGTGTAAAAGCAGATGAGCCAATACTTTTGGCAATATAGTGTACGTGCAAACATCGGAAAAATACTTTCTATTTTTATCATAGAAAGTTTTCAAATAAGATTTGAATGTTTCGTGAGATCTTAGTCATTTTTGTATATTACTGAATATCCTCCAATCAAATACAGCATGGAGTGAATTAAGTTAAAAAAAAATCAGTCAGTATAACAAATGTTTTTAGTAAGTCATTAGCAAATTTTCAATTATTTGAAAATAAGATGACTGCAGTCGTATAGAGTCATTGTGCGACTGCTTAGAGCAAGTCAAAAAGTGGATGAACCAAAATTTCCTTCAGTTAAATCAAGAAAAAACTGAGGTAATTGTGTTTGGCAACAAAGAGAAGAAGGTTTGCTGTCAGTAAACATCTTGAGTCACTGTCTCTAGAAACTAAAGACCAAGTCCGGAACCTCGGCGTGCTGATAGACTCAGACCTGACCTTCAACAATCATATCAAATCAGTCACCAAATCAGCCTTTTATCAACTTAAGAACATATCCAGAATTAAGGGTTTCATGTCCCAAACAGATCAGGAGAAGCTGATTCATGCTTTCATCTCCAGCAGACTTGACTACTGTAACGGTCTTCTGACTGGACTCCCCCAAAAGAGTCTCAAACAGCTGCAGCTCATTCAGAACGCTGCAGCCCGAGTTTTAACCAGAACAAAGAGATCACATCACATCACCCCAGTTCTCAAGTCTTTACATCGGCTCCCGGTCAGATACAGAATAGATTTTAAAGTTCTGCTGCTCGTCTACAAATCACGGAATGGTTTAGGTCCAGAATATATGAATGACATGCTAGTAGAGTATAAACCCAGTAGAGCTCTGAGATCTGCTGACTCAGGTCAGATAGTGGAGCCCAGAGTTCAAAATAGACACGGTGAAGCAGCTTTTAGCTGTTATGCTGCACACAACTGGAACAAACTACCAGCAGAACTGAAATCAGCCCCAACTGTAAGCACTTTTAAATCCAGGTTAAAAACATTTCTCTTTCGGTGTGCGTATGGTTGAGTTTATATCTTTCTTTTTCCCCTCTTCTTTGATTGCTTTTAACTGTGTTTTTAATTTTTATTCTATTTTTTGTCTCTTTAAATTGCTGCTTTATGCTGTTCTTTTAAATGCCTTGTCTTTATGTAAAGCACATTGAGTTGCCTGTGGTATGAAATGTTCTACTCAAGTTTTCTACATGTTTTACACAGTATTTAAATTCCATTTACTCAATTTATGTGGTACTTGTGCCAAGTCAATTAATTCAGATGTAATTGAAAATGTTATTTTAGATTGACTCATTACTCATGTTTTGATTTAATAGATTTGAGAGCTTTCAATTCAACTCAATATTTTAAGTGTAAAAATGTTTCACTGATTAAGTGCTATGCAGTATTATTTATTTAGAGTGTAAGTGTAACAAGCTTAAGCTTCAGACTACACTTTTTCAGTCAATTCTTCTCAGTTTTTATGTGTATATTGCACATTAATCTAACATGCATATGGAGCACGGGGCTGTTACCCACATAGCCTGGACCCAGTTAACCAGACTGAACATCCACAAGACACTTGCTTTGAGGCAACGCTGCACATCACTAAAGATGTATAATTTGAAAATTGTATAGATTATTAAGGAAATGATAATATATATATATATATATATAAATTAATTAAAATGACAAATGTGGGTAGTAATTCATAACTATGAATATAAGTTAATAACTATTTTCAAGAAAATAGACTCCAAAGTACTGTATTTCCGACAGTGAGGGTGTTGTGGGGCTTTTGTTTTGATAGGCCAGGCCGGAAACGTCGCTTGTAATCTGTGCGGTCTTTATTTGACGGCTGCTCTCACACTGCATCCTTGCAATTTAAAACGTTGCGTTACAAAGCTGGACGGTCTCTACGGGGAAGCTAGGCCAAGATGCGGAGGATGATAAAATACGTCCAGTCTATTTAGGCCTGTCACAGGCAACGAGAAAAAGTGATAAGCGTTATATCATTCATTACTCCTTTGGGCCGACACATTCAGCGCTTTAAAGGCGCGGACGGGATGCCCGAAAACAAGACTGAGGTGAAACGTGTATTTAAATCTAGTTATAGGCCACCGCCAGTATGCTAAGCTGGTAAATACAGGGCATACTTAAGCAGAATAAGGAGGCAAAATGGGATTCCTACACCAGCTTCATCTTCTTTTGTGGAAGAACATCTCTCTGAAGAAAAGGGGACCGGTAGGACAAAACATTTGTTCACATGACTATCTGTGAAATCCGACCAAAAAATAAATAATTAAACAAACTAACAAGCAATCAATCATTCCCTACTGCACTGCCGGCAGCCCTTATTTGTGCTGCTTTATAAGGCAACCATCAGGCAGTAGAATAACACCGCAGTTAGTCAGCTAAGGAGGGACTGATGGAAGGGTTTAATGCCAAGGCGTCGCTTGGAAGCAGGAGGTGACCATGCAGTCATACAGGTTGTTGTTTGTCGATAACTTAGTCATGTAATTCAGCTCTGTCTTCCTACTGTAAGAAGGGAAGTGGCATGCTGTGGGACTGAACCTGTTTGCATATGAAACTGAAGTAGATAGATGTTTCAGTTTGGCCACTGTCTAAAGATTGTTGATGTTGTATTGAAAGGGGATTTTAAAAATGCCTATAGGTAGTTAATATTGATAATAATAACAGCAATGTATTTTTTGCATAGCACTATTCGTAACAATGTTAATTGTTACAATGTTGTTACAAAGTGCTTCAGAAGAGAGGATAAGGTGAGTTGGGTTATGCAGATGTTCCTTGTTGAAACTAGGAGTGGCAGAACATGGAGAATGGAAATCTGCAAGAAACTGATTAAAGTTGAGATTCAGTATTTTCCACTTTATTTATAAAGTCACGTTTTTTGTTCCCTGGTTAAAAAAAAAGATATGTATATTATTTTATTGATTTTTAAAAAAATATTTTTATTACATTTTCTCAAAACATAAAACACAGAGAACTGCTCAGACATGACAGAAAAGGACAAAACAGCAGAATGTGGGCATGTGGGTACAGTAAATATGAAAATAAAAATAAATGACAGTGGGCACAATTTCCATCCAGCCTCCTCACTTTCAGTCTCCCGCAACCAGACATGCCAGTATCCAGATAAGAATCAATACAAAGCATACAAACATAGCAAGGCTACAAGGTGCTTGTTAGATAGTGAGCACTTAAAATAGTCACAAAGGTAGGCCTGGCTGATCTGGCAAATCCACGAAGCAAGGAGGATGACAGTGTGGGCCCAATATGCTGCAACTAAGGGTCCCAGACCTTATAGAAAGCATCTATTTCAGAGTGAAGCATGTGATGTATTCACTAGGAATGCAGTCCATAACAATGTTGTGCCATGATTTTTTTGTTGGAGCAACATCCCTGATCCAGAAGAGTAGAATGTTCTTTCTAGCAGCAAAAGTCAGTATATTGAAAAGTCTCTCGTGTTTACTGTCAGTAATCCGAGCATCCAGGAGACCAAGTATCAGGCCCGTAGGGTCCATCCGTATTGAGACACCAAAGATACTAGACCAATACCTTTGTAACTTCACACATGACCAGAGGCAGTGAACATAATTACAGGTCTCAGAATTGCACTTCCAGCAAAGCGGGGAAATATTAGCGTCCATTTTGTTCTTGACAACAGGTGTTATATGTGTGCGATGTACAACTCTGAACTATTTGGTGCGGTTACATACAGAAATGTTCATAGCCTGAGACCAGACCTCGTGCCGGTCAGCATCATCTATAGCAACGCCTACATTTTTCTCCCAAGCTTGCTTGATGGTTTGTGAGGTAAGAGGAGAATTAGAGTTTAGGGCTCTGTAAAAAACAGTAATGTATGTCTTACTAATCTGCAGAGACAGGGCTTTTTCCACACATGAAGTGTTGTTATTAGACATTAAGGTGGTGTCTTTAACTATGAAATCTCTAATTTGTAAATATCTGTAGAAGTCACCAAATTAAATTAACCAAATTTCTACTGCAACTGCTGAAAGGATAGTAAAATCTGGCCTTTAAATAGATCACCTATTTTCTTCAGCCCTTGGATGCTCTACACTTTAAAGCCCTGGTCCTTACAATCTGGCAGGAAGTCGGGGTTATCAAGAATGGGAGTGAGAGGAGATGATAACTGAGCCTGGCCTTCTATAGAGCGAATGGATCTCCAGGCTCTGATGGTACTGAGAGTAAAACGGTCAGAGCAGTGCTTTTTAACAGATTCAGGATTATTCATAAACAGTAGTTTCATCAAAGGACACTTCGACCGAGAGGATTCAATATCATGCCAAATCGAGGCTGGATCACAGTTGTGCCAGCTTGCAATCACCCACAGGTGTGATGCCAGTTGGTAAAATCTTAGATCTGGTACATCTAACCCTCCATCACAACCTGCCATTTGAAGTTTTCTCATTTAGAGATGGGGCTTCTTTTTGCTCCAAATGAAGGAGCTTAGCCAGCCTTCAAACAACTTAATAATCTTGTTGGATAATAAGATAGGGATCATTTGCAGTGGGTATAGCAGTCTGGGCAGGACGTTCATTTTTACAAGAGCAACCCTACCTAGCCAGGAAAGAGGGAGAGGGGCCCAGGGGTCTAAAGCCGCTTTCGGACAGAGCCGTTCTAAGAACGCAGTTATAAGAACGGTCCTCCTCGAATTTCGTTCTGATAACTGTCCTTCCCCAGCGGAACTGTTTCAGTCTGCATTCCCACATGAGTCGGGACTGATGTGCCGCGCGCAGCCGTCTGCGTCAGTGACGTGTTACTTTAGCGCCACATTCAACAACAAAACAGAAAAAAACAAAACCCGGTAAAAGTAAGGAGAGAAGAAAAAAACACCACAAAGAAGCTAATATGGAGAGCGGGGAGGCCACGGTGTTCATGGTCTGCATGATGGTGATATTAATCATTGATGATCACATCAGGCGTCTAACATCGAGGCTGGAAGAGCACACAGAGAGAGTCAGGAGACGAAGGATGGAGCGCAGGCCATACTTCGTTTCATGAAGGAAGGAGAGCAGAGCGCCACAGACAAAGGAGACCACGTGTAAGTTTAACTTATTAAACACGCGCCGGTTGTGTCCGTGTCGTATGAGGAAACATTTCAGCCGTGACAACATGACAAGGGGCGTAGCAACCAACCACCAAACATCTACGTCAGATGTGTTCCTATAGAACCCAGAACAGACCCAGCTGAGGAGAAGGAGCTAAAATGGTTATAGGAACTGAGGGAGATGGTCCCGAGTTCCTGTATGTGCGAAAGCGGGAGAAAACGGCCCCGTGGATTAAAAGGTTATAAGAACTGCCAAAGGTTCCTACAGTCCGAATGCGGCTTAAGTCTGCCCTTATAGCATCCAAGAGGGAGGGAGAGGGGGGGTTGGACTTAAACATCTGACCAAAAGTGGGTGTTATATGCACTCCTAAGTAAGTGAAACCGGTGGGAGACCAGCGGAAGGAGAGGGGCTCAGCCATATCTGGAACACTTGTTAACGACCCCAGGGGCATAGCCTCGGATTTTGCAGATTTAATTTTACATCCCAAAAAGACGCTAAATGATGAAATGACCTTAATCAGGCAGGGAGCAGAGGTTTGGGGTTGCCATAAATGTACCAAAATATCATCCGCGTATAAAGTAATTTTGCGTTCCGTTTCACCAACAAAGATACCAGATATTGAATTGTTTTGCCTTTCTGATTGGGTCACTCTTTGGGAAGGTTGTTTGTGTATATATGTATTCATTTATATATTTATATTTCTTTCTTTCTTTCTTTCTTTCTTTCTTTCTTTCTTTCTTTCTTTCTTTCTTTCTTTCAGCAGGCCACCCAAAAACACCAAATTAAGTTGAGAAAGTAAGATTAGGATGAATTTACCTGATTCCACTTGCTACAACAAGGTATTGTTCAGTTGGAACAATTCTATGAACAGATGAATTCATTCATGTGCGCCTCCGATTAGACATCAGAGAAGAGAGAGAGTGCGAGCAAGAAGAACCATTGTCAATCAGTGGATCTCACAATGATTTCACACAACTAAGCAGTGTATTGACACAATGTTTCAAATGATATTAATCTATAGCGGTCATAGTTCATTCTCTATGTTGGCTGTTGATAGAAAGAGGGGTAGAATGGTGAAGGAAGAGAGTGGGACAGAGAGTAAGAGCTGGATGAACAGTCAGGGGAAAGCAAAAAACGTGAGAGACAGGGGACACATCCCAGAGGGGAACCTGAAGTAGCAGTTGACATTTTTATATTATTAGAACATTTATTATATTTCTATAAAATGCATACTATAACCTTCATATTACTTTTACATTAAAATGTTTGTAAATGTTTAAAATCTAGAAATATATACATATTTTTTTCAATTGAATGTCTCTACCCAGTTTTACCTTGACCCCTGCCTCTTGCCCAATTGCAGCCGGGACAGGCTCCAGCCACCATGCAAGCCTGAATTGGATTAAGTAGGTTTAGAAAATGAAAAGATAGCTTTTTTACCTTTACCAATTGTTTCAGTTTCAGGAGCAGCTGTTGGTCAGTTGCAGAAATACTGGTTTTAGCATTTAGCATTACATTTACGTATTATATTGCACATTTTACACACGTTTAAAAGGTGGTAAAAGCTTTATTGTTACAGCTTTTTTTGGAATTTGTTCTGGCCCTGATATGCAAGAATGGATGTATGTTAACAAATTAAGTTCAGTTGATGAGGAAAAAACATGAAATATCTTACTTGATACTTTCTGTAAATGCAATTCAGTTTATTTATATACCGCCAAATTACAACAAATGTCATCTCAAGGCACTTAAATACTATTGCCCAATTAATTGTAATCATAATAATAAATAAAGACCAGCCTTTTCTGATTTGGGGTTGTATTTTACACCTGCCAGCATTTCAGTTATAACTGTAGATAAAGGATATTTTTTCCAAAGTTATGGCTATTACTAATCGACGATCAGACACACAGTTCCGCAATCTCACAAACTGCGGTCTGCTCGTTAGATAGTCATCGACCCAGAGGAGCACCCACCTGCGTGTTCTCCAGTTTGCTCTTCAGCAGTCTGGGCTGCATGGTTTTGAAGGCGCTGGAGAAGTCTAAGAACATGATCCGGACTTGGGTGTGGGTCTGTCCAGGGAGGAGTAAGCCTTCTGCAGCTGGAAGATGTTTGCATCATCACCCCCAACATGGGGCTGATTTGCGAACTGCAGGGTGTCTTGTGATGTGCACACCAGCTGTCTGAGATATGCCAGGACCAGTCTAGCGTTGGAAAAATCCAAATTCTATAAGAATTTCTTAATTTATAACTATTAAAATGTAACACCCCTTGAACTTTGAAAGGTACTGGCTCACTTCAGACAAGTGGAAACTCTGAATCTTAATATGCTCCTCAGCTGACGTTTGGACTGCAGGAGAGCAGTGAAAAAGCATCAGAGCCAGTATGATGAGTTGTTGTACAGACCAACAAGTACATGTGAGCACATCATTATTGTTTTTGTAAACAGAATTATTACACTATATTGCCAAATGTATTCACTCAGCCATCCAAATAATTAAATTCAGGTGTGTAAATTTGGATGCAGTGGTGTAAAGCACGCCACCACTGGACTCTAGAGCAGTGGAGACGCGTTCTCTGGAGTGATGACTCACGCTTCTCCATCTGGTAATCTGACATGGGCGTCGCACCCCCACTTTTACAGCTAGGCGATTTCCTCCCCCCCACATTTTCCAAAGGTAAACCCGTTTTCCCACCCCCGTAGTGCACCAACATACAAAATGGAGCGCACCTGAGCCCCCTTACGCTGCACGAAAAGGCATTGGTCAAACTGAACGGACATTCACCCAATCATAGACTGTTGTCCACGACCCGGGAAATTTGATATTACGTCAGAGATTAACTATATTGTGAGACTTACGTGCCAGTCGGAGCTGGTGATGGGAAGTTCGGCTCTTTTCCAGGAGCCGGCTCTTTCGACTCCCGAACGGCCACCTCTGGAGGCCTCTGGAACCTGATTGGACACCTCAGGTGTCACTCCAGTTGATTGATAGGCAAGTCTCGTTGAAAGATGCGCGACCCGAATGCGTCTTTTAAATGAGTGGCAGGGGTAGAGAGTGTCCTGTTGAGCCTACTGTCAGAGTGAACCTACTTTCATGGAATACATCATTTTGAGTTAAGTTTTAATGTGATTTCCAAATGAGTCATTGTTTTTTAAAGACTGCACATTTAGAGAAGAGATTTTGTTGCCAATTGTTACACTCTACAAGGAGGCTAAAGTTATGAAAGGCTAATGTCACGTTAGCATGAAGCTATGTAGCACTATGAAGTGGTACCTTGAGTTACGAGTGTCCCGACATACAAGTTTTTTGAGTTAAGAGCCGCTGTTATACGACGCTGAAGTTGGCATCCGATGCATTTTAATCGGCCAAAACAAGGTCCCGTATGGAAACTACAGTAGTTGCATTGCTCAAATCTGGATACAATTATTTAAAAAAGGCTGTACATTTATTAAAAGCTCGTCTGGGATTTCTGAAACCTTATTTTGATTTGTGAAAATGCAGAACAGGGCCATCGTCATTTCCATTAATTTCAATGGTGAATATTGATTTGACGTATAAGCTTGTTTGTTATTATTAAGGTCAAAAAGTTTAACTTTAGCCAAGCTACTTAAACTGACTAACCTACATGATCTAGTTTAATTTTATAGTAGCTAGGCTGGTAATTTATTTTAAAGTAAGTTAAAGCACAAGAATGGAGACAAATAGTTTAAGATTAACACAATATTGAGGTTATTATTTTGTGTAGGGACAGATAACAATGAAAAGAACGGGAAATATTGCAGACTTCTTTGTAAAGAAGCCCAAGTCAGATCAGGCCCAGACAGACCCCAGCCATGAAACCAGCAGCCCCAACCAGCTCCCAACCAGGCAAGTCAGTGTGGGCAGACATAAGGAGCCAGTCTACCACCACCAGGTCAGAGTATTCAAAGGCAGCTAAATGCATCTCCAGTTTATAGAAGTGTAGCCTCACTTTGCCCAGATTGTTAATGTAAAGAGGGGGACGCGTATGTCTCCAGCAAGACATACGCGTCCCCCCCACACACACCCCCGCAAGCCACGCATCGGTACTTAATGGGGAAACATAAGCCGCTTTCGGACAGAGCCGTTCTAAGAACGGTCCTCCTCGAATTTCGTTCTGATAACTGTCCTTCCCCAGCGGAACTGTTTCAGTCTGCATTCGCACATGAGTTGGGACCAGGTCAGGACTGATGCGACGCAGCCGTCTGCGTCAGTGACATGTTACTTTAGCGCCACATTCAACAACAAAACAAAACCCGCAAAAAGTAAGGAGAGAAGAAAAAAACACCACAAAGAAGCTAATATGGAGAGCGGGGAGGCCACCATGTTCATGGTCTGCATGATGGTGATATTAATCATGGACGTTCACATCGGGCGTCTAACATCGAGGCTGGAAGAGCACACAGAGAGAGTTCTTTTGGCGATCTATGGTGGGCTCAGGGCAGTTATATCTTTTCGAGAGTTTTCAATCAAGCCATGAAGTGCAGAGTTTTTTTCAGGAACTTTGTAGCCTACAGTAAATCCACAGTGATAACTCCGTGATAGATTCAATGTAAACACAAGAAACTTGTGCTAAAGAAAAATAAATAAAAGGACCAGACTCAGTGAGTAATTCCCTATACTCCCTATATAGACCAGTGAGCAGTGCTGACCAACATGTCATTGGGGTCATCAGGTGGGGACCTCCTTTCATCAGTGTTTCGTCTAGTTGGGCCCACGACACCTTCAGGAGGCTAAACAATGACCACTGGCGTCCCAGAGTCACCCCCCTAATGCCAGCCAACACTGCTCCTCACACCACAACAACCATCTTTTACAGCCACAAGCTACCTCAGCCTCTCACCATCTGCACACCAGTCACAGCGGGGTGGGGATGCAAACCCTGGTTCGGGTAGGGGGAGAAATAAAAGAGGTAAGATAAGCAGGGATGGGATTCAAACCCTGGTTCGGGTAAGGGGTAATGAAAGTATAGAGGGTGCCAGAGGTGGAGGCAGGACAAGACACACTAGCAGATTCAGCAGACAAACTCACCTAAACAGTCCTATAATCACTAAAAATGCCAGCAAAAACAAAGCCATACAACTCACTCAAAGCCAACTCACCCAAAATGGCCGCCTGGTTTCAAAAGGATCACATGTGCCAAACCCTCCACTTAAATATCTTGAACTTCTTCTTTGCTTTTTCAAAAGTCTGTGATTAAAAAGGTGTAAATTATGATACCGTACCTCTATTGTGAGACTTGACCTTTTTATATACGGTCTATGTGGTGGCTTGATGTGGTGCTCATGTGCCACCCCTGGAACACCCCCACATTTAAAATCACTGCTCCACCCCTGTAATCTGATGGAAAAGTCTGGGTTTGGCGGTTTCCAGGAGAATGGTACTTGTCTGACTGCATTGTGCCAAGTGTAAAGTTTGGTGGAGGGGGGATTATGGTGTGGGGTTGTTTTTCAGGATCTGGGCTTGGCCCCTTAGTTCCAGTGGCCCCTTCCTGTTCAATCAATCAATCAACCAATCAATTTATTTATAAAGCACATTTTAAATAAACACAAAGGTTACCAAACTGTACATTAAAATAAACACAATAAAACATAATAAAACAAAACTGTGCACATAAAATAAACAACCTAGACGGTGGTAAAAGCCAAAGAAAAGAGGTGTGTTTTACAAGCAACGTTTGGCGACTATACACCGTCAGGCAGTCAACATGATGTGCAACACACGGTACAAACAGTATAAAAACACACAACAGTCGGAACGGCTGACGGAGCGCCTCACACACTGGCGCCATCTTGCCTCACTCCAAGTTCATCAGGAGTTGTGTTGTGTTGTTCCACCACATCCCAAAGAGGCTATTGGATTCTAATTAAGATGATTTTTTTTTTTTTTTTTACCACAGCCATGATACTGGGCTAGGCCTTGTTTCAGTTGGTAGAATGGTAATTTTCAAACTGGAGAGGCAGTAGTTTGATCCCCAACATCACCACATGTCGAAGTGTTCTTGGGCAACACACTGTACCCCACATAATTTAATCCGTGTATGATTGTAGAGATGAAGCACTGCATACTGTATACTGTATATAGAGTGCATATACATGTGCTTTGAATGAAAAGCACATGTAAAAGGCTTTGTAGAACTTAGAGAAGGTTTTAAACGTGCTATGCACAAGTGAAACATGTACAGAAGCAGTCACACGTAATCAGAGCTAGGATTTATTTATCAATAAGTTGGACAATAGTTGCTGTAATAACCTTTGACCTTGCTGAATTGTGTTTAAGTAGTGGTTGGAAAAAGCCTTCAAGATCCTTTCTTCAATCTTGTGTGTTGTTGTAGCTTGTGCTGGCTTTGTTAGCATACAGGGATTCACCGTGACATGTCACCAACTGAGTGTTCAGATTGGTTGTGTTGCAGCTATACTTCTATACTTCAGCTATACTTTCAACCTGTTGCTCCTCAGAGGTGAAGGTGGCACTGCTCAACGAGATGATAATGATCTGACACCCACTTATTTTTTCCCCTTCTTCCTTAAAAAAAATCAAATTAAAATACCAGATATCCCCACTAGTTCTTGGCCACTGTCAAACTAACTAAAAGACAAATTCAAGATTTTATGAGTGACATGATGTGCCATTACATTTGTCTATGGGGCTGGTAGAAAATAACAGAGCGGGGAGAGTCATGACCAGGCATAGATTTAAAATCATACTTTCTTTCCTGCACTTTGACAACAATGATGAGCATGTTGAGAGGGGGAAGCCAAGCCACCAAGGTGCATCCAGTGCTGGATCTCATAATTCCACTCTTTTCAGCAGTTTATGGTCCATCAAAGGAGCTGTCTTTAGATTAAATGACTACTGCATTCAAGGGAAGGTCAACCATGAAGCAACACGATCCCAAGAAGTCTGACAAATATAGCTACAACGTGTTTGTTTGGAGTGAGGCCCTATCGAGATATATTATGCCATGGTCCTCATACACTGAACAACATGCTGACCAAGATGTGAAGCATCAGCTGTAGTGAATGAATTAGCAGATAATGACCCTGGTTTGGGCTGGAGTGACCTGAAATTGCCAAGGTATGCCAAGGGGCCTGACCCCAACCCAATTACCTCTCAACTTTGCTTTGTTCATGAGGAATAATAATTGTTGGCTTGTGCATGGCATTACACAGTGTTTTACGATGCTGTCATCAAGTCATGGAAACAATGTGTTATGTAAATGATCATTACCAAGAAAAGTCCTTCTTGTGTTTGGGAGGTCAAGAAGCCTTTCTGTGTTGATAGGTACAACAGCTTTATGGTAGTATTAGATACCGCTGATCAAAGAATGAAGCCTAGTTCTTTTTACATAATTTCAAAAGTGGTATCGCCAATCAATGTTTTGAGCATCAATGTGGTCAAAGCTTTCATCATCTGCTGTAAGAACTGTTAAAAGTCTGGGCTGCTGATGCTTATTACAACCTGCAGCAGAAGTTCAGCAACACAGACTAGGGTTTTTTTGCTGCTCAGGCCACCACTGACAACCACATAGACTTTGAACAATACATATCCTCTGTTTTGGGACACACCAGCAGCTGCATTAACAAGGTCAATTTTCACAAGACAATCACCACATTTCTGAACCAGGAGCTTTGGATGAACAGAGAGGTACGCCTTCTACTGAAAGCCACAGAATCAGCTTTCAGATTAAGGGATGCAAAGGAGTACAGCACATCCAGGACCAACCTCAGGAGAGCCATTAGGAATGCTAAAAGACAATACCACAGTAAAATTGAAGAACACTCTGACCCTCATCGTATGTGTCAGGGGATCTGCCTCATCACAGAATACATCTGTGTGCAGAGCAGCTTGCCGATGTCATCCTCAACATATTTAACCTGTTGCTGGAGCAGGCAGCCTGATGACCTCAACCATCGTGCCAGTACCAAAAAATGCAGCTGCAGCTGACCTGGATGAGTTCCGACCACCGGCCCTCACACCACTGCTCACTTATGACTGTGTCCCTGTGAACGAATCCAACATCATTGTGAAGTTTGCAAATTACATCACTGTGGTAGAATTGATCAGTGAAAACAATGACAGGGCACAGGCAAGGCAACTTTATTTGTTGAGCACAATTTGTACTACGCAAGGCAATTCAAAGTGCTTTACAGCTACATAAAATCCCAAGAAGGCAAATAAAATCATTCCATAAAACATAAAAATAATCATTAAATAATTAAATAAATAGCGAAGAGTGCAGATAAAATACTTTGTCATATGCATAGCTAAATAGAATTGTTTTCAGCCTGGATTTAAACATTGTCAGAGTTGAGGCCTGTCTCACATCTTCTGGAAGACTGTTCCAGATTTTAGGGGCATAAAACTGAAACACAGCCTCACCTTGTTTAGTCCTGACTCTGGGCACCAGCAGGAGACCCCTCCCTGAGGTTCTCAGAGCCCGAGTTGGTTCATATGGCTCTAACATGTCAGAGATGTCCTTTGACGCTAGACCATGAAGAGACTTGTACACAAGCAGAGCTGTTTTAAAGTTTATTCTCTGAGCGACAGGAAGCCAGTGCAGAGACCTGAGCACTGGACTAATATGGTCGTATTTCCTGGTTCTGGTCAGGACTCGAGCAGCAGCATTCTGGATGTACTGCAGCTGTCTTATAGCCCGTTTAGAGAGCCCAGTGAGCAGGCCGTTACATTAGTCTCACCTGCTTGAGACAAACGCATCGATTAGTCTTTCTAAGTCTGGTTTAGACACTATTCCTTTGATTCTGGCAATATTTTTTAGATGGTAAAAAGCTGCTGATGTTATCAATTTAATGTGGCTGTTTAAGTTCTGGTCTGAGTCCAATATTACTCCGAGATTTCTATATTGATTATTAGGTTTTAGAGAGAGAGTCTCAAGGTGACTGATAACACTTACTCTTTGTTTCTGTGGGCCACAGACAATGATTTCAGTTTTGTCTGAGTTTAGCTGGAGGAAATTGTTTTGCAATCACAGACCGATCTGTTCGATGCAGCGACACTATGCATCTACAGGCCCGTGTTCTCCTGCCGTCAGTGACACGTAGATCTGGGTGTCATCTGCATAGCTGTGGTTGGACACATTATAGCTACATATTAGCTGGCCTAATGGAAGCATGTACAGATTGAACAATAGTGGTCCCAAGATTGACCCCTGGGGAACCCCACAGGTCATAGTCATTTGGTCTGAGACACGGTTACCGATTTCAACAAAATACTTCCTGTCTTGGAGATAGGACTTGAACCAGCACGACCAGAGATTTCCATCCAGTCTTCTAACCTCTTTAATAAGATTGCATGGTCAACTGTGTCAAAGGCAGCACTCAGGTCCAGCAGAACTAAGACTGAGACTTTGCCTGCGTCTGTGTTCAGGCGGATGTCGTTTTTTTACCTTGATCAGAGCTGTCTCTGATCAAGGTACTGTGGTGGGGCCTAAAGCCTAATTGGAAAGTATCAAAAGTGTTGTTAGACAGGAGAAAGTCCCTAAGCTGTTGGTATACAACGTTTTCTAGGACTCTGCCTAAGAATGGCAGGTGTGATATGGGCCGGTAGTTTTTCAGTATACAGGGAGGAGGTGGAACATCTGGCTGTTTGGTGTGGAGACATCAAACTGTCTAACAACACTAAGAAGACCATAGAACTTTAAACTACAAGCGGCACAGAGATACACACACACCACTGAACATCAAAGGTTGTGAAGGAAGAGTGCCTCTAACCTCAAGCTTCTGGGAGTCTACATTACAGATGACTCTCACCCCAAATCCTCACAGAATTTTACAGATTAAGAACATCCTGATGAGCATTATCACTGTGTGGTGCAAACTACCCAATACATCATTGGAGTGTTTGCTTTTTCATTGACGATAAAGTTTAATCTAGTCTAATCGAATCTACTGTAGGATAAATCTGGGTCCACACAAGCTTCTGAAGTGTTCCCTGCAGGACATTGTCACAAGCCAACTTGATGGTTATGTCAAAAAGGACTGCAACAAAGGAGAAAGGCTTCCATGCACGAAGGACAAAAGCTGCATACTATTTTTTTTTCCTAATTGAAAATAACAGCAAAGACAAACAACCACTAAATGTAAAAGATACACAATAACAAAGATGAAGTGAGGGGAGAAGAGAAACATTCCAACAAATTCCAAACAAAAATCAAAAAAACTTTATACCTCAGTGTATGGGTGTGTGTGAATGAATGAGTATGTGAAAGCTTGTGGTCTGTGTGAGTTTAAATCTTAGAGGAGGGAGTAGGGGTGGGCGATATGGAAAAAATGTTGTATCACGATTTTTTTTGCATAAAATCACGATTTCGATTTTTTATCACGATCTTCCCTCCAAAAAAAAAAAAAAGAATTACAGTAGAGTTAAGTCGACATGCTGAACCACAGAAGAGCTAAGGAGTAAAAGAAAGAATTTGGCAATCAACACATTGTAATTCAACTGTAACCCAATTCAAGATGAAAAATAATGATCTAATTGATGACATCTGACACAGTGAGAGTGAAGCAACCGGAAATAGAAAAACGAACCACTGATGACGACTTGACTCCACCTCATGATGCCATTTAGCAACAGATGAGCAACGCTGCATGTTCATTTACTGCAGCCACAGTCACGCACTGCCATCACCAGAGCGCCCTAAAGGAATACTTTTCAACTGTGTAATGTTTGTCATGGTCGCGGTGCATCCCTTTTCTCTTGCACCGTAGTTAGCTTATGAGCTAGCGGTTTCCTCATCCGACCCTAGAGTTTCTCCCGTGCGCCGCTATGGATGTGCTGTGGATGGTGCTGTGGATGGTGCCGCTGCTGCTGTTCCCATTCCTGATGTGGACCAGCAGCAGTGATTTAGGGTAGAAGAAAACCCGAACCAATTCCAAATTACAGAGGTGGATTTCCTCTTCTTCACCAGCTCGTCGGCTGCCGCATCGGCGGGAACCAGCATTAAAAAAAAAAAAAAAAAATCATTGCGCTGCGCTTGGCAAAGGCGATCTATACGGTTTCTCTAATTCGGTAGATCGCCTGCGATTCTCCACTCTTCCTCGCCAGTCCCTAGCAGGGAGTATCTATAAGAATGCAAACTTTTGAAGATATATAACTACAACTATGATCAGACACTCAATGACGATAAAAGAACTGATAAAGATACAGTCAATATGAATCAATTATTGATTGTTGTCTGAGGCATCCCCACATCCCCTTTGTTGTTAAAAGAGTGAGGTGTACAATGTAGGTTAGTACACACACTCCTGTTGGCCTGTTTTTCCCCTCTCTCAGGTTGGTGGTAAGTGTTTACATGTTTAATCTAAATGTAAAGTAAAGTGAGGCATGCAGTGTGGCCACCATCCACATGCCCACTTAATCTTATCACTTTTGTGTGTTCAGCTAAAATGTGATGCATTAAAAAAACATGTTGTAGAGAATAGAAGCACCCTCAGGCAGAGGATCCATGTAGAAGTGTAATGGAATGACCCGAGCCTCAAGGCACCCCAGAACCTCCAACCACAGCTGCCCTGCCCAGTGCCCAAAAGGCCCCCAGCCCAGCCTTCCTGGGTTCTGAAGTCACCAAAGAACAACAATAAAATAGATATAGTAGTTCCCATTGTAACAATAATAATAAGAAGAAAATTATTGATAATATTAAATTATGAATTAATTGTACAAGATATATTTTTAAAATATCGATGCCTCTACTTATCCCTCTTCTGTGATGTAATAGCGTGTTGTTGGGGTTGGTTCTCAGGCTCCACAATGCTGATTTTAGGCTGGACTGCGTTTTGTGCTTAGATTTCGCCCACTCAAAGGGGTGTTGCCAGACAAAGCACAGCTGCAGTCAGTGTGGGGTAGGCCTATGTGCTGTATCTTCCAATGAGTAGTACCACACTGAAGAACTTCCATCTGTGACATCTGGATATGGAAGGGGACTGAAGGACATTTTACCTATTCTTACTGACATGCAATTTACCGATTTTGTAGTTGGGTTTAAGGTAGTTTACAGCTTATCAAAGTGAAAACTGATTATTTTTTTTAAGTTTGAGTAAGGCAAATTTAGAGATTTGCATAGAAACACATTCTATATCATTGACAGTAGATACTTAAAACATGTTGAAAAGTTTGAGGGCTGCTTTACTCAATTATGGAATTAGACAGTTTTTCATTCTTTCATCATGAAAAATAACCATCCTTAGATGTCAGTCTACTTGCACTTCACAGGAGAAACAAGAACAAGAAAAAGTGGGTTAATTTAGTGAAGACTGGAGCTGAAATGCCGCACCATTGCAGACCTGGCAACACACCAGCTCAGAGAAGCAGATCTGTACTCAGTAGATTCAAAGGCCAAGTTTCAAATGACTTTTTTATGACGATGAGAAGCTCCACTTTTTCTCAGTCCATTTCTAATTTCTGTGCCTCAGAAAAGACAGCAGATTTTTTTAATGATCCTCTTGTATGGCCTCTTCTTTGCATGCTTGAGTTTTAACTTGCATTTGTGGATGGCACAGTGTTCCCATGCAGTAATGTCCATGTCTGAATCATGTCCGTTTTTAATGCAGTACTGCCTGAGGGCCCAAAGATCTTGGGCATTCACAGTATTGAATTGCTGCTATGTTCTTGCACACTGAAATGTCTTGATAATATTGCATAAAGTATATGATGAAATATTTAAAGTCCCTGCAATTTCACATGAAGCAACATTATTCTGAAATAGCTCCACTATTTGTAGAAGTAGAGTTTACCATATTCCTGAAATTCAAGCTCTGTTTGATCCATTATTGTTTCATTTGCGGTGATCTGAAATGTGTCCGTCATGGTGTTGTATAGACACATCCACAGTATCACAGTGCAGAGTACTGCTCGTTCTCTTAAGATTTTGAGACCTACTTGTATTTACTTGCCGATTCTTTTAATTATTTATGTTGGCGGTTTGATAACACATTTTTCTATCGTGACAAGCTCAGCACATAGATCTATTTTATTCTGGCTTTAAATGATAGATGATAATTATGTTAGAAAAGGATGTTCTGCCATCAACTTTTGCATTACTTTCCTTGATGTTTTAGGTATTGCATTAAAGTCATCATCTTGGTTTTGTGACAGAATTACCCAAAACAGGCTTGTTTTTTTCTCTCCATCTCATCTATGGATTCAATCGGAGTCTGTCGCTAGTGCACTTTCCTGGAGGAAAGAAGAACCTCTCAATAATTCATAGGCTATTTCCAGCATTTAAGTACTCCTCAGGCATTTATAAATTAACTTAACTTCATTTTGTCATATTCTTTAGCTTGCTAGACTTGGTAATCTGCTATATTTGTCAGATATTGTTCCAATAGTCAGATATTGTTCATCACTATTTTGTACATCTGTAGAATATAAAGAAATAAACTGCACTGGGTGCTTTGCACTTAATTAACAATGCACATTTGTAGGAAACCTATGACATGCAAGCTTTACCTGGAAGAGTTTGTAATAAGCGACATTTTTGTTTGGGATTTTGAAGGATTTTGACACAGTGCTGTTTTGGTTTTTTTCCTCAATTTTATTTTGCGATTTTCAAAGAGAAGAAACAGATAGGAACAACAACAATCAGGCTCAGACAAAAGGGGGTACGTAGGAAAATGAATAACTAAATAAATAAATAATAAAACGACTAGTTACAAAATGTACGCACTATGTCTCAACCAAGTCTCCAGGACCTTGTCGTCTAGGTAGGCAAGAAATGAGTCCCAAATATCTTAGCTGGTTAAGCACAGTTAAGTTCATGGTTTTCCGGGATTGACTGTGCTTTTTGTTATAGTTGAAACCAAGTTTAGTTCTTCTACAACCTCCTGCTCTATGTGTTCTGCATTTGAATCCTCTCGCCAACTTTCACCCACCCTGACAGTAGGATGTGATCACTAAATGGACCCCCAACCCGGAGAGAGCGTTCCAATTTTTTCTATGGCGTCGGATTTGGAAGGGCTGACTTTCATCCCAACCACTTCACACTCAGCTGCTAACCGCTCCAGTGTGCGCTCTCACTCACCCTGAAAGTTGGATCTGACCACTAAAAGGATCCAGCAGACCGGATTTCGTGGGAAGATTTTCACACATTTCATGTGGCTGTGAAGCCATTCTATGACTTCTATGAATGAAGGCGCAGGACTTGTGGCAGCCGAACTTATGGACGTACTTTGTTCAAGGCCCAGGCTTCTCTCCTCTCTGGACATTGTGGAGTTGGAGGAGGAAGCTAGGGCTGAGTACCAATGCTCTGGCTCCAAAAGGAGGCATGGCCACAGCCACTGTCCACCCCTGAGCCACAGCCTGTGATCTCTTCCGCAGACCAACAGGACAATAAGAGGGGGGAGATGATCACTTCATTTGAATATTTCAGAGGGAACAAGATCTAGCCCCAGCTGTGTTATCAAGGAAACATTACAGAAAGGAACCAAGCAGTTCCGGCTTGTCACCTCTGCACCATCTGGACAGCAGAGTTTGGCTGTTCAGCCAGTGCTTGAGTCCTCATCTGAGTCTTCATGTCAGTTCAAGTCTGCTACAGAGTATTCACTCAAGTTTTATTTTGCACCATAGTCTTCATTCTATCTGAACCTCCACAGAGTCTTAGCCTTGGGTCAAGTCTGCACTAGGGCTGAACGATTATGGAAAATAATCTAATTGCGATTTTTCGCGCCAATATTGCGATTGCGATGCGATTATTTTTTAAGGTCTTTGTCTTCTGTATTATTAAACAAAGACAAGCAATACATCATATAGTATGGCCAAAACTATATTACATTAATTTTAAACTGTTCTTTCCTGGAAGACAGACCTCTGTTATGATGACATGAGGTGATGCATGAATTGATGACTGACATTTTTATTTAACAAAACAGTATATTTGAACATACACAATAGTATATTTTGAGCTTACAAACATCTGAGCATAAAGTGCTGACAAGGAACAAGGAATCACATGCCATGACACCAAACTTCTACAGTAATACAAAAATGGTCTGTACTCACAAAACGATGCATTTGGAAGTTTGTACATAGTCCAGGAGTTTATCATTATCAATACAAGCCTAATAGCTTCTCTGCTGCTAAAGCTGCGTCGACGTCACTTCCTTGATCTGGGAGCTTCAATGTAAGATGAGGGTTGATCTACTACTGTAGACAACAAAGTATATGCTATATTCTACATGAATTTTTATGTTGTAGAGTTGTGAATTTATTTTATCAATGGAGAAATTGAGCAGCCTTGCTTTGTTGTCTACAGTAGTAGATCAACCCTCATCTTACATTGAAGCTCCCAGATTAAGGAAGTGACGTCGACGCAGCTTTAGCAGCAGAAAAGCTATCAGGCTTGTGTTGATAATAATAAACTCCTGGACTGTGTACAAAATTACAAATGCATCGTTTTGTGAGTAGAGACCATATTTGTACTACTGTAGAAGTTTGGTGTCATGGCATGTGATTTTAGTGTGGTAATTTTAGAGATACTGCCAGGGTCCGTTAGCGCTTGTACTAAGGTATTCGGGATAACTCGGCTGATGTTCAGCCAATGTCGGAAAAACTTCGGGTGGGCTACTTGGCTGGATGTCACGGTTCTGTTGAGCCTGAGGCCATTGTGTAGGTTACAGCTTTGCTTGCGAGTTCTCTCCGGTAGACGGTTTCATAACTTTGCTCCCCGTGTCACGTGACCAGAGTGCAGCCTCTGTGGTTAGACAATCTCGTTTGATCATATCACATGTTTTACTCGCGCATGTCACGTGAACAGAGTATAATCGCAGCCTTTGCGATTAGAAAATTGCACTTGGTCATATCGCGATATTATCGCAAATGCAATATATCGTTCAGCCCTAGTCTGCACCCTCACCTGCTCCAGAGCTTCCTTCTGCAGCTCAGCTGCCTTCAGCGCCTCAGTCTCATGTGAAGCAGCCTCCCGAGCCTCAGACTCCGGACCACCGGCCATCAGAGATCCAGTCGGCAGACCCCCGGCCGTCAGATATTCAGTCTGCAGTGCTCCGGCCGTCAGATATCCAGTCTGCAGTGCTCCGGCCGTCAGAGATCCAGTCTGCAGTGCTCCGGCCGTCAGAGATCCAGTCTGCAGTGCCCCAGTCCACTGAGCATCGAACTGCACATTCGTCCACATTGCCTGCGTTTGCACCTGTCTCCGAGGCAGGCTCCTGCTTCCATGTCGAAGAAGGTCCTAATTGAGACGAGGAGGATCCTGGGAGGGCTTCTGCACCTGTTCAAAAGGGGACCCAGGGTTGGACGCTTGACTGCGCCTTTTGTTATAGATTTAAATAAACCAAGTTTTGTTCTTCTACAACCTCCTGCTCTCCATGTTGTGCATTTGGATCCTCTCACCGACCCTGACACGATTCTACAGAGGAGTAGAATCTGTAATATATCAAATCAAAATCAAATCAAATTTATTTATATAGCACATTTCATGTACAAACAGTTCAAAGTGCTTTACATAAAATAAAAGCATTGCAGCAGGGAGTGCAAGAAGCATTAAAAATACATAAAAGAATATAAAGAGAAACAAGTAAAATCATTTAAATGAATTTAAAATCAGGCAACAGTCTAGATAAGTTAAAAGATATTTCATGCATAGACACATGAGAAAAGAAATGTTTTTAACCTGGATTTAAAAATGTCTCCATTTGGTGAAAGTTTAATCTCCACTGGCAGTTTGTTCCACTTATTTGCAGCATAAAAGCTAAATGCTGCTTCTCCATGTTTAGTTTGGACTCTGGACTGGACCAGTTGGCCTGAGTCCTTGGATCTAAGAGCTCTGCTGGGTTTATATTCTCTGAACATATCACAGATGTATTTTGGGCCTAAACCATTCTGGGATTTGTAAACCATCAGCAGGCTTTTAAAATCTATTCTGTGACTGACTGGAAGCCAGTGTAAAGATTTTAAAACTGGTGTGATGTGTTCAGATCTCTTAGTCCGGGTTAAAACTCTAGCAGCAGCGTTCTGGATGAGCTGCAGATGTTTAATGCTCTTTTTGGGAAGTCCAGTTAAAAGAGCTTTACAGTAATCGAGTCTACTGGAGATGAATGCATGGATGAGTTTCTGCTGGTCTTTTTGGGAGAGGAAACCTTTAATTCTATATATGTAATTAATCTACTAATAATTGTGATCATGGGCAAAATAGACTCAAACCCTGCATCAACCTCAAAGGGGATCCTTCTTGGCTGCCCTATTGTGTCTAGATAAATGCACTTATCAATGATGTATTTACCACTAGTCCTCTGATACTGTTCCTTATTGATGTCTAACCCAAGTATCTCACTCACCCTGCCATACGTTAACACTACTGACGTCTTTATTCTCACTAGTGCATAAAGACCTAGATTGGGCAACACATTGAACAAAACATCACCTCCACCCATCCAATAACTATCTGACAGGGTATGCCTTGTTTCTGGACATCAGCACCTAAACATATGTCACTCTGGAACAACGATAGGCAATTCAGGAGAATCTGCGCATATGAGGCACTCTCTTGATGTCAGTTCCTTTATCGTACAACATGCCCACCTATACCAGATATTCTGAATTTTTCCCACAAAGCATCTCCCACAGCTGCAAAATTCTTCGTGTGTATGTGCTATGTGCTAGTAAGCTCTGTGTGTTCTTGGGTTAATATAACTATCATATCTTGTTGCGCTTATGGCATCAAGTCCCCCCTGACAATCTTAACAAACATTTGTATCAATACATTTGTTATGGTCATACTGACCCTGAGATGAAGTCAACTTGGTACTGTTAAATTGTGCCTCAGTGGTGGTAGTATGAGGCAAGGATTGGGTCATTACCTCTGTTGTAATCACATGCCAGGTCGCCTCCTCACCCCATATCTCGATGTAATTTAATTTAAATTTTCTAGATGCACATTCACAATTCAGTTTAGTTAACATTAATGGCAAGGTTTCTGGTGTGTTGTGGATTGGGTTAGTGTGTTTTGTTGCAGCAGGGTCCCATCCGTCTTCTACAGACTCAGCTCTCTCAGCCACACACTGCCTGTTAACACTCATATCTGGACTATCATTTGTGTCACTTTTTTCAACACATCCATTTTGATCAACCTATTCCCTTTGATTTAACACTGCCTCTGCTTTTAGTCTGGACCTTCAGGTGTGCATTACCGCCACCTCTGGACTGGAGTGTGAAACAGGAATAGCTACCCTCCCTCAAAACAAAATAGTAATAATGAAAATAAAGCAAGAGAAAAAAAAAAGAGAGAGACAGAAAAAAAAGAAAATGAAAAGAGAGATCAATTGATTTGTCTGTTAAATTTTGTTAATTAACCCTGTATTTTTTAGGAACCTGCAAAGGTGGTTAAAGCCCACATGACCTGTGCTCAGCTGCAGTAAGTTCTGCAAGTTAAAGGACACCTTTTCTTTCTGTAGCTGGCTGATGAGTAGTTGCCTGTCTGTCTGGTATTTTGGACACTGAATCAAAACATGTTCTACAGTCTCCTGGCTGTCGCTGCACTCACAGGTCCCATCAACATGCTTCTTCATCTTGTTAATTGTGCTGTTGAGTTTTGTGTGGCAAAACCTCATTCTGGAGAACCCATCCTCCACCTTCTTCTCTCTGTTTGTGTTCCTAGCCCTCCCCACTTTATTCTGAATGGCATGGTACTGCCGTCCTGTGTCTCCATTGTTCCATAGGCGTTGCCATTTCTCCCGTACCCTGGCCTTGGCAACACTTTTTATCTCGGCCTTGCTGTACTGTATTTCGAGCTCAACGCTGTCCTTCTTTACAGCCTCCTTTGCCAGTTTGTCCGCCCACTCATTGCCTCTGACACCTATGTGGGCTGGTACCCATAGGAAGACTATGTCTGTTCCAGCCTTTGCCAGCTTATTTTCTCTCTGCATTATGTCGTAAATGAGGTCTTGCCTCGATTCAGACTGAGCATTCCCTATGCTTATGAGTGCTGAGCTACAGTCAGATGCAACCACCACCTTCTGTGGCTTATTGACCTCAATCCATTGTAGTGCCAACCTTATCGCAACTAGCTCGGCTGTGTACACTGCCAGGTCATTAATTACTCGTTTTGCCATTACAGCCTGAGCCCTTGGAATGGCATAGGCTACACCAACCTTTTCATCCATTTTAGAGGCCTGTATAGATAGCCACTGATTCTGTGTAGTTTTCCCTCATGTACCACATCACTGTGCCGCTGTCCACTTCATTAGCCCCTTTCACACTGCGACCTGCTACCTTAGCGGGTCCAAGTTGCACCTTCGACCCGCGTCGAGCAATGTGAACGCTTGGCGTGTCAGGGTGACCTGTGTCGCCTGAAGCCGAGTTCCGGGGGCATTGCCTAGTGGCAGAGCGTCACACGAAACACATAAAAAGCTGGGCGTGTACAATGACGTAGGCACAAGCCATGCGTCGGAAGTAGGGTTAAATACACCTGTCTGCATCAAATTTTTCAAACAAAGGATGGTGGGACACCTTGAGATATCGTTTATGCAATTGTATATGCAGTTCATGGAGATGTTACTTGACGGTGCGTGGGAAACCGCGCTCTCCCATCTTTCTCGCCAGCCCTTCCAGCAGAGGTCCATCTTTCACCGTCCCCGAAATGTGGCGGAAAATAACGTCCTCTGCTCGGAGGCTGAGGAGCTCGCGGACCTCCTTGTCTCCCCAGTTGGCCATATTAAAAAATGTCTCGAACTTGATGTAGGCTAAAGCCTGATTTATGCTTCAGGCGCAAAGCCTCTGACGCTCGGACGCAGAGCCTCTGCGAGCGTCAAAATCTTGACCACTCCCCCACGCAGAGGCTCTGCGCGCGTCGTCGTGCACCTCAGAAAAATCCTGACTACACGTCGGACGGACGCAGACCACCAACGGAAGTGCGCAGACAAAAGCGGCTGTGATTGATCCTCGGTGTGCCTTTCCGGTTGTCTGTGTGGCTTCCACCTTTGCATTTTCGCCAACTCCAAAAAAAAAGCTGTTCTTCTTCGATGTCGAGCAACTCCAGATCCATATCTTGCATACACTTTTTTTTTTTTTTGTAAAAACAAACACTTCCGCCAGCGCCGCCGAAGTTCCCGTCACCGCCCACCGAAATTCTCGCGAGGGGAAACTGCTGTGCGTCCCGAGAAATTCCAGACTGAGGTTGCAGAACCATAACATGAAAAGTTGTTCGCGACCAGAGCAAAGCAACACGTCAAGACGATAGACGCAGAAGTATAATCCGCCCTTAAAACAGAGTAAAACTTGTCCTGACCTGTCGCTGTTCTGAATCAGCTGTCCATTCTGTCTTTTAAACTCCTCACGTCACGCCACGCCCACGTCCAACCCGCGTCGATTGCGTTCACACCAAACTCGGCAAAAAGACTAGGGTCCGACGCGGGTCGAAAGGCGAGTCGAGTTGACGCGGCAGCCCGGGTCGGCAGTGTGAACGCAACAGCGGACACGCTAAATTCACGAATTAAACGCGGGTTATTCGGCAGTGTGAAAGGGGCTATTGTTTCGTCTCTCCTCAAGCAACCATAGATCCACTCTGAGTTCCTCAGATAGCCAAGGAGGGACTGCTGGGTACACAACTGTGGGGGATATACTAACAGTACTCAGCTCCATCTCATTCACCTTTCGGTTAATGGTCCACCCAAAGCTCTTCGCCTCCTTCTCTCTTTCTTGAGTGTGTATCAACACTGCTTGTGTCATATGGCTGTCACTATGCCCCCACAAGTTTGCCCAATATACTATGGCGAGTTGCTCTCTCCGTAGGTGGAGGGGCATCTCCCCCATTTCAACTTGTAGCGCCGCTACCGGGGTTGTCTTCACCGCCCCACAACATATTCTGAGGGCTTGGTTGTGGACTACATCTAATCGCTTAAGCGATGTCATAGCGGCTGACCCATACTCCATACACCCATAGTCAAACACTGACCTTATCAGTCCTGTGTATATGGTTCTTAGTGCTGACCTGCATGCACCCCAGTCCACTCCACATAAGCATCTCATAACATTCAGCACCCTCTTGCATTTGTCCACCATCTTATTAATGTGCACACTCCATGTAAGTTGACGGTCAAACCACACACCCAGGTATTTGAAGGAGTCAACCCTTTCCACCTCCTTCCCAGCCTCAGCTTAAATTCATCACTTGTCCTCTTCCTTGTAAATAAAATGGATTTGGTTTTGTCCTCCGATATCCTAAATCCCCACTGGATGGCCCAGTCTTGCACTATATTTAGTGCCTGTTGCATTTTCTGGGTTATAAATGCAATATTCCTCCCTCTTTTCCAGATTGCCCCGTCATCTGCAAACAGTGCAACCCCCGTTAGGTGTCGTACATCCTTGAACATGCCATTAATCATGATTGAGAACAGCAAGGGGCTAACAATGCTCCCCTGCAGTGTGCCATTTTCCACTGGGTAACACTCACTCATACATCCATTCATACGTACCACTATTGTTCTGTCTGACAGGAATGCCTTAACCCATTGGATCATTTGCCCCTTGACACCCAGCTGGTTCAATTGGATCAGCAATCCCTCTCTCCACAACATGTCATACGCTTTTTCTATATCAAGAAAAACTGCCGCTACTGCCTCCTTATTTATCTGTGCCTTCCTAAGTTCGTCTTCCAGACACAAGACTGGGTCCATTGTCCCTCTTCCTTTTCTGAACCCACATTGATAGTTTTCTAGCCTTCCCTTGGCCTCAACTCAGTAGCTCAATCTATCGTTGATCATTCTCTCCATGGTTTTACCCATGTGTGATGTCAACGCTATAGGCTTATAGTTTGCAGGTTGCTTAGGATCTTTCCCAGGCTTTTTAATAGGGATGATGACCGCCTTCTTCCACTCAGTTGGAATCACCCCTGACTCCCATACTTTATTGAATAACTTTAAAATTGTGCCTTGCCCTGTCTCCGATAGGTTTTTGAGCATGCTGTAGCATATTTGGTCCTTCCCTGGTGCTGTTTTCCCTAACTTCCTTAGGGCACCCTTGAGCTCAGACCTTGTGAAAGCTCTGTTCAACACTTCCTCCTCTTCTCCTGCTCGTGTGTCAAGGCGAAATTTACTGAGAGTTTCTTCTCTTCTTCTTTTGAGGAGTCTAAACGCTCTGTTTCTGTCCTTAATGGCTTGTCTACACCATGGTACACTTTTCGTGAGAGTCTTAGGTTTTGACTTTGGTATTGCACCCCCAGCTGCACAAATAATGCTGCAGCTGACCTCTGTAATAAAATTCTCCACATCTAGGCTGTCATCAATTCTCTGTAATAGTTCTTCACTTGTCTGTCTGAACTTATCCCAGTCAGCCTTTTCTAAAATCCATTTCTCATCTCTTACCTCTTGTTCTTTTCCTATTCCTATGCCCACCTGGGTTGTGATTGGGTAATGGTCACTTCCCACAGTCTCATCTCTCCTTGCCTCCCACTCACACCTGTCTGCTATATTCTTCGTTACAAAAGTGAGATCAATGGCTGACTCTATCCCTCTTACTAAATCCACCCTTGTGCCTAAACCATCATTCATACAGACCAATTCCCTTTCCTCAACAAACTCTTCTAAGACCCTTCCATTCCCATCCTCTCTCTCTCCCCATAGCGTACTGTGGGCATTAAAATCACCACACCATACAGCCTTTCCCCTAATCTCCTCCCACATCTCTTCAAACTGTCCAATCTGCATTGCTCTGCATGGGTTATAGAAGTTGATGATAAAGATACTACCCTTTCTCAACCATATCTCCACTATCACATATTCCAACTCTTCCCCTCTTTTTACTTCTCTGTATTGAATCCCCTTCTGTATGAAGGTGACAACCCCACCCCCTTTGCCTACTTCCCTGTCCATTCTTACAACATTGTATCCCTTAATGACAAAGTCTAGCCTTGGTAGAAGCCATGTTTCTTGAACACAAATTATATTGGGCTTATTATCCAGGTTCTCAACATAGCTCTTAAATTCCTGCCCGTTTGCAAGTAGGCTCCTGGCATTCCACTGCAATAGTATTAAAACCATTATGTAGGCATACTCCTGAGCTGTGTTCGCCTCCGCAATTGCTGCACTTAAGTTTAGCGTCTTTCTCGCACTTGCCATACTCGTGTTCCCCACTGCATTTGCTGCACCTCAGTTTCCCTTTACAAACCGCTGCGATGTGTCCATATTTCTGGCACCTAAAACATCTGAGCGGTGGTGGGATATACACCCTTACACCAAAGCTCATATACCCAATGAATACCTTCTCCGGTAGCTTTGCTTCATCAAATGTCAGCAAGATTGAGAGACTGTCCATCAACACACCATCTCTTTTGGTCTTCAGCCGCTTCGCCTCTTTAACCTTAACATTGCGTATGCCTTCAACCACATCAGTTAACGCTTCAGTCAGCGGTACCCCTGATATGACGTCTCTCATAAGTTTTTTGTCAAACGCTATTGTACACTTAATCTTTTTACCATTTAGCTTGCTGACTGTGATCGCTTTCTTCTGCTGCTCCTCATCCTTACACTCAACAATCAAACCACCACTCGCAGTCTTTTTAGCAGTTCTTACCTCTCCAAAGTCCTTATGCAATGCCTTAGTGAGCTGAGTTGGGTTCCTGGTCCGTCACTTCCACCTCCCCGTTCCTGTCCAGTCACAGCCCAGTCGTTGCCAACCACCTCCACGACACTTCCTCCACTCCTCTCAGCCATCCTCCCCTGACCTGATCAGGCCACTGCACTGAGTTGATCATTTGATACAGGTGTGCTGGAGGAGGGAAACATCGAAAACATGCAGGGCAGTGGTACTTGAGGACCGGAATTGAGAAACACTGCAATAGCTCATTAGTGCAAGAGGCAAAGCATCTACCTAGTTTAGCTTAATTGAAGCACAGATTTTATTTAGCTTTGCTTTCAAGGTTCCATCCGCTGACTCTGTGGCTAGTAAACAGCTCCAAGATACAGTTTGATTTATGTTGACACAAAATGCCTTTTGTGTCATAGCCACAGCTGCTACTCCAGGGCCTGCTTAATGTTTCTTTTCTTTTCCTGGTTTTTCCTTCTACCAGCAGGAGGAGGGGGTGCCATGCTGCCCTGACACACCAGTTTTCTATTGTTTCTTAATTATCTTCCATCTACAAATACTTGGTTGCTTCCCCATTTCAGATTGTTAGCATTAACAGTGGTTATTCTGGTCTTCATAGTTAAACTTCTTGTCTTGTGTTTTTTGGATTGTCTAGGATTACGCCTTACCTTTTGGATATATCCTTAAGTGTGTATTTGGATTACCTGTGCCCTGTGCCTGAGCGCACCTATGAGTTTGCTGCCTACCTACTTCAGTCCACTCCACAGGTGATGTTTGTGAGTGCAAGTCCTCAATAAAAGATACTTTTTGGAATACTATCAACTTCACCCGTCTCTGTGTCTCCGGGGTCTACACTTTTCATCAGATCGTGACATTTTACAGTTTTCTACATGAAAGCTGAGCCATTATATGCAATAATTTCTGATAGTATACCATATATTCCTCCTCATTGTGCTGACTTTCATTGTGAGGAATAAGTCATGACAGATGTGTGGTCTGGTGTAATTAACAGTGGACCAAAACTGAGGACTGTGTGTGCTAAGTAAATTTCCATGTTGTTGTCACCGAAATCACCCAGTGATCCACAGTGTGGAGCATGCAGGAATACTACACTTAAGCCATGTTGATAAGTCCTCACATACCTCAAGGACAGGCACACAAAACCACAAAATGTGCACATTGTACCAACATCGTTGGTTGTATTATCTATAATGTGTTCTGTGAAGAATTTTGAGTTGTATTAGTCGCATTAGTTGTATTAGATTTTTAGTCATTCTGAAGGTGTTTAAACATATTTGTGACCGGAAGATTTGGTTAGAACTAATAGATAAGTCTGTCTCACATTTTGAAATCTTTAGGGAAATTGTATCATATATCTTGGACATTAATCTATATATTTTTGATAGCAATTTTGGCGTATAGAGGTTTAGAAATTGCTTATTATGGACTTGTATTGACATTCTAAAAATATGTTCCTGCTGATCCCTTGTGATGCAAGTATGTTGAATGATTTTGGAGTATATGTTCAAAATGCTTTATTTATTTGTTGTTCCATTGAGCGAAATTTCAATTTCTTTTCTTTTGCATGATGTCAGGGTGGCTCCAGATGGATGTAAGCTTAGATCGGATAAGTGAAGACTTGGTTGTTTTAAAAAATCCCCACCAGACTGTCAAAGAGTTGCTGATGTTTATGCTTTGAAAACATTTATTATGTTTGATACTTGAGCTAATAAATGGCATGTCAGAGATTTCCAGATAATGCTTGCTCTTCATCTAGTCACGGTTCATCTAAGGGGGTTGATTTACACCATTTCGAGATATACTGTAACCTATTGCCCCATGACTCTTGGTTTGGATTAAGTAGGTATAGAAAGTGAATAAATTAATATAACCTATTGTCCCAAAAAAATAGTGTTGGAAATTAAGTAAATCCAATCCACCAATTTTGTTTATACTGCCATGTGCCATATTTATACAGATTTGACACCGTCTTTTCTTATATCTTTTAGCTTGTATGTGTTATTTTAAAATATTTTTTATTATATATATATATTTTTAATTAATGTTTATTGCTGTTTGCACCAGGGATAAGAGAGAAACGCTATTTCAATTCTCTGTATGTCCTGTACATATGGCAACATTGATAATAAAGTTGACTTGGGCGGTCGTGGCTCAGTGGTTAGATTTGGTTGTCCAATAACCGGAAGGTTGGCAGTTCAATTCCCACTCTCGCAACTGACAGCTATAGGCCAGTACACCTCCTTGTCACGGCCGAGGTGCCCTTGAGCAAGGCCCCATGCTCCCATGCTCCCTGGGCGCTGTGAATGGCAGCGTATTATGGCATCTGTCTGTGTGTTACCCTGAGCAGGAGCATGAGTGTTTCAGCAGGTGCCAACCTGGATGGGTTTTCGTATCCAAATTTTGTATGTATGCATGACAATACATCTGATCTTGTGTTAATCTTGATTTGACTTGATAAGTAACCCTGATCTGAAGACAGCTGTCACTCCTCCTCCTCTGCCTGATGCTAACATGATCCTCCTGCTGCAGCCAGGTTTCTTTAAGACTAAATATATCAATATGATGATCACAGATCAACTCATTCACTAACAGACTTGGAAAGGAGAGATATAATATTCAGCAAACCACATATAATGGTTTTATGTTTTTGTCTTAATTTTTCGGAGGTTTTCCAGATTTGCTCCTCTTGTGTTTATTGATTTATTTAGTTTGGGTGGTGTGGGAGCAGACACAGACTTTATGGGGTTTTGGGGGTAGCAGCAGGTGGGAAGCTGCACAGAAGTGTGTAAGACTACAACTCTTCATCCTGGTCTCAACCCTGGGTTGTCATGTTTTTGGATAACTAATTAATTCAGCCATATTTCTAGATGAGAGAGCTGCCCCTTCCAAAATGGGACGAATGCCGTCTCTACTAATCAGACCAGGTTTTCCCCAGAAATATTATCTTCACAGATATCCATATCAAAGGTACCTTATTTTGGCCAAGCTGAAGGCAGTCTTTTTGTTAGTTTTTCCCATTTTTTTTCAAATATGTTTGGAATGTCTTGGAAACGGCCCTGTGATGGACTGGCGATCCAACCAGGGTGAACCTGCATCTCATCCATTGACAGCTGGGATAGGCTCCAGCCCACCCTCAACCGTGGATTGGTGGTTGGATGTCTTTTAAATGTTCTGGGTGCTTGGCACAAATGATTATTATTGGTGTTCCCACTTTTTAAAAAATGCTCCAATAATCAATTATCCCTCAACTACAACTACATTACCAGATTAAATTGCAAAACTTGACTATTTTGACTCTAGGTCAAAATTGAATGAGAGACAGAAGCAGGCTGACTATTATTGTGTTCAAAACCCTTTTGGATGCCTATGATTAGGGCTAGGCTCAAACTCTTGCTAATGCTAGCTCAATACCTAGGTTAACTTAGGAGGCCTATGCTCATGATTAGGCTCAACTGACGCCAATGCTAACCTAATGCTAGGCTAATTTAGCTTATTGCTCATGCTAATGGTAACTTGGGACTGGGTTGATATTAGCTTTATTATCAATGCTGTTAGCTGTTGTGTTATTGCTAATGTTACTGCTTATTGGGATCTAGGTTAATATTAGGTTTGTTATCAATGCAAATAACTGCTGGCTTTTTGTTAATGTGACTATTATCCAAATGCTACGTTAAGATAGCCTTAATGTTAAAGCTAAGTTAATGTGACCCAAGCTTAGTTCATCACCCTACCTTTTGGTGTACCACGATGCCTCCAATGGGATCAATGTACAACAACTTTTCACCTATCTGAATGAAACAACCACAAATGCCATAGCTCTGCCAACTCTTACCAATCCAATGTGGACACACCCCTAAGCCTGACTCAAAGGGTCTTGATTTACTCCTCCCAATACGTCTACATACATTTGTGTAAGAAGAAGACAACAACTAAACACACCGTATTTCCTCTCAAACTCGCTGCGTACTTATCAACAAGCGTTTGTGACTCAAAATAGTGTTAATATCACTGTCGCGACAAATTAAAGAGGGGGGCAAAATACATGCTCACAGACCAGAGACACGGAAATATAGTTTGACAAAAGCCTAATTCTTTTTTTCTGAAAAACCTAGAACAATACAGCAACAAGGTCAAAAGTAGACTCCAGCAAAGTGCAGTCTAGGCAGGAAAAATGCAGGTCCAACTTAACAATACTTAGAATCAAAGAAAGAAAAAAATAATTATGAAGACCTTGGTTTACATTAGAACCTGGCAAGTGAGATGTCAGTATTCAAGGGCTCCAATACAATACAAGAACAGGCTAACTAAACTACTAACCAACACAGGGCATACATCTTCAAGTCAGTACAAGGCAAATAAAAAAAAACCCAGCAAAATACACCATCAAAGAGCATTTATGTGAATGATCATGTGTAATATGAACTGCTCTATTTTCTTGTTTTTCTCCCAAATCCTCCAATTAACCACATATGTATCAATAAATGAGTGGTAATAGTATAGCAGTTTGTATATTTGTGTGTGCGTGTAACAAATGGAAATCACAAGGCAACACAGAAGAAAAACCCAGCGAAGCTTGACAGATTTTTACAGAAATCAGTGCAACAAAATACCCAGAAACCCAAAAACACACAGACCATCACCGTAACTACACTACTTATATACACTAGCATTGTTCACTTGCAAAATTCTTCTTAAAACGTCTTGCTCTGCGCTTTGTCTCAAAGAATGTTTTTCTCTTCTCTCAGACATATACACCTCACACCAAACTATGAAACAAGTTTTACTATCCTTCATTTATTTAGATAAGCCTTTAATTACATTAGCTCTCTTTTAATTTTGGTCAGTACTATGTGTATTTAGACTGTGTGTACTAAATTTATGTGTGTATGCTTTATTTACATAATAAGTAGGAAATTAAATAAAGGAAGTCAAAGGATGGGGTAAATTGTAACCTTGATTACTCTCAAAAAAGACCAATTTCACACACAGAAGCACAAATTAACTCGACCTGGTTTACACAAACACCAAGTCTACTGTCTTTCATTCAGTCAGTCTGGAATTGCTTAACTATTCACAATTTTTGAGTGATTTGGATCCCTTTTATTTTATTCTTTAACGTTTGAGGAGATATTGTCATGGAAAATGTATGACATTTAAAACATTTCTTTTTGGAAACCTTTTGGTTTACTCAGTTAGAGAAAGATGACGTGCGTTTAATGAGTCTCACATGTGACCTCTGTAATATCTCCTGTGACCAGTTAATGATCCAATTTGAATTTTCTACAATTATTTTTGAAAAATATTTCTACAATGGAGGTCCAAGGTAACTCCATTGAGTATTAAGTAGAGATTATAATAAGAACAATGAGACATTCATGCCCCTTTAGAACTGGAATATATTTTTAGATTCCACCGTCAAGCTTTTTTTACCCTCAGGTCAAATCAATTATCAGTATCTGTCTGCTAATTGTCTTGTGAAAAAAAAAAAATCACATATAATTAATAAATAATGTGTCTTCATCTGTGGGTTATCGCCCTTCTGTGCAATAAAAGTTGGCCTTTGGCACCAAGACAGCGCCATGAGCGGATGATTTACGTAGGTGACTACACACTGACTACACAGCGTATCATCAATTCCAGTTCAAAAGATCATCGTCTTAATTCACAACCTGCCAGGGCCAGCAACTAGTCCTTCATTCACAATATACAGGGCCCTCATCTCACATCATTGTCTGAAACTTTTTATTGTGGCTGGATTCAATCACAGCCACCTGATTCACAATCAACATCTCACAAGCTGCTGTCTGCCAAATTATTCTCCAAATTCAAACAATCAGAACCTCTGTGCTCTCAACAATTTTCATATTTAAAAATGTATTTATTTCAAAGACTGTAACAAAAAAACGCGGCTGAGCCGGAATACGCTGATAAAACCTGACACGAAACTATAAGGATAAACCTGACATGGACAACAAGGACAAACCTGATACACAACATGAGTGACGGTGAGGATCTGACAATGAGCAAGAACAAACCTGGAGACAAATACAAAGGAGGGTGATTAGTGAGTGAAGCTGATGGGAGGGTAGGAGAGACTGAGGAAATCATGGTAAAAACTAAAGATTAGACAGAAACCTAAAACATGAACAAAAAAATGCAAAACATGAAAACATGTGTGACTTCAAAGTTATTCTTTTATTCTTTCATTCTGTATCACACACAAAAAAGTACTATTTTTCTGTGAAAACCA
The DNA here is from genome assembly GCF_027942865.1 of Odontesthes bonariensis. Lineage (NCBI taxonomy): Eukaryota > Metazoa > Chordata > Actinopteri > Atheriniformes > Atherinopsidae > Odontesthes > Odontesthes bonariensis. The sequence continues at coordinate 26,111,624 of NC_134511.1, forward strand.
CAGTGAGCACCTTCCTTAGAATAGCCCGTTTTTACGATTTCTTCCTGCACTAAATGTGATGACATTATTCAGACAAAAAGAATGTAAGTCTGGTTTTACTTGGCCTATCAACACACTGGTAAAAATTGGTATATAGTTGGAAGTCTGGACTTTCAACACAAGATGAAACAGACTAACCAAGGCTGTCTTGCTGCTACATAATATTAAATCGTTCATATGACATGGATGCTGCGGTGAGTCTGTCAACTCCAGAGAGATAAACATTTAGGAAAAAATATCCTACCTGCGTACCTGACTTCTGGGTCATTACTTTTAATTAAACATACACTAATACGCATTTGTTAAAATTATAATAAACACACTTCTTTATTGAACATTTGACATTTCAAGGAGTATAACATCCCCCCCAAAAAAGATATCCACAAACATTTCAGTGGTACTGTTGCACATTAATATTGTGGCGGGTTAATTGAACAAGACCTTCTGGCACTGAAAAATAACTTCCTTTATTTATGAACATGCAGGGGTGGTCCCTCTTACATTTACAAACTTAACTAAGGGTGTCACAAACCAAAGTGCATAAACAAACTACAACAAAAGATCTGATCACACAGAAAATCACATCAGTAAAAATTGCACACATTAAATTAACTTGCACTTGGGTATTTAAGGTAAACACGAGAAACTGGTGCTAAAGAAAAAACAATGGACCGGACTCAGTGAATAATTCCCTACACTCCCTATATAGATCAGTGAGCAGTGCTGACCAACATATCATTGGGGTCATCAGGTGGGAACCTCCTTTCATCAGTGTTTCGTCTAGTTGGGCCCACAACACCTCCAGGAGGCTAAACAATGATCACTGGTGTCCCAGAGTCACTCCCCTAATGCCAGCCATCACTGCTCCTCACACCACAACAACCATCTTTTTGTCCACAACCACAAGCTATCCCAACTGCACACCAGTCACAGCGGGGTGGGGATGCAAACCCTGGTTCGGGTAGGGGGAGAAATAGAAGAGGTAAAGATAAGTAGGAATGGGATTCAAACCCTGGTTCGTGTAGGGGGTAATGAAAATATAGAGGGTGCCAGAGGTGGAGGCAAGACAAGACACACTAGCAGATTCAGCAGACAAACTCATCTAAACAATCACTAAAAATGCCAGCAAATACAAAGCCATACAACTCACTCAAAGCCAACTCACCCAAAATGGCCGCCTGGTTTCGAAAGGCTCACATGGGCCACACCCTCCACTTAAATATCTTGGACTTCTTCTTTGCTTCTTCCAAGAGTCTGTTTACTCTAAGTGCTACCCCTGCTGGGCCCCCAGCTACTATCGCTTCTTCTAATCCAAATCCACTGACCGGACTTTACTGTTTCATCTGACACTTCCTTCACTATTTTCCTCACACTCTGTCCACTTACACCCAGCTCCCTCAACAATGAGACAACAGACTTTGCAACAAATCCTCTACATCCTACTTCCACTGGACATATCCTAACTTTCCATCCTCACTGCTCTGCTTCTGCCCCCAACTCCACATACTTAAGCTTTTTCCATTCATATGCTTCTGCTACTAATTCCTCCCAAGGAACAGTCAGCTCTATGAAATAAACTCTCATTCTACTCCTAGACCACAAGACCATAATCAGATCTTAGATTTGTAGAAGCTATCTCCTGGGGAACAACAAGCTTTTTTCCTAAGGTCCTTTTTACCTAACTGCATCTCCTAATCACAAGCATCCTCCAAGCTGCCGTGCCTCCTTATCGTCTTATTAACTTTCTCCCCCTCTTGAACAAACTGTGGAAGAAGGAGATGGGACAAGTTATCGGTGCACATCTTAGGTTGCGGTTCCTATTGACAGACGTCAACAACATTTAATTTGATCATTTTAATTGCTATTTGTTATTTTAGTATGTGTATAATCTCATCTAGGGAAGAGGCCTAATGGCAAGAGGTCATATCTGTGTTTTGTTTATTTCCTTAGAAATTAAAAAAGCTGAATGAATATAATCCAAATGTGGTGATTCCATGATGTCTACCAGGGGTTGTAAACCTGTGTATGAGTACATGTGTGATGCTTTTATTCCCTTGCAATAAAATGTTTGTAAATACCTTTTGTAATCTTATCATTTTAATATATTTAATGATCTGTGAAAAGAGGTTTTGTTTTGCGTTTCAATAATCTATTGTCTTTTTTTAAAAGGCCTATTTGTTCATCATGACCTTTACATTCATCAGCGCACACATTGGTTTGGTGTGTGTGTGTTTTCATGTTGGGTCTAAGACAGGCACAAAAACACAATGGTTCCTTTCATTCTTTGTGAACAATAAAACAGGAGAGCACTAGTCATCATTACACACACTCTTTCTGGCTGACAATTCAGTGCTGTCTCTCGTCTTATATGGCCTCGCCATCATAGAACATTTTATTATAGTTCATGGTGGACTGGAAAAAAGAATATGATTTTACATATGGAGTTCATACTGACATGAGCTGTAATTTTACTTTTTCCAGGTTTGCATAAATATCACAATACAGTATCTGACAGCAAACCACCAAACTATGACATACACAGTTCTTAATTTTTGAGTTAAAAACATCAAGAAAACAAAGTTCAACTATTTTCAAAATGATTTCGGCCAGTTTTGGCAGTTTGCTGTGTTTCTATCCACTGAAGAGACAGATTAATTTAATTATCAGCTACTGGCAGTATTTTCTCATGTCAAAAATAAGATAAAGATAAACAGCAAGAAAGAGTTACACATTGAGAGCTCTTGATTGAAATAATGTAGCTTCTTGTTTTTCTTTTCATAGGATAAATTAAGATAATGGTCCTTGTCTTTGGCCAAGTGCCACTGGAAATGCAATGAAAGTGAGGCTGTATATTTTCTTTGTTTTTCCTCTCCAGTGGGTGTTGGCCTTTGAGATATTCATTCCACTTGTCCTCTTCTTCATCCTCTTGGGTTTGAGGCAAAAGAAGCCAGCTATTCCTGTCAAAGAAGGTAAGCAGATAAAGTAGGTTGTGGATGGCGACAACAAGGGGACGCAATAAATATGGTTACACCACAAGTTTGCTTTTGTATTGAGACCTGGTGAGAAAAACTGTATCTTGGCCATCATTGTTCCATCGAAGTGGACAAGAAGAATACTGTTTACATCTATTGAGGCAACCGATACGCTAATTATTTTTTAAATTTTTTATCTTTACACAAATAAGTTGATGTCTATTGCTAACATTAGCATAAAAAAAACAGAAAGAAATTGGTTCAATGTATAGCTGTTTATTTAGAGGGGCTAATGGTCTATAACCAATTATAGATAAAATGTGAATAATGTTATACCACCAGAAATTCAGATTCATTTTACTTCTTTGTTAACATGCTAAGTATGCAGTTTTGACCTGTACACCCCCATAACAGTGCTACTTTGTACCAGAAGGTGAGAGATGTACTTATTGCTATTTCCTTGGCTGATTCTGATTTGATTTAATAAATGGAGCACCGCGGTAGTTCTGGCAGACCACGTAGTCAACGCGCCCTTTGCCTATTGGCTGACGCCGACCCAACCCTTATGGCTGTCCACAAACCAACTGCGCTTATGGGTAATCAGCTGCTGCTCGCAATTGGATGCTGGCATTTGGGGCGCTTCATTTAAACTTGGTTCGCTGTCACTGCTCTTTTTGCTTTCTGCTTGCAAGACGTAGCTCCGACTAGCATACGCGCCGATGCTAGTATTATTATTGCTGCTGCTGCTTACCCTGCGTCCGGCCCCCGCCTGCCGGCGGAGTCAGAGAGTCTGCCGGAGGACTCGGAAGATTCGGCTGCGATGGACGCCGTGGAGGACACCGAACCTTCCCAAGTCCAGCCGAGCCAAGACGCGACACCAGGCGGGCTGTCCACAGCGCGCCGCGGGCAGAGTCGAGGTAGGCCGCGGCCGGGCTCCTGTAATGTGGCAGGGCAGCCGCGGGTAGACGCGGCTTATTTTACACCGATTTCACATGATTTTGCTTGACTGTAGCTGTGTGGCGCGGGTCTTATGCCGGCACATTTGGATTACAAACCATCCTCCTAATTGGTCCGTTTGGATCCTCGCGTGATGCTTCTAAGGTGGAGCGCGCGCCTCACCTCCCCAACAAGGCTACACGCTGCTGATTGGTATGTATGCATTACAGTCTGATGGGTGCGGTGCCACCTGTCGTGTCGGGTGTGGAGAGCTTTGTGCCTATGGGTTACTTCATGTCACGGTAGCCACAAGATAGCTTTTCAAGCCTGTTCGGTAACTACAGTCCCTGACAAAAGTCTTGTCACTTATCCATTTTCTAGAAACAACAGCTTATAACCTGACTTTGAATTAATCCATTGGTTTTAGAAATGGCTCATATGAAAGCTAAAACCCTCCCAAATAATGTTTAATATACTAAAATAAATTTACTTCACTGAAGAAAGATTGATCATTTAATGAACACAGAAAGGTCAGATTTTGACAAGACAAAAGTTTTGTCGCCTACAGATAGTAATGTGAAAATTGAACAAATAATTTACTTCAAATACAAAAATATGTTGCATAACATCAGTGAATTAAGTAGTGGTGCTGTGAGATCCATATTCAATATCTTGTATGACTTCCATGAGCTTGAAGGACTGCGTCCATGCGGTTCGACAAGGATTCATACAATTTATTGATGAAGTCATCAGGAATAGCAAAGAATGCAGTCTTACATGCCTCCCAGAGTTCATCAAGATTCTTTGGTTTGGTCTTCCATGCTTCTTCTTTCATTCTACCCCAGACATGCTCAATAATGTTCATGTCTGGTGACTGGGCTGGCCAGTCTTGGAGCACCTTGATCTTCTTCGCCTTGAGGAACTTTGATGTAGAGATGGAAGTATGCGATGGAGCACCATCCTGCTGCAAAATTTGACCCCTTTCATGGTTGGGAATGTAAGAGGTAGCTAGTACTTCTTGATATTTTAGGCTATTGATGTTGCCTTCCACCCTGCAATTCTTTCGCACACCCCCATACTGGATGTAACCCCAGACCATGATTTTTCCGCCACCAAACTTAACTGTTTTCTGGGTGAATCTTGGCTCCATGCGGGCACCAGTAGGTCTCCTGCAATATTTGCGGCGGTTGTGATGTAATTCAACCGAAGATTCATCTGAGAAATCCACCTTCTGCCACTTTTCCAGCGTCCATCCTTTTAGCAGGCTGTGGGCCTTGGCAAAGGCCACACGTTTTTTTAATTGCCTTTTGTTTAGTGCTGGTTTCTGGACACTGACTCGACCATTGAGGCCATTTCGAGACAGAATTCTACAAACTGTTCTGGTTGACACAGGGACTTGAGGTGACCAGGCCTGGTGGAGCTCTGCTGCAGTGGAAAAGGGGCTGGCCTTGGATTTTCGAACCAACAAACGGTCCTCCCGAGCAGTTGTCTTGCGGGGTCTGCCGGACCTGGACTTGTCAAAAACATCTCCAGTCTTTTCAAATCTTTTTCTTATTCTTTGTACTTGACGCTGAGACACATTGAAGGTGTCAGCCACCTCAGCAGTGGATCTGGTCTTCAGCCTCTTGGTCTTCAACGCTTTGGTCTCAGGGTGAATCTTAGGCATGTTGTCAGAGGTCAAGTTGCAGTTGATGTGAAGGTCTGGTGTGCTGGGGTTCTTTTTATACACACCCACTAATTGATTGATCAATTATTGATCACACGTGTGGCTGTAATCTAGGATTGGGGACATCATATGACAAGGTGACAAGACTTTTGTCTTTGCAAAAACTGACTCAGTGGGCTTTACCAAGCTGTAAACGTTAGAATGCTTTTCAGCAGTTTCATTTGGCTCCAAAACATTATTTCAAAAGCTGTTGGGATTGAAATTAGCCATTTTTTGTAAAAAAAAAATGATTAGACATATATTTGAGGAGCACTTAAGGTCAACTTGTACCTAAGCGACAAGACTTTTGTCAGGGACTGTACTTAAAAGTGGAATGCTCATGTATGTAGACCAAATATTGAATTTATCACACTTCGGTGTGATAAATTCACACCGAAGTGTGTGAATTTGTAGTGTACAAAGTATTTGTAGTGTACAAAGTATTGTACAGTACAAAGTACTGTACAATACTTTGTACTGTATATGGGCTAATATAAAGTACAAAGTAAGATGGGCTTCCTAAAAAAAAAAAAAAAATAAAAAATCGCCACCCTACAATATATGCCTGCCACCCCATGTATAAACCTCTAGAATCACCACTGCTTGCTTGGATCCTGTTCTGCTGGCTCGGATCTCGTTTTTGCTGTTCTTGGATCGGATCTTGCTCTGCTTTGCTTGGATCTTGCTCTGCTTCGCCCTGCCGCAAAGCGATGTCGCTGCTGTGGAGACCGACTATATTTTATATGGTGTACCTAAGTGGTTGAGTTTCAATGCTTGCCCCAATTAAATACTCGCATCGCATAGTCGCGGTTTAATTATAATTATTTTTGTAATACTACTACTACTAATCATAATGGTGACACACGTTTGGTAGCCTAATATTTCGTTGGGGGGTTGTAGGACACCCTGGTCCAACAATCCAATTGGCTGGTCTGCGTTCCGGTATGGTCTGTTGAGGGGTTTGTTGCCTTTACAGCAAATGGAAGGCACTCCACCTGAGGATGCTGCTGTTCCCTGTCTTGGCTTCCATGGAGCTCATGGAAAAGTCTGGAACTTCCTCCGAACAGAGCCATACCGCCAAACACAAATTGTATGCATTCAGAATAAGCTTCTGAAATTTATCTCTGTTTCTCGTCTCGTTTTGACGAGAGTGGTTCTGACAGAAATGGAGCACCGCGGTAGTTCTGACAGACCACTTAGTCAACGCGCCCTTTGCCTATTGGCTGACGCCGACCCAACCCTTATGGCTGTCCACAAACCAACTGCGCTTATGGGTAATCAGCTGCTGCTCGCAATTGGATGCTGGCATTTGGGGCGCTTCATTTAAACTTGGTTTGCTGTCACTGCTCTTTTTGCTTTCTGCTTGCACCCACCACCTCCCCTGCTCCACCGACTTCTCATTGCCAAACAATGTCATACTGTTGTCATTGTTGCTTGCTCTGTTCCAGGGGGGTTGTTGCCTTTACAGCAAATGGAAGGCACTCCACCTGAGGATGCTGCTGTTCCCTGTCTTGGCTTACATGGAGCTCATGGAAAAGTCGGGAACTTCCTCCGAACAGAGCCATACCGCCAAACACAAATTGTATGCATTCAGAATAAGCTTCTGAAATTTATCTCTGTTTCTCGTCTCGTTTTGACGAGAGTGGTTCTGACAGAACTACACTAAGTGGGGTTAAATTGGGATTCAAGTTCATTTTTACACTTTTTGCTCCAATTGAACATTCAACTTCACCAGGCTTCAGGGCATTTTCTCTCCATCACTAGAAATTGTGAAACAGAGTTTTTTTCATAGTTTGGCTGGTCCTGCAACTTATATATCAAAATATATATAAGTTAACATGTTTTTAAATGTTAATTCATAATGACTGACATGAACCAAGGATTAAAAATTGCTATCTACAGCCACGAGAGGACACTCTAGGCTATATGCTAACAAAGAAAGCTAATAGCGGGCTTGTCTATGGGCTTTGACGAGTTGGAAAAATTGTAGAACTCTCAGCATCATTGAATTGATATGTAAGGTTTTCCAGATTTTTTTTTTTTTTTTTTCTCCTGATATCAAATGTATATATGTTTTACATTCATTGTACTCCATAAAACAAACAGATCAAAGAAAGGTGTCAAAACTAAAACATGATCTTATAAAATATGTGGCCAAGGCAGGAAATAACTGTAACAAAACAAAAAAATAAGCAAGAAATTAGGCTGGTGTGAACAGGCGTAGGACTGACAAACATAAAGAAGTTATGATGAGGATCTGGCAGCGAACAATAAAAACCAAAGCGCATATATGAACAGACCGAGTGTTTAGGGGAGTTGATGTACATGAGTAACAAATACAAGGAACAGGCAGTAACATGGTGATTAAGTAAAGTTAAAAACTGCTCTCATGGTCTGTGGAATTTTAGACTTTGGATTAGTTTTGTTTTGGGTTTTCTGGGTTTTGTTTGTCTTCTGTTTTCTTGTTTGTGTTGGGTCACTGGTTTAAATCAGGTTTTGTTCCGTTAGTGTTAGTCTAGTTTTTATTTGTCTTACTCTCATGGTTTGTCTTTGTTATTATTGCTGTTGCCTGTTAGTCTTGTCTTGCCTCAGTTGAATTTAGTTTCTAGTTCCACCTTCTCAGCAGTAGTTTTCCTTTGTTTCCCTGTTCTGGCCATCAGCTCCACTGCCACACCTGTCACCTATCTATTATCCTCATCTGCTGTTATTCACTAACCCTCAACATTTAAGCTCGCTGTTTGCTCTCATTCATTGACAGATCCTTGCCGTTATCTCCTCATGTTTGTCTGCCATTCGTGTTTATGTTCCTTTTCTCAGTCTGGTTTTCTTGTCGTTCTTTAGTTTTGTTTTAACAGTTTTGTTTTTTGATGTTTTCTGGCTTGTGCGTGCTTTTTGTTACAGTTTTTAATAAATCCTCCAACCTCCTGCATTTTGGATACTTCTCCTCTCCTCTCACCTGTGACAAAAACATTGGTCCAGATGCGACAGCTTATAACTATAACACAAATAGTTTTGTGTTAAAAGAAACATGTCAATAACTCAAATTTGCTCAAATAACTCATTTAAAGTATTCTCTCTCCTTGTCCTTCTCATCTCCTCTACTCTGTGTATCAAGGCAGCATCCATATGGACAAAATAAATTTCAAAGACATGTTAATAACTGTCAAAGCTCTGAATAAACTGCCACAAAAATGTGGCTGATCAGTTTTTACTGACAGTGAACAGTCATAAAGGGGAAGCAAATCCAGTGACGAAGGAAGGATGGATGGAGCGGTGGGAGGTATCCACATGTTAAAACTGCATTTCCTCAACGTCACAACATGTTACAGGCATTGCTACAGGCAAAATGATTTTACTTAGTTCAGTGCTGTGCTATCGCACATTTTAACCGCTTAATCTTGATAAATATGTGACTTGCCCCCCCCTCATGTGCAGTAGTGTCTGTGTTTTTACTTTTGTATTGTACTGTACTATGAGTTTGATTTTAGAACACTTGCTGTTGCCTGCTGCCATTGTATAGAATCAGCCAGTTTATTTCTTCATTTCTGTCTTATTTATGCTATTTGTGTTTGTTTCTCTCTTTCTGGCCGTGGTACTGTTATCTTTTTCTTGTGCATGATGCATGTTCTCAACATGTTGGATGGACCAGTCTGTAAGTGTTATCTCTTAATACTACCTTGAAAACATATCCTGGTTTGTAAGATATATTAATCAAAATACTTTGACCTTCTTTTAACTTATCCTATTCAGCCCCAAGAGTCTTTCTGGGGTCCCTGCACAAAATTGACATGCCCAAAGTGAATTGAGTATGTCTCTGCATTTACAAACTCTGTGTAAACCATCTTGATGTCAATATAAAGCTAACACTTTTGAGACTTCATCAGTGCTGGATCAAAGCAGATGTTCCCCTCCCTCCCTTGTTACTGGGGGCTCCGGAGTTGAAGAGGTTAACCAGAATTCTCTCTTTTGAGGTTATGTTTTTATGTTCTTGTGTCTGTGTATATTCTAAGGGGCAGATTTTCTGTCACTTTGCACATATTGCAATGGGTGTGAATTTTTTATTCTTAAAAGGCATTACCACAATAAGCACATTTACATCAGAGGAGGAAAAAAAAGGATTCTATTATTAAATGTCTAACCCTGATAATAGTCTAACGGCCGGAAAAGGGTGGAATGCCCTCTCTGGGTCGGGAACGAGATCCTTCCCCAAGTGGAGGAGTTCAAGTATCTGGGGGTCTTGTTCACGAGTGAGGGACGAATGGAGCAGGAGGTTGACAGGCGGATCGGTGCGGCGTCTGCAGTGATGCGGGCTCTGCACCGGCCCGTCGTGGTGAAAAAGGAGCTGAGCCAGAAGGCGTTACCCTCACCTATGATCACTAGCTGTGGGTAGTGACCGAAAGAATGAGATCACAAATACAAGCAGCCGAAATGAGTTTCCTCCGCAGGGTGTCTGGGCTCTCCCTTAGAGATAGGGTGAGAAGCTCGGTCATCCGGGAGGGGCTCAGAGTAGAACCGTTGTTCCTCCGCATCGAGAGGAGTCAGATGAGGCGGCTCGAGCCGATCCCCGGAGAAGCGGAAGATGATGGATGGATGTCTAACTTTTTGGTGTTTTTTAGTTTGACCAAAGTCATATGAAAAAAGCTTCTTAAAAATGGACAGGCACACCAAAATATTGTAATTGGAGTGCGATTCACTCCTGGAAATACACTACTCACAAAAAGTTAGGGATATTTGGCTTTCGGGTGAAACTTATTAAAAATGTAAAACGTTCACACCACAGTGATATTATATCATGAAAGTAGGGCAACACTAACCCTAACCCTAGAAACATGTACTGGTAATGTCCTCATCTCAAACAATTTATTGAAACAAAAGCAAACAACAGTGGTGGGTATACCACAACAAAACATGTCAATGTCTCAAGAACTTGTCTTTTACCCCTGAGCATCAATTACAGCTTGACAACGACAAGTCGTCTTGTTGTCTGAGGCATGGCATCCCACTCTTCTTGAAGGGCGGCCCTCAGGTCATTGAGGTTCTGGGGTACAGAGTTACGAGCCTCTACATGGCGACTCAGCTGACCCCACAGGTTTTCTATGGGATTCAGTTCTGGAGAAAGTAGTAAATTCTCCCTGGCCCATGCAGAACGATGACACCTGTGCCTGGTGGTGTGCTCAGGTACCCTTGCAGGTCGTCTGGCAACCAGACAACGCTGATGTAAACGGCTTTGAATGGTCTGACGTGACACTTGGGTGCCTCTCACCTCCCTTAAAGGGGAACTCCGGGGCATTTGAAGCGCAATCCCATTGCTAGAGGTTGTCAAATACTGACAGTAGGACACAGACAGGTGTAAATCGGCACTCCCTGTGCGGCGATTGCGCAGCCTGTCATGCTAGCCAAATACGTGGTGGCTAGGGGCAAGCGCTAACCCTTCCACATAAAACAACAACTTGCACACTGCAGAAACGTCTCACCACTTTATAAACCATCCGACAATAAAGTCACAAGCCTTACCATCAAAACCATATGCATGGTTCTCACATTAATGGCGTGGGGACGTTACAAAACAACTTTATAAACAGCATGTCACTTACCTCTTGTCGGTAGGCGCACGCATGTGAAAGCCCAAAACAGTCAATGGACGATAATCCCATATACAAAACAATTATCTTCTCTAGAAAAACTGCGTTCAAGTATTTAAAACATTACCACAATATTACTGGGCATGTATTGTTGTAATGTTTTAAAAAGTATAGTCCATTGACTCTTTTGGGCTTTCACATGCGCGCGCCTACCGACAAGAGGTAAGTGACATGCTGTTTATAAAGTTGTTTGGTAAGGCTTGTGACTTTATTGTCGGATGGTTTATAAAGTGGTGTGACGTTTCTGCAGTGTGCAAGTTTTTGTTTTACGTGGAAGGTTTAGCACTTGCCCCTTAGCCACCATGTATTTGGTTAGCATGACAGGCTGCGCAAACAGCACAATCGCCGCACAGGGAGCGCCGATTTGCACCGGTCTGTGTCCTACCGTGAGTATTTGACAACCTCTAGCAATGGAAATGCGCTTCAAATGCCCCGGAGTTTCCCTTTAAATGTGCCTGGAGTTGAGTAGCATTCATCATCCGGTTCCACAGGGCGCTGTTCACAATGAAGCGCTCATCATTGTGGGATGTGGACAAAGGACGTCCACTTCTATGCCTTTCTGTGACTCTTCCAGTCTCTCTGTATCTCTGTAGCAACCTGCTGATGACACTCCGTGACACTCTAAGCTCTATGGCCACATCCGTCTGTGAACATCCTGTTTGACACCTCACAAAGACCAGTGGACAAGTTAAACAGGCCATTTAGACCAACTCCAACTCAACTCAGCTGTGCATGTAATCTCTTTACCTTACCCTCTTGCATAAAAATTAATGGGAGTTTCACTTCAAAAGTGTAAAAATTAAGGATGGGCATCATTAAGATTTGTCTTGCAGAATGATTAATTAAGTTTTAGCCACAAAGTTGCAGCCGGCCCAAGTTTGAGGCTGTTGTCCTTTGCTGCATGTCTTCTCTAGCTGCCCACTTTCCTGTATACCTACTCTTAAATAAAGGCCACCAGAAAATACATGAAACCTTTGGGACTGATAATTTAAATGATAATTTAAAATGATGCAACAGCGATCATTGAAAACATATTGAAGAAATTACTTTTAGGACTGATGGTTTTACAAAAGTGGGTTGTCAGGGCCCTTTTTAATTGTAAAATTTTTTTTGGTTTTGAAGATATCTATCAGTGGATTACAAGGAAGGTTTACAGATAAACTGCCTTGTTGTAATTTTTCTTTTTTTCTCCTGTTGTTGACATTGTCATGGTCTCTGTTTTTTTATTTTGGTTTATTACCAGGTCCTCAGTTTCTAATTGCCACACCTGATCCTGGTGTGTTATCACCCTCCTTGGTATATATCCTCCAGGTTGTCCTTTGTTCTGTGCCAGGTCATTGTTTTTGTCATGATGTTGGAGCGCTGTCAGTATTTTCGGTCAGTAAGTCATTCCTCTGTTCACTTTGTTAGTTCTTTCTGTTATTTTTTTTCACTTGTTCTGCTCCAGCAGCGCTTTCAGGTTTTCTTATTAAAGACCACCCTCCAGTCTTTGCCTCTCTCTCTATCACACTGCATTTGGGTCCTAACCTGAGTTAAACCTAACTCACTTAAATCGTGACATTGATAATACCGGTTGTAGTCACTTGTAATCCTGGGGCTGAACAATACAAAAATAACTCATTTAAATGTAGTTAAAACTAAACTGAAATGTTTTGATACACATGGAGGTGTTCATTAAAATTGTCTTTTTACAATTGAGCCAATCTTGGAGCACATCTTAAATATTTTAACTGTACAGGTAGTCACGTTGAGGCCTATGGGTTGATGTTTATTTGGCCCTTTGTTGTAACAAGAAATCAGCCACACCTATTTGAAGTTAATTAGTCTCCTGACTCCATAACAGCCTTTGTATTTCCTTCAAATACTTATTGGAAGTGATGGCTTCTCTCAAATTTTGACCAAACCTACACATTGCTGCAATCATACAAATGGGCTATGTAACACAGGCATTTGTTCCAAAATCGGATATATAATCAAAATTCCTTTTATTTCTAAAATTCTTGGAAAAAAAGTCCTCAAATATCTTATTACCAATTTGCAGTATAATGGGTTATATGAAGAGTTCAGTCAAGCACTAGAACTGCATTAATATCCTCAAACCCAAGGGCGGAAGGGGAACATCTGGTTTGATCCAGCGCTGATTAAGTGTCACAAGTATTAGCTTTATTTTAATACCAAGATGGTTTACACAGAGTAATACTCAATTCATTTTGGACATGTCATTTTCAAGCAGGAAACCGGTTAGATATGTTGATCAAGATTCTCAGTCATCCAGGTCATGGTAACCATAAGAGCTTGAATAAGGGCAACTGGACTTGTTCTTCCATGAACAGGTTAATATAACAAACTAACCTCTGTTAGCTCTTTGTACAGCTTTAGATACCATTGACCATAACCTTTTATTATAAAGATTTGTTGAAGTCATATTCATTAGATGGATTCCAGTTTGTACCTATAAATGGTGCGTTCCCTACACGAAGTAGAGTATGTTATGGGGTTTTGCAAGGTTTTGGACTAAGACCAATTTTATTTTCCTGTACATGCTAATTTTAGGCTGTATTATCAAGGAACACGATAAAGGTTTACCATTGCTATGATAATGACATTGACACCCAGTTCTATGTATCAATAAAAACTGATGAAACTAACCAATTATTAAAGTCCCAGGTTTGTCTTACAGACCTGAATGACTTGTAATTTTCTTACTTTGGAGTTTAGGCAAAACTATTGTTATTGTTTTTAGCCCTTTATCATTCTAACCCTTTTGTTTTAATTTTGACTTCTTACTTTTATTGCTTCTAACTTCTATTTTAAATGCTTTTATCAGGGGCCTTTTTTTATAAGGCCCAAGCACCAAAGGCGGTATGAAGGCTTATTGTATCAATAGCATTTATTCCGTTTCTTCTTCTTTTTATTCTGTTCCTAAATTAATTGCTTTTTGGGGGGCCTGAACATGTGCAAAAAAAATTTGCACATTAAGGGAATGTGTAAAATTACTACACAGCCCATCCTTTTGTGGTAGCCCCATAACTGCAATACCTGTATTTTTATGAAACATGGCACACACAGCACATAGAACACATTAAGAATGACTAAAATCCTCTTAGAGCAATGTCCCAAACCCAACAGTAAGTCAGCCATTTTGGTTCAAAGACGTCATTTTATTGTAACATTGTATTTTAACAGGCCATGTTTGTGAATAATATGGTTGTGGTAAAAATGGTATATAATGTTACCATATCATACCATACCAACTTTACTTATAAAGCACTTTCACATGGCTTTAACAAAGTGCTGTAGCCTACATTAGGAATAAAATTAAAATATTAGTAAAACTATAAAATAAAAAAAAATTAAAATAAAAGACAAGAAGTCCAACAATGAAATAAAATCAACGTCTCATACTGGGTCTAATGCCAACGAGTAAATGTAGGTTTTAAGATGAATTTTAAAAGTGGACAGTGCAGGGACCTATCTAACATGCGAAGGCAGATTGTTCCACATTTAAGGAGCAGCAATGGAAAACGCTCTGTGCCCTCGAAGCTTCTGTTTTGATTTTGGTACAACTAGTAGCAGCTGATCAGCTGACCTGAGAGACTGAGCAGGATTGTACGGATGAAACAGCTCTGAGAGGTAGGGCTTTGAAGGATTTAAAAACAAATTATAAAATACACAAACAGCAAGTGAAGCAAAACCAGAATGGGTATAATGTGATCTTTCTTACATCCAGTTAAAAGACATGCAACTGCATTTTGAAACAACTGGAAACGTGAGAGGGAAGACTCTAGAATGCTGATTCCAGAATAAAATACATTGCAATTATCCAGCTGAGACGTGATGAAGGCATGGCTTACCGACTCAAAGTACTGTCTCAAAAAGATTGGTTTCCCCTTAGCCAACTGCCTTAAATGAAAAAAATATGTTGCTAAAGCTTGTATCATGTGGTACTTCTGTTGTTGAAATGTAATCAGTTGATTTTCATAATGCGTATGTTAGCTCCTCCAGTCAGTATTTTTTTTATTTTATTTAGAATTTATTTAACCAGGAAAGCCTCATTGAGATTAAAAACCCTTTTACAAAATTGTCAAGACAGCAGCAAGTCATAGAACACAATTACAGACAAACAATACAAAACAATGATAGAAACAGATCAACGTATCCAGTGTAACATCAGAAATCACTGATGTTGTGCTGGATGCTGAACATCATCGTTATTGGGCTTTTTGAAGAAACTTCGGAAACTCAGCTGCTGTGAATTTTTTCCGAATGAAGACAACGAGGTAATGCATCAAGAGAGACAATAGCTAATTATTATGCTCACTCGCCACCAAGTGGCCAGGGGTGTGAATTGCAATATCTCAAAATGACAGATGGCCATCAGATTTTTCCATCACCATTTAAAAAAAAAATAAATAAATAAAAATGGTCAAATGCGCCAGCAATTCTGTATAAATTCACTCATCCCAATGGGTGCTGTTGCTGCATGGTATTCTCAACTAACAAGTGGAAATTGAAACAGTTTGATAACTACCTAATGCCACATATTTGCTAACTGCTTCAATATTACTGTTCTCTTTAGTTCTCCTGGGTTTAACAGTTTTTTTCTTTTTCTGGTTGAAAGCTAATCCAATTACGGTGTATGAATGAAAAAGGAAAAATACAGGCCATTTATGGGCAACTAAATGGATAAAAACCTACAATATGCAGTGTAGCATTGACATCTAGAGACCTCTCCTGTCATTAGCTACTGTACTTCAGATGGTCTGCCTAACATATTATTCCCTTCCAATTCATACACAGCTTCTTTTCCTCTTTTTTGTTTTATCTTTATCATCTCATGTGATTTTCTTTCCATGGAAAACCAACCTTTACATTCCTCTTTTTCTATATTTGAAAAATGTATTTTCTTGTCACCTTCCTGCCTACCACTGTTGCAACCTTTTCCTTTGTGTGTCTTCCCTCTTTTACTCTTTTTCTTCCTTCATATCCAGCTTTTTACAGTGCAGCACCACTCACCTCAGCAGGCATCATCCCCATAATGCAGTCACTGTGCCCAGATGGACAAAGGGATGAATTTGGTTTCCTGCAGTACAAAAACTCTACGTAAGTAAAACCTGAAACATATCCTGTTATTGGTATTGTTTTGTGGGATTTTTTTCTTTTGTGTGTTTCATGTACCTCTTTGAAAAAACTAAGATCAGACTTGAAGGAGACATTATGAACATTTTTTATTCTGTTTTTGAGAGCATATATTTGGGTCACCAGCAAGTGAACGCACTTGGAACAAATGGGGGGACCATTTGTTCCAACTCTCAGGGCCTGAACTTCCGACAAGGGAAATTTAAGTATTTACTTGCATCTTTCGCTAGCTTACAGCTACACTGCCAAATTATTTCCCTCTCGGATCAATAGAGTAACTATCTAAATTTATGTGTAAAGCAAGAGTATTTTTGGTATGACTGGAAGTATAGCATTTAACACATTAAATTACAGACTGGGTGGTGTTTGGTGGTTAGCACCTGCTCACTTTCTGTGCCTCTGAAGACCATGTTCTCAGGAGAGTTGTTAAGACACAGGCCAGAAAAGGACCACTGTGCTTAAACGAACAAGTATTTTCACCAAAGCCTTTTCTCATACCTTAGAAAATCTTTGTTTGAAAAGTGCATAATATGTCATCTTTAAGGATATGCTCAGTCCTACTTTAACTCTTTACAAAACACTTTTGCTGATAAGGAAGTTGGTGCCACAAGTTTGTCTGTCAAAAGCAAAATTGTCAAGTTCAACCAGGCTTAACCTTTGTATCACTGACACTATATCGTGCCAATTTAATCAAATCTCTAAGAAGCAGTTTAAGCAAATACATTGCCTGAAAATAGTTTATCACCTAAATTAAAGAGTAAATTTCAATTTTCAGAGTTTCTGGTGTGTTTAGTACATGGGTCTTTGGATTTTTCATGTGCTAGCAAATTTCATTCATGCTGGCTAAACTTGTGGACAAACTGCTACCTTGAATATTTATTAATATAGGGCCATTGTGAAGCAAACCATATCAGTGTGGGCCATTTGGTGTAAAAATTCACAATTTTAGCAATGAATTATTATATGTTCAAATAGTTCATGAAGAGTTCAGGACACAATTTCTTGGGGAAAACCTTCTCTTGAGATTGAGAGGATCTCAGTTGCCAGCTAGGATGCTGCAACAGCACATAACCAAGAATAAAACTTTGAGAAACACGAGAACAGAAGAGATCCAGAACACCAAAGTGAGCAGCGCAATGTAAATGGACTGTACTTGTATAGCGCTTTTCTAGTCTAGCTGACTACTCCAAGCGCTTTAACACTACATTCACTCACACAGCACATCTTAGTCTATCTACGCGTACATACACGCTTCCTACTCCTTTCTCACACATTCTTACACCGATGGATGCAATGTGCCATCAGTAGGCAACCTGGGGTTCAGTGTCTTGCCCAAGGACACTTCGACAAGTGACCCGGGGAAGCCGGAGTCGAACCACTGACAACCTTCCGATTGGTGGGCAAGAGCTCTTCCTCTTGAGCTACAGCTGCCCCAATGTGTGAGTAAAAACAACAAATGGCCAGAGCATCAGAGATCACAGAGATATCCCTCTGTCCAGCCAACCCCCCCTTCACACAGCCCACTTTTTTACTATTTTTCTTCCTTTGTTCTGTCTGTGGAAGAAATTGAACGCCTAACAGTAACACTGTCTTCTTCCGTTCAGTTGAACAAGTGTTTCATGTGTAAACCCATCTCTGTTAGAGTGACCCAGCTGCTGGATAGGCTCAGTGAAGTGGTTGAACAGAACCGACTCTTTATGTCTGACCGACCTGGTTTGGGTCAAGAGCTGGAGACCCTGCAGCAACACCTTGAGAGTATCAGCTCCACTCCTTTACCACCAGACCATAACTTCAACAAGAGTCAAGGTTTGCCATGCTTCATGTAATGTGTTGTCGGGATATCTTTCTCTTTTGTGTGAAACTTCAAAACGTATTGCTGAAATCACTTTCTGTAGTGTTACGTAATAAGTTGGACATGATTGAAATGTAGACTTTCAGCTTCAACTAAAAGGGTTTGACCAATATATTACGATCAAGTGAAGAGATAAAATTAGGATGATGCACTGTCAAAATACTCAGCTGCTGTATTTCACCTGCTGGTATGGGGTTGAAACAGGATTCAGGAGAATTCAGGCAAGAATTTTGAACCACTATAAAGTAAGTGACTCAAGAAGTGAACATAGCATAACATTTCTTAGTACTTATGCTCTATGCCAAACCTCACACTCACCCATCTATTTGCATCTCAGTAGAGCCATTTATAGAATACGAAGACACAAAACATGAGAACCACAGACTAGTATTGCAGCATTTCAGTTACAATGTGAGCTTTCATTGTACTATTAATTAGTTAAATGAGTGAGCTCCTTCATTTTCTGTAAACATACAAAATACGTATTTTTCTATGGAAATGTTTTGTTTCTCTGTAATGTACCATGTGTAATAACATATTAAAATTATTTAGATGCACATAGGGCTTTGGACAGTATTTACCAAATTCCAGCCCAAATTCCCTAAATGTAACCCCCAAAACATGACCTCTGTCTCCTAACGGGTGATTGTGGGCCTGAGCTTAGTATTTATTTATTTATTTAACCTTTATTTAACCAGGTAAGTATGATCTTAGAATTTTGAATATATACAAGTGGTTAGCTTGTAAATGACATTCCTCTCGTATAAGCTATCATGGATGAATGGATGGATAATAAAAAAAATGTGTGTGTTTGTTGAATGCAGGCTTCACACTGGCCAGTGTGTTGAAGAACCAGTCAGTTTTTGTGCAGTTCCTGGTCAACAACCTTTCCCTGTCCAACTCCACAGCCAACATGCTACTCAACACTCCAGTGAGCTTCAGAAAGGTGATTCAGTGTCTCTGGTAACACTTTCATTATTTAACTTTAGTTTTATTCAGATTAACTTCTTCTCACCTAGGGCTGCTGACAAACTTCTTTGATTATTGTCACGGCTGTCTGTCTGTTGACTAAATTGTCAGTTCATTACCAATGCATTTATCAGGAATGACTAAGTTTGGATAGATAATATTGTGTGGATGATTTACATGTCAACTAACTAGACTAAATGGTTTAAAAATCTGTGCCACTTCCAAAGAGCTAGTGTTTAGTTTAGAGTCGGCTAGAGTCGGTTTCACTTGAACTGAATTTGAATAGTACATGAACAATGTAGTATTTATTTTTTATTTTTTGAAAATATCTTTACCTTCTGAATTGTGAACATTTTTATTTCAGTAAAGCAGTTTTTTCCCTATACAAATTGATATTTCCTGCTTTAACATCTTATTGTCCTCGTAAATTTGGAACCGTATGATATAAGAGGAGGGTCTAAATGATCTTCTGTTTTTTAGAAATTAAATCAACCTAGTGTCAAAGAGCCTAGTAAAGTGAGAGGGACAGAATACAGCTTACTGACCCATCATTGACTCATGAAATACCCCACAGCTTTGACTCGACACACCAATGACAATAGGCTTGCATTAGCTCTCTAGTCTCCCTCAGCCAAGACATGCACCTGTAGACACACACACCAATTATTGCTTTCTCTGGCTGTAAATTTAGAATGACAATAACAAATGGGGAACATTTTTGTAGCAACACTGGTTTGCCTGGTTGTAAAATTATACTGCACTGTCTTAAAGACCTTTTTTTTTTTTTTAAACGTGATGAATGGTCACAGTTGGAGGCCCTGTCAAATCCTAAGGGAACTCATTTAATATAATAAATCAACTGTTTTGAACTGAGGCAGCGTTTGCTTGTTTTTACAGTAATCTATTTAGCCACAAAGCCTATATGAGTCAATGATGTACTTAAATATTGTTCTTTTCAAGATGAGTCCAGCGGTTTTATTATAAAAGCATAAATGTAATATTTCCCATTAATTTTCCCATATTATTTCCATCAACAGCCACTCACCTAGCGAGTTATTTAAAACTATTTATTTTATTCTAAATCCTTCTACCACTGCTCCGATGGATGTCACAAATAAAAGCTGAGAAAATTTTCTTCATTACTTTTTTAACAAGGTGACATAGGTCAGGCGGCAAAATGTTGGTTCTAACAAGAGTTTCAACCTGTCTGTTGCTCCCACACATTTGGCTGTGTTTGAGGAGTTTGAGCTAG
Organism: Odontesthes bonariensis; assembly: GCF_027942865.1. Lineage (NCBI taxonomy): Eukaryota > Metazoa > Chordata > Actinopteri > Atheriniformes > Atherinopsidae > Odontesthes > Odontesthes bonariensis. The sequence goes on from NC_134511.1 coordinate 26,132,130, forward strand.
TTTCTCTACCCTTTCTTACTGAGCTGATGCAACAGATGAAACCTACAAACTGTCCTTTGGATATTGTTCTGGCAAAGATGTTGAAAGGTCTTCACTGGTGTTGGGTCTGGTCTCCTTGTCCTATTTAAACACTTGTCTTAGCTGCTTTCAACCATGCTGTAGTCAAGCCACTTCTTAAAACACCTCACCTGGACCACTTAGTTTTATCCAATTTTGAGCCATTCTCAAATCTGCCCTTTCTTTTCAAGGTTTTACAGTCATTTTTAGAAGCAAACTCCATTCTTGGAAAATTCCAGTTAGGGTTCAGCTCCCGACACAGTACAGAGTCAACTCTTTTAAAAGTTCGTAATGACGTCACCTTAGCAGTCGATACGAGGGCTCCTGTTGCGCTGGTGGTACTGGATCTCACGGCTACATTTGATACGGTGGACCACACAGTCCTTATTTCTCACTTGGAGAATTATGTGGGCAATTGTGGCACTGTCCCGAATTGTGACCCCTGTGGCAGACGACCAGCGATGGAGGAACCTCTGTGACCTTAGTGGCAGGTGGCCGGACATCAGGCGGAACATGATTGTCTCAGGTGGGAAGCCAAACACCTGACAGAGAAGAACCCGTAAGATGGCAGGTTGCCTAGCTGCCTCGAACAAACGGTTGCTGTTCGAAAAGTATAAGTCATATCTGAAAATTTCTTGAACCATGAGCGCCAGAAGGTACGACAGAAGCCACCGGTGTAATTTTTATTTTGCTCGTACGTATGGATTGTTTTTTATGGCAGTTTTAAAATGATTCCTTCACACTGATTTGATGAGGCGGCCTATTCATAATGGGAGCTGGAGTGGTGGTTCTCTGTGCTCAGAGGTGATTTGCGAGAAATCTGTGAGGCCAAGCTCAATGAGGGTGACTTTGGGTGTAAGAGGTAGATAAGGCAGATATTTTGGACGTGAGAGGCGTTTGAGGAATTTTTCTTTTAATGGAATTAGAGTGGGAATCAGAGTGAGAGGAGCATGAGATCGTATTTTATTCTTCCTAAAACGTAAACTGCCGTTGTGTCAAAGCTGTATAATATATCAACAAACCTTTTAGTTCAGTTAAAGTTGAGTCTTTCCTGTCACATTTAAACCTTGAATGATGTCTCTGTGATGCCATATGGCTTAGTTATGAGGCCTCCAAAATAGGTCAGTTTGGTACTCGTTGAGAACCAAAAAGCCCTCGCTTTGTGGTTTTCAATGCATTTGTCCACAGGGAAAATTCCCAGTTTTTCCCATTTTTCCGGAATTCATTTCGAGTAATGAGAGAGAAAAATACAACCACACTATTCCCGATCATTGCGCATGCGGCGATGTGCTTTTTATGCCGGTCAGACCATCGGTGCAGGACTAGTAGCACGTCAAATTTCATTGACGGAAACCGGAAAATAATAAGTATACACAATAGTAATATGTGTGCCCTGCCTTTGACATTGGCACCCATAATAAATAAATAACCAACTTTTAAACAATTTGAAATAAGTTAGCAGAATCTTACTGACACTGAAATGTTTGTTTAGTAGCTGGCCATGTTGAATTCTGCCGTACGTCTTGTGAATTCACTTACCTTCTATTTTCATTTCCTTCGTCTGTGGATATAAATATGGGTTTTCTGGGAGCAGACACCGTTATTAAGGGTTTTTTGGGGGTAGCGGCAGGTGGGAAGCTGCAGAGAAGTGTCAGACTAAAACTCTGTCTTGTCGCAACCCTGGGTTGTCATGTTTTTGGATGACCAATAAATCTGGCCATATTTTTAGATATGAGAGCTACCTCTTCCAAAGTGGGATGGATGCCGTCTCTCCTAATCAGACCAGGTTTTCCCCTGAAAGATAATCAAATTATCTATCATCTAGCCGAATATCTACGTAGCCCACGTTGTTTGGTGAACACTACATAGACAGTCAGCGGTTGGATGACATGCAGCTAAACTCGTCATCAATGGTCAGATTATGCAGGTGTCTGACACACGGAGCAAGTGAGAGCAAGAGATTGAGGGATAGAGCTGGTAGCCATGCTAAGATAGCAGATTTTAGACCGATAGAAGTTCAAAATGTGTCAAAACACCAATGATCTATAGAAATGGGTGTTCGACCAGAACAAGGAGTGCGTGATAAGGTTTATGATGCAAAAATGTGTCACTATAAGAAGAAATTCAGTGATAATTTAATTATCTAAGAGGACCAAAGGGGCGGCTGCATACCCTCTTCATTCATCAGGAATAAGTAAAAAAAGTTGGCTCTCAAAAAAAGTAAATAAATCAAATTAAAAATGATGCGGACACAATCCTTTTTCATAACCCAAACAACAAGTAAGCTGTTTAACGGCCTACTGGCAATTTCCTAAACCTATCAACTGTTCACTTCAGCATTGGTGGTATAACAAACACGAAGGAACAGAGCACACAACCATGGGTGGTGACTCTGGTGTTGAGCATGTGAGTGAAGGAAAATTGACTGGCAATTTAAACTTAGTGTATCTATGAGAAAGCACAACATTCATTTGCAAAGAGGGGTACTCAAGCCCAGGGAGCTCAGTTTGCCAATTATTTCATGAGGGAGTGAGTGCTGAGTGGAATTTAACAAATCCTTTTGGAAGTATCAGTGTAGGGCAGTGGAGCTGGCATCTTCTGTGGATCTTTTGGCTTTAAATGTAAACAGGTGAGGCTTTAGGCTGGCTTAGCTTTTGTCTTTGACCTTTATACCAAGATGTATGTACCAAGATTATTGTACCACCTCATCAGAATCTGTATGAGTGCCACACAGACATGTTCATAAGTAATTTTTTCTAACTCCAAGTTGAGTCTTAAGTCTCGAATGAACGTTCTATCATTAGACACATGCCATTTGGCCTAGATAAGACTGCATTTCTGTATGTTATGGCATTAAAGCATCTACTGTATTATCAATATATGTAATATCATTATACACTGCAGGATCAAAACTGATCAGAGCATGGTCACTTAAGAGTGCTATTTCAATCCATTGTGAAGAAACACCATGAAAGCTGGTTTGAAGTTTATAAATGTATTTGGAAATATGTGTGCTTGCTCTGCACAACAGGATACATTAACACACATATTCAGTGTTGTAGAAAGTACTGAAATCTAACACTCAAGTAAAAGTATAGGTACCCCTCCAAAATATGACTTTGGTAAAAGTCAAAGTCACTGACTGAAATGTTACTTGAGTTAAAGTCTTAAAGTATCCGAAATGTCTTGTACTTAAAGTGATGGTTCAGAGTAGATTCACCCTAGGGTCATTTGAACCGTGACATCCAGCCAAGTAGCCCACCCGAAGTTTTTCCGATATTGGCTGAACATCAGCTGAGTTACAGAGTTATCCCGAATAGCTTAGTACAAGCGCTAATGGAACCTGTTAGTATTTCCAAAATTATCACACTAAAATCACATGCCATGACACCAAACTTCTACAGTAGTACAAATATGGTCTGTACTCATAAAACGATGCATTTGGAAGTTTGTACATAGTCCAGGAGTTTATTATTATCAACACAAGCCTGATAGCTTCTCTGCTGCTAAAGCTGCGTCGACGTCACTTCCTTGATCTGGGAGCTTCAATGTAAGATGAGGGTTGATCTACTACTGCAAGGCTGCTCAATTTCTCCATTGATAAAATAAATTCACAACTCTACAACATAAAAATTCATGTAGAATATAGCATATACTTTGTTGTCTACAGTAGTAGATCAACCCTCATCTTACATTGAAGCTGAGGGTTGAAGCCTGATGAAGCCGACACCATTTATCCTGATGTCACACACTTTGCAAGTGGCCGTTCACTTGTTTGCTGTCTGCTTGAACGCTTTATAACCAAATGTGACAACATATGGCACAGATGCTTGATGCTGCCATGGTTACAGTAGTTTTGATATCAGTGGCTGCACCTATGCCTGAGGCTATGTTGCAATCAGCCTGCCATCAGCCTTGTCATACATCGGAATGAATTAAATAAAGATCATAAACAATAATTTCATGAAATGAAGATTTTTTACGAATCCCAAACCTCGAGTCCAAGTTAAGTCTCAAGTCTTTTGAGGGTAAGTCTAAAGTCAAGTCTCGAGTCTTTGTTTGTGCGACTTAAGTGCGACTAGTCGAGTCGCCATCTCTAACGAGCCCAGACGAGCAGCAGGTGTGCTGGCAGGAGCAGTCCAGACCCCGACCTGGACTTCCTGGATACCTGCTCAGCCCCGTCTGGAACTCAAAACACAACCACAAAACCACAACCAAGTGCAATCATGACACATTCCTACATAGATCTATATAAAAAAATATTATTTATTTATTTTTTAAATCACACAAAATGTTTCTTTGTGTTTCTTCTCATGTTTCACTCTATATTAGTCTCTTGCTGAGACTAAGAAAAAAGATTTAAAAAAGTTGACTGGCCCGTAGTAATCAGCACCTATCATCTAGAATTACCACCATTCTTGCAGAATGTCATCCACACTAAACCTTCTTTCTTTATGTGTATCTTCATTGTATATCTGTGTCTTGTAGGTGTACAGTCTTATCATTGGTACATCTCTCAGGGATGGTGGAGGGACTCAAAATTGGGTCCATGGAGCTAAAGACACCAAACAAAAGTCTGCAGATAAAGTTCTGCAGACAAAGGTGAGCTCACACACGCACAGTGCAACTACCACATATCAGAATACTAAGGTCTCTATATTTTGTGAGGCGCTTTGTTAAATCTTTTAATAAGTGCAAATTGCCTTTCATTCCATTCATTTTCTACACCCCCTTAATCCAATTAAGGGTCACGGTCTCTGGTTAAACATTGCAGTCTCTGGTTAGACAATACTTTATCCCTTAATAATAAAAACTAAATAAATATTAACATACACTATTGTAGAATCCTTATGTAAAACGGGGAAAAATCAGTTTCTGAAAGCCTTATTGTGTCCAGCTTTGTGCTAAACAGTACAGACAGTCATTAAAAGCAAATCTAGTCAATTAGAAAAATATTGTTAAACACCAAAAATTAAGTTTAGTGCTAAACTGGTTAGCAACTGGTGACAAACAACAATCTGGCACTGAGTGGTGAGCAGACCAAGAAGATACAGGTGATGCAGGTGTGGGAGGTGTCACCAATCCAGTTCATTTAAGTTGTATTTATTTGATTTATATATATTTTTTATTTTATCTTTGTGTATTTGCACAATCACAGCAAATGTCATCGCAAGGCACTTTAAAGATACAGTGCAGTTCAAGCCAATTACAATCCAACTCCTGGAAAAAGAATCATAATCCAATCAAATCAAATTAATTAGATTCCAAATTAGTCAAATTCATACAAAGCCAATTTTTTTTAAAAGTTGACTTGCTAAGGAAACTAACAGATTGCATCGAAACTTCACTTTTATTCAATCCCCTGTCCTGAGTATACCCAAGTTGATGGTGGAAAAAAATAAAACTTTTAATGGGAAGAAATCTCTGGCAACTGAGCCCTTCCTAAATATATATAAAAGGAAAGTTTAAGCCTAATCTTAGTTAGAGAGGGTGTCTGCTTCCCGGACATTTACTGGCAGCTGGTTCCGCAGAGAGGGGCCTGATAACTGAAGGCTCTGCCTCTCATTCTACTTTTAGAAACTCTGGGAACCACAATAAAACCTGCAGTTTTGGAGTGAAGTGCTCTGTTAGGAAAATATATAACAACGAGATGAATGAAACCAAATCACATATTTGAAATGCAGTCAGTTTGCAAACTAAAATATTTGATAATGTATCAGCAATATTTGAAATGCTAAAGATTTCCATTTTTCCTTTGAAAAGCATTGTGCCAGAAGTGACTCAATGTTCTTCAAATTGAGTCTAAATCTTTAAAAGGAGTGATTTATCTTTGTTCTCTATGCTGAAAGACTAAGACTGAGTCACAGCAGAAAATTTAGCTTTTTAAAGTAAGAAATAGTGGGAAAAAATACAGTTGCTATTAGCATCTTGTGCATTTGTCCGATTAAGAATCTGTATGTTTTTTTGTTTTATTTTCAGCAGCCAAGTAAAATGAGCCAAAAACGCTGATTAATTTCTTATATGCAGCATCTGTAAACAGTGCTAATGGGGGTAGTGGCACCAGATTAAATGTTTAATGCTGACATTGGTAATGTGAACTAGCCTTAGTACTCAACACTTATTTATTCCACTTTCAATGATGAGATTCTGGGAAATAATTTTGTAACAAGGACCCGCTAGACACATATGCACACATATGTCTTACTGTAACTATGTTTATAGACAACACAGCAAGTGCATTTTTTGTCCTAATAGTAATGTTTCCCTTGCTTTTTCTTTTTCGCTAACCTTGAACCCATAGGACAAGCTACTGGGAGATTTTGACAGTCTGGATGGAGGTCTTATACAGAAAGCCTTACATGATTCAACGAATGAAACCTACAGAAACGCTCTGGTCAGACTTATGTCCCGGGCATTGGGCTTCACTGAGGTCCCAGGAAGCCAGAGTAGCAACCAGGAGGGGATTAAGGAGGTGGAGGTATCTATTGCTTAACATACAATATGAAACTGTCATGGTTCGTTAAGGGAGGACCCAGGTGCAGACACAGACAAGAGCCAGAAGTTATTTTAAATATAAACAAAAGGCGCAGAGCACACTAACTTTGAAAATGAATCTAACTAACACAAAGAACACACAAGGAGCAACAAAACACAACTGAATACAGAGAAAGAGAACCAAGTTGAAAGAAAGACTGATCCAACACAGAAAACACCAAGAGCACTGAACAAAAACACCAATAACCAAGTCCAAAAACATAACCAAAAACCCAGATCCTGACAGAAACATTATGAGCCACAGAACAACACGGTGTTGACATGAACAGCCCTGCAAGCCCACATTAATTTAGACAGATTTAACAAGCTGCTGAAAACCTCAGAGACGTTGCTCCACAGTCACTGCAGTTTAGTTGGCATCACCTTCAAGATGTGGTTGTCGTGTTCCAAAGTTTTTGTAACAGTTTAGTCAACAGGAAGTTAAAGCTCATGTTAAAAGCTTGTCCTGCACACGACTTTATAAAACACTGGGAGCATTTTTTGTATGTGTGTGTGCCCAACTGTGCATGGTGCATTTTGTTGTGCAAAATCATATATATGTGTTTGTGTATATTATTTTTAGGTCAGTCATGCCTTATCTTCTGTCACATTCTCATTTAAAAAAACATCTACAGTATCATAACCTCTCTGATTATTGACTTTGGCCCATATGCTACCTGTCATGGCATGTACTGTAGATATAGTGATCTTATCAGGAATCTGCACAGATACTTACTTTAAAAAAAATTCACATGATTTTTGCAGCTCAGTTGTTCATGGGCATCTAATGGAATCATGAGCTTTGTCTAGGGTAACTAATCTGGGGGCTGCATCACAGACCCAGGACTCAGCCTCTCACAGCAGGCTTTTCTCTCTGTATTTTACCTATAGCTTTGCCAGATTCTTCATACATGATCAAACTGATTCTTTCTTCCTAAGGGGGTCCTTCTCACTGGATCTATGCTGGAGTTCCTAACCTGTGGGGAGAGTGGCACCACCGAGCTCAGTAAGATTCTGTTGGTGCCTGAGAAGCAGCAACCAGCACTGCAGGCCTATCACAGGGCAGTGTGTAGTGAAGGAGAGGGTAAAAGATCAGAGCGCTTCAGACGACTGAGTCAGGAGCTGAGAGAGCAGATCAACACGCGTAGCGTCACTGAGAAGGTACAACTCAAGTGTTGAACTGTTGTATATTAGCACTTTCTTGGTTCTCTGTACTCTATCATAGATTCTATGATTCCAGCCATTTCATCTCTCTTGTTTTTAGCATCAAACCCTAGTTTAGGAATATTCACAATAGTTCATATTTAACTTATATTGACTTTATTCTTGCTTATTTTTGTCTGTTTCAAGTCATTAAAAAACAGAAATTTTAGTAATGATAAACCATCAAAATGTTTTAAGGCTGAAGCCAATTATTATATTACCTATCAGTTGATCTGAGAATATGTTGAGTTTATGATCAACTTATACATTCATACATAAGAGTAGCAAGAAAATTTAAAGCATTACCGATCAACGAGTTGTCCGAATTGTGGCAGGTAATATTTGGATTGATCAGTGATAGTAGCAGGTAAGATCTATTACGTACAACAGGAAGGAAAGCTGAAATGCAACAGAAATCTGAAATTGAACTGCATGTCAGAGAAGATTTTTACTTCAAGATGATCATTTTCTCCAAACATACATGAAAAACATAGGTCAGATTTAGTGGATTTTTGCATTCCCAGTCGACATGAAAAGTAGTAAATAAAGTATTGTTGTTCATTTTACTTCTACAAGCTAACTTTTTTATAACAAATGTATAGTTAATGTAAACACTTGAACAGCAGGTGTGGAACGCATTCAAATTGTTTTTACAAGTTTAGGTACCCTCAGACATGTGACAATTAATCTAATATTTTTGAGTAATTCTAAAAGTGTATTGACATTCAGATCAACACAATATGCAAATTGCACACCCTCTTCAGCCATTTCCCTTCTACCTCTTTCTTTCTCACCAGCTGCATCTGGAGCAGCCAAGCTGGTTTGCCCCTCTCTCTCAGTCACACCTCAGGGTCCTGTTGAAGGACCTAGCTGATGTAGAGAGGCTTCTCAAAGAGGTGTCCCTGCTTTCCAGCTTGGCTCGTCTATTGCCTAAAGGAGCCTGTACTGGTAAAAAAACAGCATCCCCCACAAACATGACTTGGTCCTTTAATACTACTTGGGGCCCCAATATGACTGACTTTCCTGGAGAGGATGGAGAAGGAGGAGGAGAGGGAAGTGAAAAAGGAAAGGAGGAAGGAGAGAACCCCCATTCTCAATTTTCAGCATTTGTTCAACTGTGGGCTGGACTGCAGCCCATTCTGTGTGGGAACAACAGGTAGATGAGACAAAAGAGGTGATGAAATTGAAAAAGGGCTCACTGATTGCTACAACTTTGTAACATTTACCAATGTTGTTTTAGTGAAAAGAATCAGAAACACAGAAAAGTTCCTTTACAGTTTAAAAAGATATATTACTTCATTTTTAATTACTTAAAGTATTGTAATGTGCACTGCATGAATCCTTTCAGAATTCAGGATATTCATTTTTATGTGATAAAACTATGGTTATCTAATCCATGGAATGCAAAGGAGGCAAATAGTCTCTTTTGCATATTAAGAATTTAAAAAAAAAAGGCTGTCATGACTGTCTTCTTCTTTACTTGTAAATCAACTACGTTTGAATGACCAGAAAGATGCAGACATAAGTATAAGTACTATGCTTTTTAACAAAGCATTTTGGATCAACTTCAAGAAAGTTTATCATTACCATGAATATATGAATGTGTAAGTAACACTGTAGATAGCAACAGTTGTTAACACTGTGGAAAAAGAAGACCTTCACTGGATTACTTTTATACTCAAGAAAACTTACAAATGAAAGGATTATTGGGCAAGTTCCACGCTGTCTTTTGTAAATTCAATGTATGGCTAATATTGGATTAAACTAAAACACAATGAGAAAAATTGAGGATTGAGGAAAGATCCGTAATTATACATAGGTCTAAAACTGAATATTTTTAAGCTCTGCCTTTTTTTCTCCATTTAAATAAAGCCAGGATTAAGTACTGTGACTTGGCATTAAAGTTTATTGTCTTTGACCACGGTTCTTATTTCAGGATTATTGAGCCAGAAGCATTGAAGCAGGGGAATATGAGCTCTCTGGGATTCACCAGCAAAGAACAAAGGAATCTGGGTCTTCTGGTTCACTTGATGACCACAAATCCCAAGATCCTCTACTCCCCCATTGGCTCCCAGGTTGACAAAGTGATTCAGAAGGCATGTTGAAAACACTGGAATAGGTTTATGCATTTGCGCATACAAAATTCTGCACAATCCCAGATACAGCTGAACACATGCCCTACTTCATCCAAAGCACTGTTAGTTTACGGCCATTAACGAAGATGTCATCCACCCGGGTGCTGATGTTTTCACCCAGTGGTATTTCCACTATTATTCTTAGGAGATTGGAGCATTGCTTTTTTGAGTCTTGACAGTTCACCAGCCCATAGCAATGTAGACACAGACTTGTTTATTTTGTTAAATAATGTTTTAATAAGTGCTGGAAGAGATAAAGAAATTTGGGACAACCATCTCAATTAGGCTGATCTGACATAGAGGAAATAGTGGTATCTAGAGTGTTCACCAGAGACAAAGTATTTCCAGTGAGGATATCAGATGCAGATGCTGGGATGAAAGTGTCCATATGTAGCGAAATCCATAGTCACACTTCTTGAACAGTGATAGAGAGCACGGGAGGTTGTTTGCCAATGAGTTGTTTGTTATTTCTTTTAACCATCTCAAGAAATTAGAAATCGTAGTGAATGAGCAAACTGGACTCTAGATTTATGGAAGCAATTAGTAGTACTATAGTAAAACTGTATAAATTGTATGAAATTGTCTGATGCTTTTAATACCCTCTTCTTAGCACACCCAGCTATCCGAGAGTTCAGTTGCATTAGCAAAGAAAAGTGGCAAAAGTGTGCAACCTTGTCTATTGCCTTCCTGTTTAGAGAAAGGTAACAACAGTATGTTCTTTATTTGCTCTGTGGCCACTGGGTATAAATGCAGTTTCTTCACCCAGCAGATAAAGGCATTTTCAAGGCCAAATCTGCTCATCTCCATTTAACCCTATCAGTCTTTTTTGGCATCAATGGATACCACTATCTCCAAGGTCTCGATACTCACAAGTTAATGATATCAATGCTGATCAAAGATGCCTGGTGATATGGAAATTGTGTCTCATAGTGTCATTGTCTACTTGGGAAAAAAAATATCCCTTTCAACATGTTGCTTGTATTTGGGGTACATTTAGAAGTATACAGGTTAGTGTAGAATTTAATAAAGGGTTTGTTTATCCTCACAGGGTTGGTATGAATATATTCTGATTTGGATCTAATGACTGAGACTAATCTTGAGGTCGCCTCAGCTCTAACCTGATGGCCCAGGAGTTTCTCAAGCCTTATTTCTATATGCAAAGAAGCATTGCATGGATTTCAGTAGTTGTAGCTTTGGCTTTATTTTTTACTTTTTTTAATGCAAAATCAAAGTCTCTTTGTAGCCTCTTCTGGCTCTTTGTAAAGGTTGTGATCTTAATCGGATGTGTATTTATCATCAATATCCTTTGTTTTCTCGGAAAAAGAAAAACATTTGTCAATTTTTTTCCCCTTTTTTCATAGGCAAATGAGACATTTGCATTTGTTGGGAATGTGACTCATTATACTCGGGTATGGCTTAACATCTCCGCCCAACTCAGGACTTTCCTGGAGGAGGGCAGACTTCAAAGTTATCTGATGTGGCTACAGCAGGTATACTCAATTACAAACCCTGTTTTAACATTACAGATGAAGCAGATGTCCAAAAAGTTGTCTTGTGATATTTTCGCTGAACGTACCTCTGTAAGCAGTTCATTATGTACATTATGTGTTGGTATTCTCAATAATTCCAGTCATTTCATCTCTCCCCTCTATCTAGCTGTCTTTAGAGCTTCAGCAGCACCCTGTGCTTTGGAACAGCTCAGATAGTGAGCTGGTGCAGGGTCTTATGGAGGGAAACTACACTCTTCCTAACACCTCCACCCTTCTAGAGCAGCTGGACACCATTGACAATGCTGCCTGTGGCTGGACACGCTTCATGTCTAAGGTCAGCATAGTGTGGGCCAATCCTTACTATTATTTGTATAGATCTTTAGTGATATTGTCACAGTAACTGGTAAAGTAAAAGCGATGATAGGATAACTGCACAAGCTATACCAAACATATCTGAGTGAGCTGAACATTTCCTGGCAGTCCATTCCAAATCTACACAATTGACTGATAAGAGTCTGTTTAATGTCTGGATCTTGGGTGGACTGCCTTGATTATTGGTAGCTAATTCATATTTGTTTTTTAGTATTTTTTTTATCAACTTTTAAGCTGATGTTTTGCACTTGGTATTTAGGCTGACACAGTGCCATTTACTTTTCCACATGGACATGTGAGTCCCTTCTTTCACATACAGAATATTGTGTACCTGAAACTAAAAGATATACAACTTTCATTTGACAGCTCCACAATTCACTAGTTTCCACTGGCCCTGCTATTGATGCAAGACCTAAAATGGACCATGACTTGAACATGCTTTATCCGAGGCAGAAAATCGCTTTAGTAAATACCAGAGGTGGGAACAAGCCACATGTTTCAAGTCTTTCTAATCAAGTCTCGAGTCAAGTCCCAAGTAAAGACACGTGAGTCCCAAGTTGAGTCCAAAGTCAAGATGTGGAAGTCCAGAATCGGGTCCGAAAACTTTGAATTTCCGAGTCCTCATCAAGTCATCAGACCAAATATATAATTAAAACACAGAATAATAATAATAATTAATTTCCAGAAATAATAATTGCTTCTTAAAAGGTGCTTTTGTTTGCCAAAGTGAGCAGCAAGTACAAATGGAGCATCGCGTTAGTTCTGGCAGACCACGTAGTCAACGCGCCCTTTGCCTATCGGCTGACGCCGACCCAACCCTTATGGCCAGCTGCGCTCAATGGGTAATCAGCTGATGCTCGCAATTGGATGCTGGCATTTGGGGCACTTCATTTAAACTTGGTTTGCTGTCACTGCTTTTTTTTTGCTCTCTGCTTGCAGCCTTCCACAGCAGCTCCCCGCGTAGGGGCAAAAAGTTTTGCTTCTGCTTACAAGACGTAGCTCCGATTAGCATACGCGCCGATGCTAGTATTATTATTGTGCTGCTTACCCTGTCGTCCGGCATGGATCCCCGCTGCCGGCGGAGTCGGAGATTCGGCTGAGATTCGGCTGAGATGGACGCGTGGAGGACATTCAGCCGAGCCAAGACGCGACACCGGGCGAGCTGTCACAGCGTGCCGCAGTCAGAGTCAAGGTATGCCGCGGCAGGCTCCTGTACGTGGCAGGGCTTGCCGCGGTTAGACACGCGGCTTATTTTACACCGATTCACATGATTTTGCGTGACTATTGGTCCGTGGATCCTCGCGGTGATGCTCTAAGGTGGAGCGCGCGCCTCTGGCGCTACACGCTGTTGATTGGTATTGTCTCCATTACAGTCTGATGGGTGCGGCGCCACCTGTCGTGTCGGGTGTGAGTGCTTGTGCCTGTGGATACAGTGGGAGGTGATGTGAGTCAGAGGATTAACAACTATTGCCTTTCCTCGGTCAATGTCGGAAACATTGTTTGGACTAGTTCCTCCTCTCAGTTGCTAGCTACAGCATTGCTCGTTTATCCACCAGCAAGCAAGTCTATGTTATTTTTATTTTTTCCCACTGTATTGAATGCAAAGCTGCCAGGTAAAGTGAAGTGAGTGCTTTTATAATTAAATCAGAGATTCATTGACAAGTTTTCAGGGTTTCACTGTGAACTCAGTGGAGGGAGAATCAATTCTATGCATGGAGAATGCTAAAGTTAGAGCTGTTCTGCTGCTGAAATGACCACGGTGTCATGAACTGAATCCCATGCTCAATGGATGACGAATGGATGGATACAAAAGCATTTTGTGAATGAAGCCCAACTGGGGCTGTGGTCGAATTGATCTCATGCAGATCCACTGTGATTATTATTGCTCATGTATGTTCTGCTTGTATTAATTTGGCTCATCGTTGATAGGCCCTGAAAAGGTTTTGATCCTGAAGAGAAGAACGTCAGGATGCTACCCTGTTTGCTATAGGAATGCACTTCGTCGTATAACAACCTCCAGAGACCTACAGTGAAACATCACTACTTAGCTGCATTTTTTTTGCTTAACAAAAGCAGCAGTAAGAGGCTGATTAGCTAGGCAATCGTTAAAAAATGGAGCCTAAGTGTACTTGGCTGACTGAACTACCTTTGAATAATTATTCAACTGGTAAATGAGCTCCGGGAATTATGAATTTTAAACAGCGGAGGTCTCTACAGACGCTCATATAGAGCGATTTAAAGAGACTTGTCCAGTAAAACACAGCTATTGCCTCTAACAGGAATCCTTTATTTAACGCTCTATAACTGACAATAAGATAGCTAGTCTTATGCTCTATAAAGCAGTCCTCTAAGCTACATATAACACCATATCATAAGGATACATACTGCTCTCCTGAGCACTGCTGTGTGAGCTGCGATGCTCATATACTAAGAGAATCATACGTACTGGCCAACGGCTTTGCGCTTCCCGTCCAAACAATCCCTGCCGTCCTCACTCGTTTCTTTGGGGCCATTTAGGGGACAATTTCAGGCACAATGCGTCCAACAGTTTTTGTGTTAAAGGCTTGAGCATAAACACAAGATGGCACTTGAGACCAGTGTTGCACTCGATGATTTAAAGGATCTGACATCTGTAGCAGTTCTACAGCATATGTTTGTGATGCTTTGTGGACAAGCGTCCGGCCACTTCGTGTAACACCAGCCTGATGTGATTGGCTCTTGCGCAGCAAATGGCATGCTAATTTGCATGACATCAAAACATTTCAACCATCGTCCCCACGGGTGATGCCACAACTAAGCCTGATTTATACTCGGAAACCAGGTCGTCTGCGTGTGTGGCAGTTAACACAGGCATGCCCCCCCCCCTACGCAGACACTACGCAGACACTCTGGTGCACCTCCTCAAAATTGTAACTCACCGCAGACATCGCCGCAGGGAGGAGAGAAGGAGGCCTCTGATTGGTCAACTCTACATCCGCTCTACACTATGCGTATTTCCGGTTTGCTAACCGGCTGACGCTAACCGTGACGATTCTTTCCCTCTCTGCCAGCTCCAGTAGTAGCAATATTTCTCTATTTCTAGATCGATCAGCTGCATCTCAATCAAAGTGCGCATTCGTCCAGTCGCATTGTTGTTGAATGACCTCCGTAACCGTAACACCCACAATCCTAGCTTGTTCGTGATTGTCCCTCTTGCGTGTGGCGTGGGATTAACATAGCGCAGACAGCGCTTCAAGGCATAAATCAAAAATAACTGCGTCGTGTCTGCGACAAGCTCACTGCAACACACTGCTGCGAAGTATACACGAGCCTTTATCCCTTCAGGAGCGTTGTCCTTTTTCCTTCTGTGAGAAGCAGCCTGTAAAAGCTGATTTCAGCTGTGAACTGATAAAGAGCAAACTGTCCAGTTAAGTACTGGTGCAGGATGAACCTCTGAGAAACATGTTGCAGGAAACACTGGAGGCTTTTCTTTCTTCCCTTTAGTTTCTTGCTTGCAAATACTGAGTGTTGCTTTCTGGGAACTTGTATACGACTTATGCATGTGATGTGCTCATGTTAGGAAGCACTTGCCTCTTCTATTTTGTCATTTTGGAGGCTGCCGGTCTTCTTGGAAGTTTGAAATAAATGGCATCCTGTTTCTCTGCTTACTAAAGCCATTGTGATGCCCTGTTGATGCAAGTTGCCATGCTACGTGTCATCTTGCCACAGCTAGATTTTCAGTATATTTTTACTTAAACCTGCTATAAGCTGATGTTCAGCTAGCTGGAGTTTGTGCTGTTGGGAAGGTAGTTTTCAATGGGTCATTGAAAGATTTTTCCACTTAGAATAGCTGCCTACTGGTATATTTAAAAAAAAAAAAAAAAAAAAAAAATTGTACAGCTGTGCCTCTGTTAAATAAAACAAGAGCCACTGGTAGGGCTTAACTTTGCATGAAAGATGCTGATTAAGATCGCAAATAAGTTTGGGATGAAGTCAAATCATTAAAACCGCTCCCGGAATTGATGGCACGAACAGCAATGACAGAGGTCATTTGTGTTATGCTTTATGGCTTTTTAATTGTGTGGATAGAAAATATGCAAGCTCACGGTGACTTTAACTTCCTAGGTGGTCAGGTGAAGTGTGTTAAGGCTCTGCTTTGCTTGGATGTTGCTCTGCTTTGCTTGGATCTCGTTTTGCTGTTCTTGGATCGGATCTTGCTCTGCTTTGCTTGGATGGTGCTTTGCTTGGCTCTCGTTTTGCTGTCTTGGATCGGATCTTGCTCTGCTTGCTTGGATCTTGCTCTGCTTTGCCCTGCCGCAAAGCGCTGTCGCTGCTGTGGAGACCGAATATATTTTTATGGTTTACCTAAGTGGTTGAGTTCAATGCTTGCCCCAATTAAATACTCACATCACATTTCAGTCTGTGTTAATGTGAGCCTACGGCAGTTCCACCTTTTTAACGTCAAGCTTAGTCGCGGTTTAATAATTATTTTGTAATATTACTACTACTAATCATAATGGTGTCACACGGTGGTAGCTAATAAATCGTTGGGGGGGGGTAGGATACCCTGGTTCCAACTTATCAATTGGCTGGCTGCATTCCGGTATGGTCAGTTGGGGGGTTGTAGGACACCCTGGTCCAACAATCCAATTGGCTGGCTGCGTTTCAGTATGGTCTGTTTGGGGGGTTTGTTGCCTTTACAGCAAATGGAAGGCACTCCACCTGAGGATGCTGCTGTTCCCTGTCTTGGCTTCCATGGAGCTCATGGAAAAGTCGGGAACTTCCTCCGAACAGAGCCATACCGCCAAACATAAATTGTATGCATTCAGAATAAGCTTCTGAAATTCATCTGTTCTCGTCTCGTTTTGACGAGAGTGGTTCTGACAGAACTGAACTTGATCAAAAATAAAAAGTGGTAGAGTTGCATGGTAGTGGGACAGGAAGCAGGGGAAGAATTAAATCTGTTAAAAAACAAACTCAGATAATTGGCCCATGCTTTATCACCATGCTATGGTTGCATCCCACTGTTCTTACTATGACCAGAGATGGTTTCCAGACCTTTCCAGACTTCTGTGGCATCATCCCCCTGCAGATGAGTCTCTAGCCTCTTTCTGTAGCTGTCCTTACAGCTCTTGTTTGTATGAATCAACTGATTTCTGAAACAACAGTTCTGCCTTGTGGGGCACCTCGGTGACCTGTTTTGGGTCCAATTCTCTTTTTGCTTTACATATTCCCTTTAGGCCAAATTATTAGATGTTGCAATGATATTTATTATCTATGCTAACGTCATTCAGCTATACAGTTCTTTCAGAGCCTCTGAGTTTTATGAATTGTCTAGTTTAAGTAATTGCCTGGCAGAAATCAAACAATAGTTTGATCAAAGTGACAACTTCCTTCAGGTCTTCTTCTGTATCCAACAGGGAAATACTCCTCTTCTTCAGCCCCTATTTGAGTCCATTTTTTGGTCCTACTCTGTTTAATTAGAAATGCTGCCTTTGGGATCAACTTTCAGGAGGTACAATATTAAGAACAGCAGAAAAGACTCAGAGAAAAGATCGAGTAAGTCGACATCCATCTTGTGTCATGAATCAATTCCTGCTATAGAACTATTTTTGTGTATTTGTCCTGTGCTTCCAGGTCAGTGTGGATGTATTCAAAGGCTTTCCTGATGAGGACAGCATTGTCAACTACACCCTGACCCAGGCCTACCAAGACAATGTGTCTGTGTTTGCCAGTGAGTCACCCTTGGGTGTATAGCTACTTGTAGAAAGTTGTGGAATTACTATCTTTAAATGAAAACCATGTTAAGCGCAGTGCTATAGTTAATACCATAATGTTGATTTATATGTAAGTAATATATGAAAAAAGAAGTACACCCTTTTTCAAATCTTAGGCTTTCTGTATCAGGACATAGTGATTATCTATACTTTACCGGGACTTAAGATGAGATACACTAGATGGATGAACAAGAACACATGAGATATTACCACATATCATTATCTATTTAACAAAAACTTGGCCAAAATGCAAAGTCTGTGGAAAAATCAAGTACAATCCATTATTTAATAGCTTTTACAACCACCTTTAGCAGTAATATATATATATATATATATATTTTAACAATATTTTTTATTGAAGTTTCAAGTGCATATCAAACTTTATGTCAAATGTACAAACATTTTAATTTATATCCCCACGAACAGCCACCCATTCACACAGACAAAGAACAAGGAATAAATAAAACAGACACCTTTAGCAGTAATATAAGAAGCAATTGTGTGTGTTGTGGAGAAATTTTGCCCACTCTTCTTGATAATTTTCTCTTCAAATTTTATGAGGTCTGCATACATTTCTCTGTGTATAGCTATCTTAAAGTCCTGACACAGAATTTCTTTAAGTTTGAGGTTAGGACTTTGAATGGACGGATGCAACACCTTAATTCTTTTGTTTTTCATCCATTCTGTTGTAAGATATGCTCCTGAGGCTGGGGTCGTTTTTTTTTTTTTTTTTAATCCAATGTCTTTGAGCAGGGACGTCCACTCCTGGGAAAACTGTCCTGAATGTTTTGTGAATAATCCTTCCTACTGCAAAATGATGGGCCCCAAATTGTTTATGAATAGGCCTTTAACTATAATTTCCGGTTTGGAAATAGATTTACAGTCCTGTGCAAAAGTCTTGAGCCCACTTAATTTCTTTCCATATTTTCAGGATTCTTTCCTGTTTTTTTTCTTTAAATACATCACTTTCAGATACCGTTCATCTGCTGTTCTCGGTCTGTCACTTCTTTTGTCCTCCATTTATCCAGTTATTGGTGTAGAAATCGCTATTTCATGCTGCTCAAAGTGTTACTTTTTGCAACTTTAAATTGCAGTCTGGCTCCTTGGAAATAAAATATACGGAAATAATGGGTGGCTCAAGACTTTTTACAGCACTGTAACTGTATAATAATGCAGTTTGTAGCTTTTTCTTTTAAGGCTCAATAACTAATCAGAACAGTGATTTTTAAAATTAATTTTCTTTCATAAATATTTTTTTCAAATGTTTTGGTTTATGTAGTTCTGTGTTTATAATGATGTCAACTTACATTTCAGCAAACAAATTACATCATAGTTTTGTTTGGTAAACAGAACAGCTGAAAATTGGTGCTTAGAGACAGTTGGAAGTGGTGCTTATGTGTTCCAAATGTCTAATGCCACTTTTGTGTATTTATAAATTGTCTTAATTTTTTTCAGGTGTCATTTTCCAGACTAACAAAGATGGTTCTTTGCCACCTCATGTTCTGTACAAAATAAGACAGAACTCCAGCTTCACCGAGAAGACTAATGAAATAAGAAGGGCCTACTGGCGTCCTGGACCCAACACAGGGGGAAAATTCTACTTCCTCTATGGTTTTGTTTGGATTCAAGGTAAGTGACTAATATGCAAATTTCCTAGGTCTTGAGCATGTTGTGTATTGTAAATACAGGCTTTGATATGGATTTGAGGTGTTTTACATGGTTGTATTTGATATGTTCCCTTCATATGTTGGTTGAAATCAGAAAAATGTACAGTAAGTCATCTTTTATTCAGGAGACACAGGTTGATTCACAATTGTGCATCGATCTATGGCTGCACGGTGGTGTGGTGGTTAGCACTGTTGCCTCACAGCAAGAAGGTTCCAGGTTCAACACCCAGCTGGGGCCTTTCTGTGTGGAGTTTGCATGTTCTCCCCGTGTATGCGTGGGTTCTCTCCGGGTACTCCGGCTTCCTCCCACTGTCCAAAAAATCATGCATGTTAGGTTGACCATCTGCTGGTGGTGGTCGGAGGGGCCGATGGCGCCGGTGCATGGCAGCCTCGCCTCCGTCAGTGTGCCCCAGGGCAGCTGTGGCTACAATCCAGTGGTCTGCCACCATCAGCATAGCACTTTGAGATTCTGTATGAAATGAAAAGTGCTTTACAAATGTAATTGATTATTATTATGGCATGGTCTATGGGACTGACCCAGAGACAGCCTAAGCAATGTACAGTTGATTTTATAGATGATAGAAAAGGGGTTGACCAGGGCTTAAAGTATTCCGGCACCGTGCCGGATCTCCGGCGTGTGGCGTTTGACCACGTTTGCCGCTAGGGCTGTTACGTGGTTCATGTAAGCCTCAATAAACATCACAGCGCTGTCAGTCAGTTTGAACGGGTCTTAGCGGGACGGAGCACAAAAACGGTAACTTTGACATTTACGACGCAATTTTCGGTAAATATTGACCAATAATGTGCATTGATCACTTCACTGACAATGTATTTTAACAACGTTTTTCTTTTTTGGAGCAGCAGAGACACATTTATCAACTTTTTAAATCATAGAGGGTGCCCCTGCATGCAAGCAAGGGACAGCTACCTTGTCCTTCTTTATATTTCATCATGCCAGTGGTCCAGTTTACCTGCAGATCTACATCCTCCAACAAAGCATGATATCACTGTCTGTTCCCAGATTTACTCGATGGAAATAAAAGATGTCCTGCAGTGTTAAGGTGTTACAGGTTTCTGTAATAAACTGTATTTTTTTATTTTCTATTTATACCATGGTCTGGGTGAATACTAGATTCTGATTGACTGGAGGGTATAGGTTAAAAAAGTGTTTAATTTACACCTAGGAAAGATGTTCCGGTCAAATTGCCTGATGACAATTCTAAATTATTGCCCTGGCTCAAACACTAGTTGGTAACCATGGCAACTGAGACTCAACGTTATTTCACAGTTTATTTATCACAACGGCAAGACAGACAAAAACATGTGATTTTATCATTTCTTTTAACTTATTTGGGGAAAGACATCAGCTTCCACCATCCTCGTATCCCTGAGTCGGATTTTCAAAGAATCAGATGTTCATCTGTGCTGTTTCCCGATACGCCCCTCGGACTCGTCAGAAATGTATGGTTTGACATCCAGCTGTGTTTTGCTTGGTGTGGCAGGGAGGGGAGCGAGTTCTAGTGAGTGTAGTGTCGGAAGCCTGATTGAAATTTGTCAAGGAGTCCACTGGAGTTCAAGAAGTCACTGAGTTGATTAAAAACCACTTCCTCAACAATCTTGGCTATAAAAGGAAGATTTGAGATGGGTCTGTAGTTGGTTAAAATGGAAGCATCCAATGTTCTCTTTTTTAGGAGTGGCTTGATGGGAGCTACTTTTAAGGGTTTAGGAAACGTGCCTGATTGAAGTGAGCCGTTTATTATTGGCTGCAAATCTGTTTGGACAGAGCTTACAATAGTTTTAAAGAAGTCAGATTGCATTGTGTCAAGACAGGATGTCGATGGTTTAAGATGCTGGACTGTATTGAATTCTGACATCATAGTTGATTGATTTCTAGGTGGTTTTTAAGGATTGTGTCATTTTATTATTTTGCTGATTTATGTTGATATTTAGACTTATAGATTTGATTTTTTTTCATTGAAAAAACAGTCAAATTCATTGCATTTTTCTGTGGAACAGAGTTCTGAAGCTATCTGTTTTGGAGGGGTTGTAAGCTTATTAACCATAGCAAACAGAGCGCGAGTGTTGTTGATGTTCTTATTAATCATTTCAGATAAGTGTTGCTGTCTAGCCGGAGTAACCCGGGGTTAAAATTACAAAGACTTTGTTTGTAGAGGTCATGGTGAATTTGAAGTTTAGTTTTTCGCCATTTATGCTCTGCTTTCCTGCATTCTGTTTTCAAGGCCTTTACCATAATGGTGTTCCTCCATGGTGTTCGCTTTCTGCTCAAGATCATCTTATTTTTAACAGGTGCAACAGTATCCATGACATTTGAGATTTTCAAGTTAAAGTTATCTAAGAGTTCATCAACTGTCTCTGCACTCGCAGTTGATGACATAACTATAACTTTCATAAACTTAGCACTGGTATTCTCATTTATGTACCTTTTTCTAACAGACACACGGGTTAACTGAATGTTTGGAATTAACTGTAAGTCAGAGAACACACAGAAATGATCAGAGAGCGCCAAGTCCTTGATATCAACAGAAGAAATGTCAACACCTTTAGAGATAACCAGATCCAGTGTGTGGCCTCGAGTATGTGTGGGTCCATTCACATGTTGAAGGAGGCCAAAAGTGTCAAGTAGAGAGCAGAGTTCTTTGGCATTAGTGTCCATGTTATTGTCCATGTGAATGTTAAAATCCCCAGTTATGATAAAAAAGTTATAGTCAGTGCAGATAACTGACAGCAGTTCAGCAACTCATCAAAGAAAGTTCCTGGGTATCTTGGTGGTCTATAAATGATTAGGAAGATAACTTTTGGATCCCCTTTACTAAAAAACAGAGATATTCAAAAGAGCTAAAATCACCAAGTAAAATTTCTTTGCACTGAAAGACTGATTTAAAAATGGCGGCAGCTCCCCTGCCCTTCTTACCACTTTGACACTTATTGATAAAACTGAAATTTGTTGGTGCTGCCTCATTGAGAATGGTATCACAGCTACATTCAGTCAGCCATGTTTGAAATAAAAAGTCTAGATTATAGGTCATGATCATGTCATTTACTAAGAGGGATTTGTTAGCTAGTGATCTGATATTGAGTAGGGCTAATCTCGGGGAGACAACAGGTGATACTGGTGCGTTTCGGGGTTGACACACTATATTCAATAGATTGGTAGATTTAACTGAACCTTTTTTATTTCTCACCAGTTTGACCACTTTTCTGTTACCTGTCATGACAGGGATTGAAAAGGCTGTCTGAACTTCATAGGGCCCTGACTTTTTCTGGGGAAGAGCATTCTTGATATCAGTATTACAGCCTGGACCCGGCACATATTAGGCTACAGCTACACGAAAATGAAACAAGGTTTTTTTTTTTTTTAAACCGAGTACGAAAATTATTGCGACCACACAGGAAAGCTTCTGTAAAGAATCAGGTCCAGATGGCAACGCCACGCTTGCTGAAAACGATGCAGTACACACGCCACACCTCTATGTGCGCTGTAAGCCACCCCCACCGGTTACACCAGAACAATAGAAGAAGCAATGCGCATGCGTGTACGCCCCTACTTCTACCAGCGCATCACCTTTAAATGTTCCTTCAACAACGCCGCTGTAGTTAGCAGTGTCTGCAGCAGTGCTGCTATCAATGTTGTGGGGTCCATGATGATCGCTGTCTGTCCTTGTTGTGTTGTCTTCTTCCGGATTTTTAATGAAAGCCGCTTTTTGTTCTGGTCACTGACGTATGTGTATACGTCACTGGCGTTGGCCATGTGGCTGTGACGCAGATGTAAACAAATCCGTTCTGGCTGTAATAATGGAAACGCGACGGCGGCGTTTCTAGATCTTCCCACTCTGGAACCCGTTCTCCAAAAATATCGTTTTGGGGTACTGGGAACGCCGGCTCCATATGGCCGCGACAGCCAAACGATAAGCAAAAATATCGGTTACAGTGAAAAACGTTTCCATGTAACCAGGCCCCTAGTCAGACTCACAGATATAATGATTCAGAGGAGGTGGGAGGGCTTGGTGACTTTTGTTTGAGGGTTGTTTCCAACGTGATGGACGTGGTGGAATGGGAGGGGCTGGATGAGGTGGGATATTAGGGGGGAAGAATATGGGATTTTGGTGTGGTGTCAGTTGTATTCCAATATTGAAAAGGCTCTTCATCCTGTCAGGGAAATCCAGAAGGGAGGAGTCCAGACTGAGTGGAGAGAGCTGGGGGCTGGGTGGGGTCCGTGGGGGCGAAGGCTGGGGGTTTCCCACTGGGGCTGGTGAAGACTCCTCATCTTGGGGTGAGGCTGATGATATTGCAGACTCCTCATCTTGGGGTGAGGCTGACGTTGCAGGTTCTTTCTGGATCCGCTGTCCTCCATGGTCAGTCCTTGTCTCAGCGCCCTCACCAGAGCATTGTCTTATCTGTTGTTTCGGATCATTTTGTCCTGTCTTGTCCTTGATAGGGGCTGCTGGTGTGTGACGCAGAGAGTAAAAAATGTTGGAGCTTAGCAACTGTACTCCTGACTTGTTAAGGTGAAATCCATCTGCCTTAAAGAGGTGCCTGCGTCTCCAAAAGATGTTGAAATTGTCAATAAAGTTAATTGAATGAGCAGCACACATGTCTTTGAGCCATCTGTTTAGCATCATCAGTCTGCTGAATCTCTCATCTCCTTTCCAAACTGTTGGTAGAGGTCCACTGAAAAACACCTCTGTACTTGTGCATCAAACTTTGTTTACCAGGTCCATAAAGTCTTGTTTTAATACCTCATATTGTTGCTTCACAACATCAAGGGCTCCTGTGTGTATGATGAGAGATTTCAGTGTCGGATGCTGAGCAACAATGTCCAGGATCTTCTTTGAGATATCAGACACCATGTCGTTACTAAAACAGAGTATTTTGGTCTTTTTCTTGCTGCAAAAACGTTTTATCTCATTCATTGCTCTGTCACCCACTATCAGAGTTTGAGGCCCAGTTGTTAGCTCTTTCTATGGCCTTTTAGCATATAATTTAGCCTCATACCTTTCTCCGGTCTTGGGAGATGAGCGTTCTTTTGGAGAGTCAGGATTTTGAGAAAGTGGAGCAAATCTGTTCTTTAGCAGAAATTCCTGTGTCTTGTGGCAATTTGCTCCTGGTTTTGGTGGTGGTCTCGGTCCATCGTTGCTTTTTCTTTGGTATCGGGGTAGACACATTCCTGTGTGATAGTGCAGGCCACTCGGAGTCATTGTGGGTCTCCAGGTGTTGGGTTCTGCCTGATAACCGTCTTCCCACATCTGAGGGAGGCGATTTGTAGTGTTTTGGCTTAGCACCAAGGGAGTTCCAGGGAGGACTGGTTGAATATTTTCCATTTACAGCAGGCTCCTGCCGCGTCTGGGTGGTGCCGGTTAATGTTGTGGAGAAAATGAGTCGAATCACACGTCGATCAGCCGTCCATTGGGGAGTTTATTGAACAAACTGTCACAGCAAATATGCATACAGGATGTACAAAATGTCCGCTGTCTTCCTTCTGTGATACCTCTTTATGCTTGTCTTTATCAAAACAACTGGAGGCGCCTAATGTTAAACAACTCATTCTAACTATCAACAATATTCATCTGAACCAGTCAGCAAGGCACACGATGTAACTAGGCCAGATGTCATGAGAATGTCATGACATCCTTCTCCCACATTAGCTTCCTGTTAGCCTGCTCCCTTTCAGTGTTTTGGGATACTGGCAGAGTAGTTTCATTCCCATATTGTCCATTTATCTCCATGTTCACTTCAAGCCGATTAATTTTTGTTTCCAGTATTGCTATCTTCTGGAGTAGCTTGTGGTAATCATCAGTGGAAAAGGGAGGCATCTTGGTGCTAATTAGCTTCAGTTAGCTGAGCTCCTCCAAAAGCAGGAAGCTGCAACGGAATTTCCACACGACAGTTTCCAGATGACTTTCTGATAAAAATGATTAAAAAAGTCTTGGTTCACTTAAAAGAAAAAGAATAAAATTATATCCAAGACTTGTGGAAAGAAGTAAAATGATTTAAAAGCAAATAAAGCAGACATTCCAAGTTCCAAAAACTCATTTCAGGGAGATGCCTATCGAGGGAGATGCCCCCCCCCCACCCCACCCCCCCCACACACACACACACACACGCACACATATTTTCTTTAATTAATTTACGCTTAATTTATTTTGCATATTTCTTTATCCTATTTATTATCAACATATTAAATTGGGGATTTTTTAAAAAGGCTTTGACAGGCTGGATATAGATAGTTAGATACTGTAGCTGGCTAGTTAGATATAGAACTACACAATTTAGTAACTAAATGTGTATTGATACTTTAAATAAGTGTTTGATACGTTGTGCTTTATTTTATTACAGCATTTAACCTACAGAAATAAAATGCAGATGATGGTGTGTTCAACTTAGCCTACCTCCACATGTCTTTTACAGTCATTAAGTCCGCCGTGGGCAATACTGAAGTCACTATGCATACAGTGCACCTCGCCACGGTGTCATCATTCTTCACCTTCACTAGACATGGATATACTTTAGTATATTCTGCTGTAAAATGAGTCTTATATTTTCGTTTTTTACTCGAGGATTCACCCTCTGCCATTTCGCAGGATGCACAGTTTTGAGTGGTAACTTAGGTGGCTGTCAGAGAGTAAATCGAAGCCCTCCCACACCGAACGTTATTGGCTTATTTTGCTGACTAAACCAATCAGCGCACCCTCTCGCATAGTCTAAAATCCGGGATATTTTATCCGTGATTAACTATCAATATCAGGGAGACTCCCGGAACATCCGGGAGACTTGGGATGTCTGATAAAGCAATAAGCAGCAGGAGGAAGCAGAGACACGTCTGCACTCTTAATAAGCAGGAAGAAAAGAAAGGGTTAATGGGTTTTTGCCCTCATCAGAAGCGTTCTTGAGTCTGCTACACGAGGATGGCATTGAACACGTCAGCCTAGCGCATAATCCTGAGACAAAAAATAATAAGGATCCGAACAACCCACACAAGGAAAACCTAAGAGGGTTCATGTTTGCCAGGCCCAGGGATCCTTTGTGTCCAGTAAAAAGTTTAAAAAGCACATCTCCAAGTGTCAACCAGATGCAACATCGTGCTCCATCACCGTGACATCTGATGTGTGGTACTCCAGGGAGCCGATGGGTATCCACTACCTGGGGAAGATGCTGAAAAAAACCAGCGAAGAGGTCTGTACAATAGCTACATTCTAATAATAATAATGTAGAACCCCTCTTCTGTCCTCATTAATATAGCCTAAGTGTGTTTATTATTGTTTCTTTCAGCTGGGTCTGTCACGGGTTTACACCAACCACAGCCTCCGAAGCACAGCTGTTGGTCGTCTCTGACGCCGGGCTGGAAACCCGAAAATGGAGCAACATTTTGTCTCCTTTGACGCCTGCATAGGGAGATATTAAATAGTCCGCTCAGCTGTGACTTTAACTCTAAAACACATTAAAGTATTGATGATTGATTGAATATTTGTTTTATTTATAGCTTTGCGTCGGACGGTTCACGCCAGTTCGCGTCGTCCATTCATTTCTGATGATGCCTCATCGGCATCATCACACCTCATCGGGCATTATCCCTTACTTATTTCATGTTATTCAGTTTACTAGTTCTTGGAGCACTTTACCGTTTTGTTGTTTTGAAGAAATTTTTTTTGGAAATGTTGCAAATTAAAATTTAATTGTTACAATTACACGGTTACACTGGTAACTGTTTATACAGTACATGTTTGCCTAGCGTATGCATCAGATCCACTGCAGTGATTCTGCTGTCTGTGGAATGCGTTGTATGCGGGAGTTAGCTGACAGTTAAGGGTTAAATACAACAAAACTGAACCACAATTGCATTACAAATTAACAATGAGAACTCATGAGTCAAGTCCAAATTGTTCAGTCAAAAGACAGTTTTGAAGACACTATAAAACTGTCTTCAAATCTCCAGTTCCTTTGTCTTGCTGTAATTTGTTTATATTCAACAGCTGAGGGTCACATGGCAGCACCTCAACAAAAGCAATTAAAGGCAGCTTTTACACACACTATAGGCATTGCCCCACTCTTTCCATTCTGGTTCTAACATAGGCAGAACTATAATAGGAACTCATTTTGCCAAATTTTAGACGAGCCGACTACATGTTTTGCATTTCTGCAGCCACTTCCATCCAAGGGCCTTTGTCAAAAAGGGGAGCCAGTGGCTGTGGACCAGGAGGAAGGACCTGGCCTGGGGCTCCAAGTGAGTGATGATTGATGGGAGTGAACCTGGGACGCTGGGATTCACTGCTGAACCCACTGGAGGTGTCGTGGGCCTATCAGCGAAACACCCAAGAAGGAGGGCGCCCACTTGAGAACCCAAAGGATGCCATCACTCACTTGATGGCCACAGTGTCTCGTCGGTGCCTTAGGTATCTATCGGGATAACAACACCTTGTCCTATTCAACAGATCAGGTCAAATCAGCAACAACTGGACTAAACCACTCTATATGTGTCAGGAGTCTCAAAGAAATTTAGAAGGATCTTCTCCAAACATGACATTCCAGTGCACTTCAAACCCAAGAACACCCTCAGACAGAGATTGGTTCAGCCAAAGGACAAAACATCCAAACACAAACGAAACGTTGCTCTGTATGCAGTGCAGTGAAGAGTGTGCTGACCTCATATAGGAGAGACCAAACAAGAGCTCCACAAGCGCGTGGAACAACATGAGAGAGCCACCTTTTCAGGTCAAGACTCAGCAGTGCATCTACTTCTCAAGTAGGGACACTCATTTGAGGACAGTAATGTACACATTCTGGACAGAGAAGACAGATCGTTTTTTTTTTTTGGGGGGGGCTTTTTATGCCTTTAATGATAGGACAGTGTGAGAGAGACAGGAAGCAGGGGGCAGAGAGATGGGGAAGACACGCAGCAAAGGGCCACTCGGTGCGGGAGTCGAACTGGGGCCCGCTGCAACGAGGACTGTAGCCTCTGTACATGGGGCGGCTGCTTAACCCACTACGCCACCGACCGCCCTGGAAAAAACATCTTTGAACAGAGGAGGTTGTCTCAGGAATTACCTTCCCAGCACCTACAAAGCAGCATTGTCTCGCCTTCCCAGGCAGTTTTACAACCATTCACACCTTGGATCCTGTGACCAAAACTCACACCGTTTATGCAGGTTGACAATCTATAGGTGATAATGACTAACAACACACATATTGGTCAGGGGGTTCAGTCCTACATGTGACTGTACCGACCCTTTCTGCTTATAAGCTGATACTCCCCACCATCTAGCTTAGAACTGAAGAAGCCTTTCGGATTAAAGGTGAAACATATTCAAGATATTCAAGATATAAAAAGAAGTCCAGTTGCCCTTATTTAAGCTGTTGTGATTTTAAGCCTAATCTTAAAGTTAAAGAGGGTGTCTGCTTCCTGGACATATACATGCAGCTGGTTCCGCTAGAGAGGGGCCTGATAACTGAAGGCTCTGTCTCCCACTCTAGTTTTAGAAACTCTAGGAACCACAAGTAAACCTGCAGTCTAACAGTGAAGTGCTCTGTTTGGAAACTCTTTAAGGTATGATGGAACTTGGTCATTTAGAGCTTTATATGTAAGGATAAGAATTTTTAATTATATTCTGAATTTAACAGGGTACCAATGAACATAAGCCAAAACTGTAGAAATATGATCTCTCTCTACTCACCACTTCAGGCTTAAACCGAGACACATGAAAAGTCGGGTGAATACGCACTCATCTGGGGAGGTGGAGTACAGAACTTGGAGGCCAGTCTCCAGTTCCTGATTCAGTCTGTCAGTAGACCCAAAAGCATTACTCTGGAAATCAGAAACAGTTGGTAATGACTTATGTTTATTCCAACAAAACAAGACATCCGACATCTGTTGGATTCAATGTCTTGTGGAATGCCATGGAGCCGAAGATATGGGAGACAAGCAGGTCTGCAGTTTCCTTGGCAGAGGGGACCTTACCACTCCTTCTGGTGACTTCATAAGGTCCATGCCATTTGGTCAACAGCTTGCTGTCAGATGTAGGAAGTAACAACAACACCTTTTGGCCTGGTTCAAAAATCCTCTCTCTAGATTTTTGGTCATACCACTTCTTTTGGTTTTGTTGGGCTGTCCTCATGGTCTCCTGGGACAGAGATGACATTTCCTCCAAGCTCTTTCTCATTTCAATTACATATTCCACAACATTCTCTTCTCTTGATGATGGATTTTGCCAGTAGTCTTTTAGGAGGTCAATTGGCCCTCTCACCTGACGTCCGTACAGAAGTTCGAATGGTGAGAAGCCCGTTGAACTCTGTGGCACCTCTCGATAGGCGAAAAGCAAATATGGCAACCATTGGTCCCAATCCCCTCCTGTATGGGACACAAACTTGCGGAGCATGTTTTTTAATGTCTGATTAAACCTTTCCACCAGTCTGTTTGAGGATGATAGGGGGTGGTCTTAATTCCCTTTATTTCTAACAGCTGGTAAACCTGTTGTAGCAACTTGGACATGAAATTTGTTCCACAATCTGTCAAAACCTCTCTTGGTATCCCTACCCGAGAGAACAGTTGTAATAGACAATTGGCAATGTTTCTGGCTTTCACTGACTTTAGGGGCAATGCTTCTGGATAGCGTGTGGCATAGTCACATATAACTAGAATGTATCTATTTCCAGTGGAGCTCCTTTCTAATGGTCCTACTACATCCAAAGCTATTCTTTCGAACGGGGTCTCAATAATTGGTAATGGCTGTAGCTGGTGCTCGTGCAACCTTCCTCCCCGATGTCAGCTGACACGTCTCATAAGAATTACAAAACTGGGCAACCTGGCTGTACATACCTGGCCAAACAAAACGGCTGGCAACCCTGCACAAAGTTTTTTGAAATGCCATATGCCCTGCCCATGGTACTGAATGTCCGAGATCCATAACCCGGTATCTAAACTGCTGCGGTGCCCTGCTTGACTCCCTCAACCTCTGTCACCTTCTCAAACCAAGGCTTTAAAGTTTAAATCATGTATAAAGTGAAAAGAATTTGTCCAAGCACAGAACCCTGAGGAACTCCATTACTTACTCTGGTTTGTGAGGAAGATTCTTTATTTCCAAGAACAATCTTGATAAATATGACTCAAACCAGCGTAATGCAGTTCCTTTAATCCCAATAACATGTTCAAGTCTCTTTGATAGAATGCTGTGATAGATCGTATCAAATGCAGCACTGAGATCCAACAGGACAAGCACAAATACAAGTCTACTATCAGAGGCTAAGTGGAGATCATTGGTAACTTTAACCAGTACTGTTTCTGTGCTATGATGCATGGGATGCTGGGTAGTCTTACCTTGATAGACCTGAGTGTATTAAGTCTGGGTAGTCATTAGCAGCAGATGAGAAGCTACAGAGAAGTGTGTAAGACTACAACTCTGTGTCCTGGTCTCAACCCTGGATTGTCATGTTTTTGGATGACATTCGTCCATATTTCTAGAAATGGGAGCAGCCCCTTCCAAAGTGGGATGGTCTCCTCATCAGACCAGGTTTTCCCCAGAAAGATTTCCAATTATCTATGGAGCCCACGTTGTTTGCTGGACACCATCGAGACAACCAGCGGTTGAAGGATGACATGCGGCTAAATATGTTATCACTAGTCAGAGTTTGCAGGTGTCCAGAGAAAACTATGGGGTCCCACATTGTTTTGGTAAAATTACACACTGATGCAACATTAATTTTAGTGACCTCCAATTTGAGTAACCTGGTATAATTACCACTGACGTGAATAACAATTTTGTTCTATTTGCGCTTACCGTTAGCCTGCAGTTTTAAATAGGATTCTACATCGCTTGCTCTGGCCCCTGGAATACATTTGACTATGGTCGCTGGTATCCCTAATGCCACCTTTCTGACACTGGAGCTGCCAATTGCCAGGTTTTTTTTTCCTCAGTGGGTGTCTCACTGAGTGGGGAAAATCTGCCTCCTTTTCCTGACCATTACCCAGCTGCTAACGGGATTAGCTATGCTAGGTCAGCCACCTAGCACACTGGCTAAAGGGACCTGGCTTGCTATCGGGTGGTTTTCAACGGTGCAGAGCCGAGATTCCAATTCGGAATCATGCCTCCAAACTACAAAAAAGACTACATGTACCATTATTGCTAAAGGAGGCAGATGAGTAATTTAACTTCTGATACTTGGAACAAGAGAAGGCAGGAGATGGAAGGAGAGAGCTGGTAGCCATGCTAAGCTAAAGAACAGATACAACGCAAGAAAAGTGAAAATGTGTCAAAACATCAAAGATTTATATAAATCGGTGCTAAAATAAAACAAATAATGTGTGATAGGGTTGACGATGCAAAAGTGTGTAACTTCTAAGAAGAAATTAAGTGAAATTTAAGAATCCAAGAGAAGAGAGGTTCCACAGAACACAAGCGAGTTTACAGGAGGTTATGTTTATGTTATGTTTATGCATTTAGCAGATGCTTTTATCCAAAGCGACTTACAAATGAAAATATAACATTACAGCTAACATCAAAGCTAACAATAACAATAAGCTACATAGAAGGAAACCAGAAGTCAGACTGTCAGGGGTGACAGTGTAGAGATAGAGTGCAGGCATATAGGGAAGTACAGAAAGATAAAGTGCAGTAGAGGGGTAGGGTAGTACAGGGTAAGTGCTACGATAGGAGATGCTTTCTGAAGCGCTGGGTCTTCAAGAGCCTCTGTTCTGGTAGCGCTCGGTAGGTCATTCCACCATCGTGGAACCACACATGAAAAGAGTCTAGATAGTCTTAAGCGTGGTGTAGGCACTGCTAGACGACAATCCTGTGACGACCGGAGTGACCGAGTTGGGACATAAGCCTTTGCAAGAGCATTCAATTAAATGGGAGTCATTCCATTAAGGACTTTGTAGACTAGTATCACTGACTTGAATTTGATGCAGGCAGCTAAGGGTAGCCAGTGGAGCTCAATGCTCTTTTCGGCTGATCGAAGACCAGAAGCGCTAACGCGTTCTGGACCATCTGCAGCAGTTTCACAGCACAGGCTGGGAGACCAGTTAGGAGAGCGTTGCAGTAGTCAAGGCGGGAGATGACCAAGGCCTGCACCAGGAGCAGGGTGGCGTGTTGGGTTAGGTATGGCCTGATCTTTCTTATGTTTAGCAATGCAAAGCGGCATGATCGAGCAACGGAGGTAACATGATCTTTGAAGGTTAGTTGGTCATCAATCATGACACCCAAGTTTCTAGCTACCTTTGATGAAGCAAGAGATAGGGATTCAGTTTGGATGCAGATGCTGTGGTGTATGGTTGGTTTGGATGGGAAGACAAGAAGTTCAGTTTTAGAGAGGTTTAGTTGGAGGTGATGGGCTTTCATCCATTTTGATATGTCAGAGAGACAGTTTGAGATTCGTGCTGAGTCCGTATGGTCGTCAGGTGGGAACGACGGATGGATCTGGGTATCGTCAGCATAACATTGGTATTGGAAGCCATGTGATCGGAGGTGATGCAATATATCTTATCTCGAAACGTCTGCACATAGCAGCAGATGCCCAGGGAATCCTCTTTCAGCACCTGTTGTCAGCACAAAGCTAGATTGAGTTCACTGCTCTGCACAGGTATACAATCTCTTTCTAAGCCTCACTGGTAATCATTGGCTATATATTATACAGAGCCAAATACATGTGTAGGCAATCATTTTCATACATTTATGTCACTTTACACCAAACCATGGCCAGCTTTCCTATTATGTGTAACTTTTTTAGAGATGCACCGGATCCTGATTTTTAAGGTCCTGCCGGATACCGGATCCACTGCTTAAGATCCTGCCGGAACCGGAACCGGATCCTACTCGGATCATCAGCTAGTACATTATAATGCAGTGAAAACCACTTTACAGTTCATTTCCTTTCCTTAACAGATGAAATATGCAATAACTTCTAACATTATCTATTTTATTTGAATATAGTCACTTGGAACACACCGCTGAAATGTTCAGCTTAACGTCATTTGTGTACAGGCTTATTGTTATGTTCAATCCAAAGAACAAATAAAGAGAGCAAAAAATGACATTATTACTAAAGAGAATGAGGCCTGTCATAAACAGCAAGCCATAACGTGCTCTTTGAAAAGTAAAAGAAAAGAGTAAAAGAATCCAACAAAACACAGGCCTAATGCATTTACAAACTAAAATATAGCAAATTTAGCACATGTATTACTCTTGGATACAAAATTTTAATAGGCCTGATAAATGTAATGAAAAAAAATGTAGGCTAATAGTAGCCTATTAACTGCAGACTGATTTTTTTTCTCAGAAAAAACAAAACACTGGGAATCTTGATTATCATCATGAATGCCTACAGTCATGGAACGTAGGCTATTTCACTTCTATTTCAAGCACTTAACTAGGCTTAATTAGAACATTAAATAAAGTGTGGCACAAAAAACTCGAACCTACTCTCCTCTAGGTTATATTATGAACAACTTCTATAGCTAGCTTTCACAGAAAATGAGCGTTTCCTTTCAGAAAAACAAGACCCTCTGCATTAATCGGCGACAGCCGGTTGCGAGTGTGAGAACGGATGTCTCCAGCGGTGCTGAAAAGTCGTTCACTGGGTACAGAGGTTGGTGGTGGGCAGAGATAAACTTTGGCCGTTTTTGACAGCAATGGAAAGCGCTGCTGATTGCCTTTCCACCACTGAAGCGGGTCTTCGGTTAGAGGAATCAGTGGCTCGCTGAAAAAAAACGCTGACCTCTGTTTCGGCGGTTATCTTCTTTAAACATTTAACGACGTAATCACGTTGTGCTTACGTGCTGTAGGATCCGGTCGGGGCACCAGGTCCGGCAGTAACCGAACCTCGTCAAAAACGCCACTATCCGGCCGGAACCGGACCCCGGATCCTGGATCCGGTGCATCTCTAAATTTTTTCAAATGATTTTTTCCTGTATTCAGCTGAATTATCCTGGTTACTTTTCTATTAACCATATTTAATCATCAATTAGGCATATGGAAATGTGGACTGCAGCAAACACTGTAATTTCATGCAACTGTGGAACAGTGCATTTGAAAATATAAGAAATCTAATTCTACTGTATATGTGTCATGGAAAGAGTGTGTGGAAAATACATTTTTCCATAGGTATCCACCAGTTCCACAACTGTTATTATTAATGAATATTGTAAATATTTTAGAAAGCTTTGTTTGTGTTCACCCATGGATGTACATCAACATTCATTTGATTCTGCTCTGTTTAGTTTCTCTTATTTCTCTCCTCCATTTTGCTCCAGATATGATAGAAAGAGCCATCATTAACACATTTGTGGGTCATGATGTGGTTGAGCCTGGTAACTACGTTCAGATGTTCCCCTATCCATGTTACACCAGAGATGAGTAAGAAAAGTACTTCCTATTTAGAAAATTACACATACCACTCTTAACATGATCTGTTTTTTGGAGATCTTATCAGGTTATGATGCTAAGCAAGTCAGAGATTTTATGCATTTGAAATTAAATGTGGTAAAACATGTGGGTGTACTATGTTTACTTGATACCTTTTGTTGTTTTTCTTTCAGTTTTCTGTTTGTGATTGAGCACATGATGCCTCTGTGCATGGTGATATCCTGGGTTTACTCAGTAGCCATGATGATTCAGCACATTGTGGCTGAGAAGGAACACCGGCTCAAAGAGGTAAGACTCTGTGCTCGTGTTTATTGCCACCATTGTTTATAATGTGAGGCTGAATACAATTCTTCCCCCATAACCTCAGCTACTTTCTCTGTATAATGACTATTTTTACAAGACTTTTTTCTATCAACAAATTCCATGTGCACCCACAAAGAAACAATGGACCATTTTCTAGAGGTGTTTTTTTTTTTTGTAGATAGATAAACACTTATTTCAATATACACCCATCCATCCATTTTCTATACCAATTTAATCCAAATTGGAGGGTGGGATGGTTATAGTACATTATATATATTATAGTACACTGGTGAACAGCACGCAATGCCAGGCTTCCCAGAAACAAATATAAAATAGATGATAGATGTTTTCAGTAATACACAATGGCAACACTAAACTCAAATATTTAAAAAAAAATCCAGGTGAAGTAAACATCAGAAATGCTTTGCTACAAGCAGAAAACTGCAGGTGCTACAATCTGGTGTTACAGGTTCCTCGTTACGGCATATTCCTTGGACGTGTGGTCAGAGCATTCACATAGATGGAAACCCTTCTGCATCCTGAGTGGGTATCTCAGGGTCACCAGCGTTTCGCCCCTTAGCCTGTACGCCTCACCTGAGTGGGGCAGCGAAGATTAACCTTCACCAGCAGAAGATTTCCATTTGCGATCTCTGGTCAGCCAAAGCCATCTTGAGCTGGTTTCCGTTGCCATGGCTATCTCCCGAGTGGCTTTCTGAGATGCTTGGGTTCCAAGCTAAGCCTCTGTAAGAAATAGTGCACTGATGTTGTTGGGAAACCAGCAAGCCAACTTCGATTGGATATAAAGTTGCGTTCCATCCTTTACGGAGTGCTCAGGAGCTCAGATAAAGAATATGGAGACTGCATTATTATGTGTCTCACTGAGACATGGCTGCAGGAGCATATTCCAGAATCAAATGTGTGCAGTGCCTACACCACAGCTTTAAGACGATTCGAGCTGACAGGGAAATTAGGAGCAGTGGCAAAAGCAAAGGTGGAGTGCAGATGGTGTAATTCTAGACATGTACTGTGAAGGAGAGGACCTGTACCTGGTGCATTGAACTACTACCTATAAGTTTACATCCATACTTAAAATCAATATGGACCCCCTTTCGATCAAACTTATTTTGATAGGTGACATTTGATCTCCCTTAAATTAAACTAATTTTGACAGTTGACCTTTGAACTAGTGTGTTCATGTGTTGTGTTCGGTCAAGAGGTTGTGAGAAATGCCTCCGATGAAGGTATGAAATAATAGAATAGATCATTTTAGAATCGTAAAGGTTCATGTTCAGGAAAGAAGCTGTCAACATTTCATGCTCTTCTTCAAACCTTTCAACAGTTCATTAAATGCTCCACCAGAGAAAATTAAAAGTTGAACTTATCTATGTTCATGTAATAGATGCATACAGCTTCTCTTCCCTCCTTCCACTGGGAACATCAGACCACAATCTGGTTCTCCTCACCTCCAACTATACACCTATTGTTATGCGACAACCTGTCAAAGTACAAAATTTTGAACAAAATTCTCAAGAGTCTGAAGATCAACTGCTAGGCAATTACTGAGTGTGTTCCAGATTACATCAACGTCTGTGTGAAGAGTATCATTCCCATAAGGACAATAAGGTGCTTCCCCAATAACAAACCTTGGATCACCAAATTAAAGCCTTTTAAGGAATGTTAAAAAGAGTTGAAAAAGAATATGGCAGAGTGCAAGGAGGTGAACAAAAATAAACTGGAGAGGAAGCTCCAGCAAAACGACATGAGAGAACTGTGGTCAGTGATGACAAAGATCACAGGGGATCAGACTGATGGAAGCCTGGACAGAACCAATGAGCTGCACATGTACTACAAAATTCTACATCGCTTGCTCTGGCCCCTGGAATACATTTGACTATGGTCGCTGGTATCCCTAATGCCACCTTTCTAACAATGGAGCTGCCAATTGCCAGTTTTTTTTTTCCTCAGAGGGTGTCTCACTGTGTGGGGAAAATCTGCCTCCTTTTCCTGACCAACGAAAAACCGGATGGACCGTTGTGAGACCAGGCTCAGTCAGGAGGTGCGTTTGTACAGGCAGCTGTACGAAACTGCAGTGAAACAGCACAGGGACCACGTAAACTCCCAAAACTGGTGGACAGAGATTGGCAGAACTTTGGGGAAAGAGGGAGAGTTCTGTAAGAATGTGTGGAAGAAGCTACGGGACAAATACGTGAAGGCAAAGAAGAGGACAGAGGCTCCAAGTGGTGATGCCGGGGGTTTCAAACCTTCACCTCTTTTAACTGAATTAAAAAATTAAAATGATCCGAATACTGCAGCAGTATCATTCATGACAGTATTCCTGCTCTTGACAGTGACATTGTTTTCTTCTCGACTTTCTTCGTTGTAGAGTAGTT
Organism: Odontesthes bonariensis; assembly: GCF_027942865.1. Taxonomy (NCBI): domain Eukaryota; kingdom Metazoa; phylum Chordata; class Actinopteri; order Atheriniformes; family Atherinopsidae; genus Odontesthes; species Odontesthes bonariensis. The sequence continues at coordinate 26,169,405 of NC_134511.1, forward strand.
AGCGGTAACCTTAACGTAGCAGCGCCACCTCTGTGACGAAGAAAATTGCAACGACTGGCGCATTGATTTGCGCCACTATATATTGCAGGCACGAAATCATGACGTCATCAACATCGCTCGCGCTTACAGACGCGGCAACCATGCTAGAGCCTTAATGTAGGGTAATCTGTCCAACATGCTATGTACAAACAAAACATCCGTTCGTAGCTGCTTTTAATAGTTTTATTAATAAACAAGCATACGGGATTTGACTTACATGATGCTTTGTAGATGTTATGACACCCTATTCACCCCCTCTCTGTTGCAACCGCCCCACACACACCCAACCCCTCCTACTGGTGACTGAGTGACAGGCATGCAACCTAAATACATCCCTTGCTCCTACAATGCTCATCCCCTGCCTCTAGCAACACAGACCTCACACCCTATGTGTACCCACACCCTCTCTGTTACACCTCCATAATTTCACCCTCTACCTCAGTCATGGATCTTAACACAGCCTCACCAACATCTCTCCCCTCAATACGACACACTGAAATCTCCTCCAGAACAGGGATTCATGGGATTTTAAAGCACCTTTTCAAACTTAGCCTGAGTCAGAAGAAAGTTCCAGTGCTGTCAAAGATTTATGTAATACCTCCCATGTCATGAAAGTCTTGGAGAAACTATTATTGGCTAATAAGTTAGTGAAAACCTTTCAGGACCCACTACAGTTTACGTTGGTGTTTAAGATGCCATCATCTACCTGCTTATGTTAGCCTACTTTGATCAGAGCAAAGCAGGCAGCACGTTTCAGGCTACTCAGCCTACACTGCTATGAAAGAAAATACCAGTGGATGCCTCCACAACCACTTGGATTATTGACTAACAGACCACAATGTGTGATACTGGATTGTGTGTCTGAGAAGATGGTCAGCAACACAAGAGAACCACAGTGGGCTGCTTTCTCACCATTTCTCTTCACTCTGTACACCCGCGACTTCTAGTAGAACTCCTGTCATCCCCAGAAATACTGAGGTGACTCTGCAGTTGTTTGTGGCATGGTGTGAGAGTAATCACCAATCACCTCATCTTAAACACAAACCAAACACAATAGATGATTGCGGATTTCAGGAGGACCAGGAGTTATCCAAACACTGTCTCTTACCTAGATGAAGATGTGGAGGTAGTTGAGGATTACATATACCTGGGGGTTTACCTGGACAGCAGACTGGACTGGGAATCCAACTTGAGGCTGTCTACAAGAAGGGACATGACAGACTGTACAAGCTAAGGTTCTTCAGTGTCTGCACCAAGATGTTGTATATCTTATACAAGTCTGTGATGGAAAGTCCAATCTAGAGTTGGACTTCTCTCCTTCCACCCTGGTGTTGATCAAGGCTTGCCTGCATTGCCTCATAAACAAGGCCCTAAATGATGAGTGGAAAAATGCCATAGACTTACTTACAGTATGATAACATTATAATTAACATCACTGTCACCATGTCAATACCAAGAGCAGCAGCAACAACAACAATGATAACAGTGATAATAGGGTTTTTGTCTAAACCTTTGAATAGTACTGCATTTAAAGCAATATTTCAGCTTTTAATTTGAAAAGAATTCAGCAGAATGACTCTATTACAGACTGGAGTTTAAGAGACATGAGAATTTAGCAGGCTTGTAGGATCTAATCAGTATATTGCATAACTGTCACATCATGACATTATGGAAAGTATAAGATTTTGTGTTTTTGGTCCTTCACAAAGATAGAAGTTCAAAAATCTGTCTTGATATCTGTATCAAATCTCAGTATTTCAAATCTGCACAGATTTGAAACATTATAGAAATTTGTTGATCACTAATTGCTCACTTTTATGGTAGTGCAGTACTAAGAGAGGCAGGAGCAACTCGTTAAAATATTAATATAGTTTCTGTAAAGAGCCTTCATATCCTTTTAGACAAACTAGGTCACAGTATTGAATGGAGGGTTGGACAAAGTAGTTCAAAATCATACATGTAACCATTGTGCCACTCCCTTAGGTGATGAAGATGATGGGTCTAAACAATGCAGTCCACTGGGTTGCTTGGTTCATCACTGGCTTTGTCCAGCTGTCCATCTCTGTCACTGCTCTCACAGCCATTTTGAAATATGGCCGAGTCTTACTCCACAGTGACCCTTTGATCATCTGGCTCTTCTTAACCATCTATGCTGTGGCCACCATCATGTTCTGGTGAGAACTCCTTATTCTGACAAACCAGTTGTGTATCTGTCACTTTTTCAGTGGATCCATTTTTTTTTTACACCTTCCCAGCTAACACAACAATCCATATACATTGGAGTAAATCTTTCAACACGCACAGCAAATTGAGAATTAGTCACTGATGTTGTTAAAACTTCATTTATGTTCAGAATTTCTTCAAGTCTGCTTTCTGTCCAGAAAAGTTTTTTTTTTCAGAATTCATACTGCTACAACACAGATGCAGCTACTGTCTGTGTTGTCCCCCCCCATTATTATAATTATGTATCAATCAATACAGAAGTTATTATTTGTCAATAAACAACTAAATCTGTGATAATGACGCTAAATGCAGTGATGGTATATTAATGCAAGCAATTTGTGTGTTGTTTATAGTAGTTTAAGTCAATAATGGACACAGTAAAAAACTGTTTTCTTTAAGTCTGTTATTGAATGATTGATATAAAAGTGTAAATGCATAAAGAATAATAATGTATGTGGGTTTGGGGAACGGACACTGTGAGATTTTACATTTTTTTGGAGGCATTAGGAACATAGAGTATTTGAAATGTTATGACATTAAACAATAAAGAAACCTAACCCTTGTCTTTGTTTTTTAGTTTCTTAGTGTCAGTAATCTACTCCAAAGCTAAACTGGCTTCAGCCTGTGGAGGAATCATCTACTTCCTCAGCTATGTGCCCTACATGTATGTAGCCATTAGAGAGGAGGTTGCCCATGATAAGATCACTGCCTTTGAGAAGTGCATCGCTGTAAGGCCTTTTTACTTTTTCCCCACTCCTACCAATTTAAATATGAAGTATTACTCAGATAATTCAGAAGACTCAAAAGTCCTCATACATACTCATACATCCTTGCTTGTTCCCCTCTCGTCCAGTCTCTCATGTCCACCACAGCCTTCGGTCTTGGGTCCAAGTATTTTGCGCTCTATGAGGTTGCGGGTGTTGGCATCCAGTGGCGGACCATCAACCAGTCACCAGTAGAAGGTGATGATTTTAACCTGGGTCTCTCCATGATGATGCTTATCATTGATGCTGGAGTGTATGGTGTGTTCACCTGGTACATAGAGGCTGTTCATCCAGGTAAGAAATCTCTGACATCTTGTCTCAACCACCCCAACCACCTTTTTCTCAGTTTCTAACGTCATTTCTAATGTCATTCTTTTACAGGGATGTATGGGCTACCCCGCCCGTGGTACTTCCCACTGCAGAGGTCCTATTGGTCAGGCAGTGGGCGTGTTGAGACCTGGGACTGGCCATGGTGTGGAGGCGGGGCTGCCAGGCTCAGTGTTATGGAGGAGGATCAGGCATGTGCCATGGACCAGCGGAGGTCCGGTACGGGCAATGGCCGTCATGGGCTGAGGACAACTTCTTGACTAAATTTTCATTTATATGTACTTAAACAAGAAATTACAAACAAATACAGAATGGTGTTTATTGTCGAATTAATCCAAATTTGACATTTCAAGACAACATGTTGGACCAGGTTATACATTTGAAGAAAAAATAAAACAGTTAGCTCAAAGATAAAAAATGTAACCTCTTTTCTGACGCCTGGGAACTCAATCTAATTGATTTTGGCAAAACGACATTTTTTAATTTTTGAGATAGTTTTTCTGGCAAATATTAGTCCTACAGCTTGTAAACAGAGTAAGGGCTAATTTAACGTGAATAGTATTTAGTTTGTGGCACTAACAACACTTTTAAAAACTTTTAAAAACGCAACAGAAAACACCCTTTTAGAAACAACTGTATGTTACTCTCTATAATCATAAAAGCTCTTTATCAGAGGAGTTTGCATGATCTCTTGCCTCCGGAGGAAGTAGGTCCACTTAATGTAATTAATATTTAGGTAAAAAAAACAGGGCCGCTGCATTTGAACATAAGAAACAAAAGTTATTAGGTTAGTTATAAGTACAAAAGGTTCTAAACTCGCTTTAACTTTAATTAGTGTCATTATTATTATTGTAACAAAACGTTTTTCCAGAAGTCTGCAAGGGTGTTGTTAATGTTATTTGCTGTTCCGCCTGCTGGCGGAGATACTAATATGCATGGATACTACCGACTACATGCGGGTACCTGTTTGTTTAGTTTTGTGTGTAAGCCTGAGTGATTTATCTTCTGTATTATACGGTGTTACTGGATAATAAACTGGGGTGGTCTGCCAACATAGAAGCAGTGTACAGGAGGGGCCAGAGCCGTCTCTTCTTCCTGAGACGGCTCTGGCCCTTCAACGTCTGCAGTGACATGATGTGCATTCATCATGTGCACTGTTCTATGCTGTTGACTGCTGGGGGAGTTGCACTACAGACAAAAACTGTAGACACTTGAGACACATGATTAATTAGAATTTCCCCCACTGGGGGATGAATAAAGTATTTTTCTATTCTATTCTATTCTATTCTATTCTATTCTCTTAGTATTCTCATATGCAGTTAAACGTTCTTACACAAAGTGTTTTGTTAGCTGGGAACGTGGTAAATGCAGTCGAAGTACTATATACATCTGCAAGAGAGTTTTGTTCTCAATTGACCATCATGTTAAATATATTTGATTTATGTCTGCTTATCGAGTAATATGTCAGTTCCGGAAATGTTTCCATTGAGAGTCATGATAGGATAGATCATCAGTTAACTGATTACTATTTGGACTGATTGGGAATTAGTCGCAGATACATTTATATATCCCTCTTGAGACTGTGTATTGCTCCATACAGCATATCCAGTTAAAGGTATGTTATGCGTATTATCTCTAACATCAGTACTTATTGTTTATCTGTTTATTGACAGAAAATCATACACATACAAACACCTGCACCCTTTTCCACTGAGAACTGGAATACAGAGCAGTGAACCTTGCCTCCTCCTTTCTCATCTACCTAAATAGACAGTAAATAGTAAATATACAGTTAAATGGATAGTTGAGAATAACTTTTCTAGATAGCTTTTGACTGTTTGGAGTTTGAAAATATGATTGCTTGTAATTCTTTGTTTGTGAATATTGGGATAGAATCTGCTTTTCATCAGAATTTAGTGTGACAAATACTATTTGTGTCACATTTATTTTGACTGCTTTTAAAAAGTATTAAAGAGCACTGTGACAACACAGTGACAAAACAAACAAAAAGTTAGATAAAAAAAGATGGGGCAAATAGATTACTTTGTTTCTCAAATGTTTATTTTCCCATGCAGTCACTTTTTACACCACTTATTTATGCTTTTTTCATCAAATCTCCAGAGGAGATGCGTGGCATTGAGGAGGAACCAAGCCATTTGCCCCTGGTAGTTTGTATAGACAAACTTACCAAGGTGTACAAGAATGGCAGCAAACTGGCCCTCAACAAACTGAGTCTAAACCTCCACGAAAACCAGGTCGTCTCCTTCCTGGGACACAACGGCGCAGGGAAGACCACTACCATGTAAGAGGGTCTTCTTGGTGTGAGACTGTGAATATTTGAGGCTAAATGTTCAAATAGAAGATTTGTGTTTCTATGGAAAATTTGATTGAATGGAAATCTGATATGAATCCTGAGTTTGTGTATTGCAGCTGTGGTACTGTGAATAACAGCCTTACAGTCACATTCAGAATCAAGTAATGATCATATTAAAAAAACAAAAAACGGGTTCTTACATGTTGGTTAGTATAACATCTACCCAATCTGAAACTTTGGATTCTAGGCTGTAAAGTAACTTTATGATGTTTTTATCAAAGATATTTTTTCACATTTCTGGAAAGATTACACACCTTTCCTCTGCAAGGTGTGTAATTATATATATAAAGAACCACACTGTGCACAGGCAACACATTGCATACCGCTATAATATAAATACTCCTTACCATGGTTACTCTAAACTGCTATGCAACTAGGGGATTCATCCTTTGCTGGTTAAAATACAGGTAAAAAAGACTTTAGGCTCTTCATAAAGTTCTTGTTTACACAAGCAACATCTGACTAATATTTTTTTTCAAATACTGCCATTTGTGCTATGTGTATTGCTGTTACAAATAATTTGCATTAGATTCACATCTTGAAAAAAGCAGCCTACAATTTTTTCTACATGTCTGATAGCTTTTCCAATGCTGCTGTTATTAACCATCTACACTGTTTTATTCCTAGGTCCATCCTGACAGGCTTGTTCCCACCTACATCTGGCTCTGCCACTATATATGGCCATGACATTCGCACTGAGATGGAGCGTATTCGTAAGAACCTGGGCATGTGTCCGCAACATAATGTACTGTTTGACAAACTGAGTGTAGAGGAGCACCTGTGGTTCTACTCCAGACTCAAAGGCATGGCTGAAGAAGACATACGCAAGGAGATGGACAAGTAAGTACCAGTCTGCTGCAGCTTAAGTTTATTCTCTGACTCTGGCAATCAGGCAAATCTATTAATAAGTACTTGTATGCAAAGCAGTTAGTTACAATACATATGAAATTATAACAACAAAGTTCAAGCTTAGGGTGTTGATAGTTATCCAGATAGAGCATACATCCTGCCTACAAAGATTGAGTTCATGTTGTTGCAAGCTTGATTCCATTCCAAACCCTGGGCCTTTATTCCACATCGTTGCCCCTTAATCTTTCAATTTCCTGTTATCTCGGCGCAATGACTATCCACTATCCAGCCATCCATCCATTGCAATCCGCTTATCCGAGTTTGGGTTGCAGAGGTAGCAGGTTCAGGAGAGAAATCCAGAAATCCCTCTCCCTAGTGATACTCTCCAACGGCGATCTCGTTCTTCTGGTCACTACCCAGATCTTGTGACAATAGCTGTGGGTTGGAACAAAGATGGACCAGTAAATTGAAAGCTTCGCCCTCCGGCTCAGCTCCCTTTCCACCACAACGGACCCACACCCGGCTGCGAACCTCTCCAGTGCGTGCTGAAGGCCTTGGCTTGAAGAAGCCAACAGAATCATCATCCGCAAAAAGCAGAGATGCGAACCTTCCCAAACCAGATGCCTTGAGATCCTGTCCATGAAAATCACAAACAGGATTGCGACAAGTGGTGGAATCTAACACACACTGTAAACGAGTTTGACTTAGTGGCAAGAATGCTATTTAATAGAATGCGATATTGAAGAGGTGTATCAGCCAAGACAGCCCCACCATGTCCAGAGCCTTAAGCATCTCAGGGCAATTCTCATCCACCCCTGGTGCTTTGCTGCGGGAAGCTTTTTAACAACCTCAGTGACTTCTGCCAAGATGATGGATGAGTCTTTCCCCAAGTCCTCAGACTCAGCCTCCTCAATGGAGAACATGCTTGCTAGTGCTAGTGTTCCTTCCACTGCCCGATAATATCCTCAGTACGAATCAGCAGTTGTCTACCCAGGTCAAGCACAACCCAGGAAGGCCACTGCTTTCCCTTTCTGAGTCATTCTGGTTTGCCAGAACATCCGGCCAACCGCAAGGTCTTCTCCATAGTCTGATCCAATTCCTCCCACACCCGAGTTTTAGCTTCAGCAACTACCAAAGCTGCTGCCCTTTTTGCTACTTGGTATCTGTTAGCTGCCCCTTGGACAACCAAGCCCGAAAGGCCTCCTTCTTCAGCTGCGCAGCTTCCTTCACCCCTGGTGGACCCCCAGCGGTACCGCAATAACAGACAACAACAACCGTCACGCCACAACACTTGGAACGTGCATCTTCAATGGAAGTCCTGAAAATGGTCCAGTCATGGATTCAGATCACAGAGGCCGTTCCTCCCAATAATGCCTCTCCAGGTCACTCCATCAAATCCCACAGAAGAACAATGGAATCCCCAGGTAACACCCCTTCTAGGACGCCACCCAGAGACTCCAAGAAGGCTGGGTAATCTGACTTGCTGTTGTTGTAGAACGAAAAACAGTTGTCAAACTCGTCTGGGCCAGCCTCTTAGAGGAGTGCGGTGTCACACAGCAGCATGTAGACAGACAGAAAGACAGTAGAATGTGGTATTCTCTTATTCTTTTCATTTCATTTCAAACCTTTATTTAAGCCTCGAAAATCATTGACGTTTCCCTCATTTACAATGATGTCGAGGTACAACCGAAAAAAAATGCAGACAAAACAAAGATTAAGACAAAATTAAAATATTTGGGGACAATACTCAGTACTCCTCAAAAACAGGTGCACACTGAAGTAAGGTGGTTTGAGAGCAAAGTTTTAAAATGTCCAGGAGTAGTGAGAGTGTCAGTCATGAGAATGTTTTGAAGATGGTTCCATGCGGTTGGTTCGCAAAAACGAAAAGCGGATTTTCCTAGTTCAGAGTGGACCCGTGGGACTTTAAGTGTAGGATAGTCAGCTGAGCGGGTTTGGTAAGTTCCCATGGTCCAGTCCAGCATGGATGATATATATGGTGGTAAGTGTCCAGTGAAAGCTTTTTGAATAAAAAGATAAAAGTGTTATTCCATCTCTGTGTGAGAGAGGTCCAGCCAACTTTGTTATACAGGGAGCAGTGGTGAGTATTATAGGGATCTCCAGTAATAAACCTGATGGCAGAGTGATAACCTGAGTCGAGGGGTTTGAGAGTGGTAGCAGCAGCATGTCTACAGATTATGTCACCATAATCAAGGACTGATAAAAAGATTTCCTCAATTATACTTTTCCTACAGTCCAAGGGGAAACTGGACCCGTTTGTGTATAAGAAGTTTTTGCCGGAGTTTTGTGACAAGATTTTCAATATGGTGTTTAAAAGTAAATGAGTCATCAAGCTAAATGCCAAGGTATTTATATTCTGTGACTCTCAATATAGCAACCATTCAGTGTTGATGGTTGCTATACTATACTTATGCTTTCTGATCAAATTCTTCTGTAACCCCATCCCCCAAGGACAGCTTAGTTGAACAACTACAAGTAGTACTAATGCAAATAATAACTTAGAATATATTAAAAATGAGAACTGTCAAGAAAATTCTCTCAAAATGAGGCTCACAGTCGCTGGAGTCAATGAACACAAAACATTTCTTCTTGCAGCAAGGACACAAGCAATGCCTCTGCAGCATCGCGTGGACATCGGGGGCAGTGCTTCTGGACTGGCAGATCGGGGTGGTGGTCCCCCTCTTTAAAAAGGGTGACCGGAGGGTGTGTTCCAACTATAGGGGGATCACACTCCTCAGCCTCCCTGGTAAGGTCTATTCGGGGGTACTGGAGAGGAGGATCCGCCGGATAGTCGAATCTCGGATTCAGGAAGTGCAGTGTGGATTTCGTCCTGGCCGTGGAACGGTAGACCAGCTCTATTCCCTCGGCAGGATCCTGGAGGGTGCATGGGAGTTCGCCCAACCGGTCTACATGTGTTTTGTGGACTTGGAGAAGGCGTTCGACCGTGTCCCTCGGGGACTCTTGTGGGGGGTGCTCTGGGAGTATGGAGTGCCGGACTCCTTGATACGGGCTGTTCGGTCTCTGTATGACCGGTTAGTGCTGGGCGGTATACCGGTTCACACCGAATACCGGTTTATAATTTCGTTATGATATGAATTTTTAATATACCGCCATACCGGTGTATTTGATTACACAACGGGGGGAACGCTGCATCGCGCGACATTGTTTGAGACGGGACCCTTTTCAGTGTTGCGCTTCTAAACACGCATGTTTACTGTCTATTTTTAACGCTATTTAAAAAATACTGGTATTCGTTAAGCTGCATTTCCTTTCCCTGCTCCCTCCGTCTCTCTGTCAGCCTACACACACACACACACAGCCCCTCCCCTCCGTGCACACCGCGTGTGTCTCCATCAGCGAGATCATGCCTGGGAAGCATGGAAGCTTGCTAGCTTCAGCGCCGCGTTAGATTAGCTCTCATTAAAAAGTCCTATAAAAATATTTTATATTTTTAATACAATGTTGTCCCATCCCGACCCGACCCATAGCAAACAAGCGATTACGCCTTCTTTATAAAGTTAACTAGTCACAAGTTTGCCGTAAAAAAAAAAAAAAAAAAAAAATGTAGTTGGGTTGTCGAGGTCTAAACACTAGCAGCTGTGAATCAAATAAAGTAGGTTTTTTAAACTCTTACACTGAATGTTTGCTGCTTCAATCCAGAAAAATATTTTCCACGATTGAAAAAGAGACGTGTTGAGGATGAGGACCAGCCAGTGTAATTAGCTATGTTATTAATTTGTTTACAATGAAGATGTGAATATTAATACAATAAAGTTCTGTGTGACCAATTATTAACGAAGGAATTATTTTGAAGAATTTTTATTTTAATTTTTAATTCTGTTCTCAATCTGTAGAAAATGCTGTGAACACCTAATTATGCATGAAAAAAAAAAATTCCGTGATATACCGTGAAACCGTGATACCATGAAAAAATACCGTGATATGTATTTTTGGTCATACCGCCCAGCACTATGACCGGTGTCAGAGTTTGGTCCGCATTGCCGGCAGTAAGTCGGACATGTTTCCTGTGAGGGTTGGACTCCGTCAGGGCTGCCCTTTGTCACCGATTCTGTTCATAATTTTTATGGACAGAATTTCTAGGTGCAGCCAGGGCGTTGAGGGGGTCCGTTTTGGCGACCTCAGAATCGGGTCTCTGCTTTTTGCGGACGATGTGGTTCTGTTGGCGTCGTTGGGCCGTGACCTTCAGCTCTCACTGGAGCGGTTCGCAGCCGAGTGTGAAGCGGCTGGGATGAGAATCAGCACCTCCAAGTCCGAGACCATGGTCCTCGGCCGGAAAAGGGTGGAATGCCCTCTCCGGGTCGGGAATGAGATCCTTCCCCAAGTGGAGGAGTTCAAGTATCTCGGGGTCTTGTTCACGAGTGAGGGACGAATGGAGCAGGAGATTGACAGGCGGATCGGTGCGGCGTCTGCAGTGATGCGGGCTCTGCACCGGCCCGTCGTGTGAAGAAGGAGCTGAGCCAGAAGGCGAAGCTCTCGATTTACTGGTCAATCTATGTTCCTACCCTCACCTATGGTCACGAGCTGTGGGTAGTGACCGAAAGAACGAGATCACGAATACAAGCGGCCGAAATGAGTTTCCTCCGCAGGGTGTCTGGGCTCTCCCTTAGAGATAGGGTGAGAAGCTCGGTCATCCGGGAGGGGCTCGGAGTAGAACCGCTGCTCCTCCGCATCGAGAGGAGTCAGATTAGGTGGCTCGGGCATCTGGTTAGGATGCCTCCTGGACGCCTCCCTGGTGAGGTGTTCCGGGCCCGTCCCACTGGGAGGAGGCCCCGGGGAAGACCCAGGACACGTTGGAGAGACTATGTTTCTTGGCTGGCCTGGGAACGCCTCGGGGTCCCCCCAGAAGAGCTGGAGGAAGTGGCCGGGGACAGGGACGTCTGGGTCTCTTTGCTCAAGCTGCTGCCCCCGCGACCCGATCCCCGGACAAGCGGAAGATGATGGATGGATGGCAAGGACACAAGTCTGCACAACATATCAGAAAGCTGACAGAGTTGTCTGTGTTGAAAAAATGATACTACCACTATTTATACCTTCTACAATTAAATCACTAGCCACACAAGGTTATGAGACATTAAGTAAAGCAAGATTCAGAAAGAAGATAAAGAAGTAGTAATATGAGGCCTTCTAAGCATCCAAAGTTTCTAACAAGGCAGGAGGAGGAAGCCTTCCCCAGCACACAGTCACATACTTCTTTTCATATAGTATAACCTCATTACATTTTTTCCAACATTTCCCTCCTGTTTATGCTAAAAGAAAAGAAGTATTAAACACATTTTGGGATAGATAGATAGATAGATAGATAGATAGATAGATAGATAGATAGATAGATAGATAGATAGATAATGTTATAATAGTAGTATACTAGTAATAGTAATGAAAATAGTAATAATTGTAATAATGATGATAATAATGAAGCTAATAAATAATAATATGTATATAAATGTAAGTATAAAGTTAGATTAAAATCATTAAAGGAAAATTATTGCACACCACAGAGATATTGTTATTATCTGTTAGACAGACTGACTGACTGCCACCCATCCTACAGTCCCTCTGTCCTTCTGTTACCCCTCCTCCCCCCCAGTGAGGAGTTAAACAGTTTGATGGCACGGGGGACAAAGGAGTTCCTCAGTCTGTTGGTCCTGCACTTGGGGAGAAGCAGCCTCTCGCTGAACAGGCTTCTCTGGCTGCTGATGACAGTGTGCAGAGGGTGGCTGGCATTTTTCCAGTATAGCAAGGAGTTTGTGCATTGTTCTCCTCTCTGCCATCTACGTCTCTGTGGAAAACCTTTATTCTGAGGTGTTTTCAGCTTGCCGTTTATCCTGATTTATAGAAATTGTACGGTGACAGAATTATAAATATATATATTTGAATGTAAAACTGTACACATCAGCACCCACATCAGTAAACTACAACCTTCAAAGCGGCAATAAATATCAGAATTAATGTTCCTCTGAGGCATTTTATATCTAAGCTGTACACACCTGAGATGATTGTAACATTCACGATGCTGCATCATGCAGGGTGATGATTGATATAAACTAAACCGCAGCAGCTTTGGCTGGGTGTATTTAGGCATAATATATTTCTTGCATTTATTTGCAGCGATGCTTTGCACAAGACAAAGCTTCTCACATCCGCAAAACAAACTTTAACAGCTGACCAGTTAGCTTTCGAATGCCCAAATTTGCTCAGGGAATTGCATTTTCAAAGGGATTTTTTTTTTAAAAACAGCTAAACATTTACAATGAGAGCTGCAACCAGGAGTTATTTAAAAAAAAAAATTTAATATAAACTAATTTGCATAAATCTGTCACATTCCTGGAAAAATTAAAGCAACACTCTTGATTTTTTTTGGAAGGGGCCTTTGATCGTCACCCAAAACAGTTGCTGAGTATTTTTCTTTCGATACTTAAAGCCTAGCAAGTCATTGTTTCAGCTTTACATTAAGTTCACACGATAGTATTCTAACGCGTGTCAGCAGTCGCTGATATAAACCTAGTATCTGGGGCTTCCAAGATTAAACTTTGTCAGTTGAGGTATAGTGTGTCACAACTTGTACAGCATGATAACCGTGTTCCAGTGCCAATAGCAAAAGCAGTGTTTGTGACTTCTGACAATTCTTGCCATCCGCTGGTGATCATACAGAGCTCTTTTCATTTCTTTCATGAAAAAGTGAAATCAAGCATGCCCACCGAAGAAAAGGAGCCGATGGAGAGCACCAACATACATGTGGACTGTGTCATTGAAAGACTGCCTGTCAGCCCTTCATATGTGGAGAACCTGAAGAAACAGCAACAGCTGATAGTGCCTGCTCATGCATCATGGTACTGTGTGCAGAAGGATGACTTGCACATGCAAAGCAGGAACCAGTGCTGAAAAACTACTGGCAAGAGCTAGCAGAGCTCACAGTGAAAGATGGCTTACTGCTGAGAGACACACGGCTTGTAATACAATGAGCAAGGAAGAAAGATGTGCGAGCCAGGCTACATGAAGGACACTTAGGTGTTGTAAAGTGTAAAGCCCATGCTCGTCAGACTGTGTGGTGGCCTGGACTCAACCAGCAGTTAAATAAGATGGTGCTCAACTGAAGGACATACATACAAGAGCGATACAATCATAAGGAGCGACTTATGGCATCAGAGTGCCCTAAAAGACAATGGCAAAAGCTGGGAGCAGTTTATCCTGGGAAGCAAAACCTACCTGCTTGTTGTGGGTTTCTTGTCCAGGTATGTTCAGATTGCACAATTAGCTCACACCAGCTCCACTGATGTCATTGTGCACTTAAAGTCCATTTTCGCCCGCCATGGCATTCCAGAGGTCCTGATATTGGATAATGAGCCACAGTTTTCTGGGCAAGCGGTCACCTCACTAGCAGCCTGAGGTTTCCACAGAATAATGTTGAAGCAGATCCAGACCTCCTGAAAAAGACAGATGAACATTGGGCAAAAACCCAATTTTTATTTGATGCCACCGTACCTTAGATTTCCACAAACATCTTCTGTCGTTGACCTACCAGAGAACACCCTGACCCAATATGTGGTGTAAGCAGTGGTAATTGTCATGGAAGTTTTTCCTTTCTATTACTTCTAGTGAAGAATGAAATATAGACTTCTTTTTGCCGGCTGACAAAGTTTTATTTTCTCTGCAAAGAAAAGTTCAATCAGCACCTCAGCGGTCACGGTGAAGAAAGACCTCGAACAATGGGGAGACTCAAATATTTATACTTGAGGAATGCCCCTCGGGTGGCAAGGAAAGGGGTGCCTTTGGGTGCCTTTTGGCCTTTTATTTGACCATCACCTCACCACACCCCTCACACTTGGGGCAGGATATCGTTTACCTGACTCCCGCCCTCTGGTATTCGCATACCATCTGGGACGAGCCCACAACCGACATGATTTCAAATGGGGCTATTTTTTCTTGAACTCGTGCATGTGATTGGATGAAGAATCCGTCCGTCATCTTGACTGACACGCCACTTCAGCCACTCCCAATGACTCAACCCGTGACGTAGCTCAGAGCTTACCTGACTCCCGCCCTCTGGAGCATGAATGGGCGGCCATAAAGCGGCCCATTCATCCAAAGTCCCACCCAGCGATTAATGATTGGCTCTGATTATTTTCTAATCGGACGAAACGCATATGACTCCCAGGCTCCTCAGATGGTTGTGTGAGGAAAGGGAACGCCCCCGTGTGTAGTTGGTGAACGCAGCCAGATGACGTGAGTCAGGTTAGGATATTGTATCTCGATGGTAATTAAGAGGCAAATGATTAAAAACAATTAGTTTGCAGATGGGAAAGCATGTTGTGGGGGTTTCTCAAGCAGTTCTAACAAAGACATTGAAATTACCATTGACATAAGGTAGTGCTCCCTCCCACACTGTTTAGTGCATATGCACAAACAACAGTCAGCACCTTCCCTCCTGTGATTTACGGCCACAGTGAGGCAACCCTCTCGCCCACCAGGGAGACCTCCAACACGGAGACTTGTGAGTATCCCCACACCCGCCTGACGCCTCTCTTCATGAGTTTGGTTCCCGAGCCAACGCTGTATGTTGTTTACGACGTTGGGAATCGGCACATCCAGGCCTCCACCCTCGCTTGCTTTTTTCCCAGCTACAATGCACCTGACCTCGAATTTTCTGCCCTGTCATGGGCCCACGTGGAGTTGGTTGAACTCTTGGCAGACGCCAACCGAGCCCCAGGAGTCTAGGTTCCGTCACCAGGCGCTCGCCGGCAAGCTCCCCCTCATCCAGGCCTGGCTCCTGGGGTGCCCCGGTGTCTCTTTTCGGTGCGAGGTGACTTTTATTGTCTGGTGCCACTCCATTGAGACAGCTACAATTATCTAGAGTAAAAGATGTGAAGCAGTTCTTATTTTAAGCTTTTTTCTCTTTCTATATCTTTGTCTGTCCAAAGCACACGGTCAAAAATCACTCCCTGTTCAGGATAGTTTTATCTGTACTGTAATTCATCAGTCATCCGAAGACAGTTGTAACATTTATGTAATACCATTAAAAATTCCACACAGGAATGAAAAATAAAAAAACTAAATATACATTGTGTACAAATGTTCTTCTATTTTTTTCTCATTTTGACTGTACAGCTTATACGGTCTTAAAATATTGACGATAAATACATTTTAATTTACTTCTCACAAATGATATTTACTATGTAAAAGGAGTAGTATTTAGTCAAATAGATAATATTGCTGGTGTTATAAGTACAGACAGAAAGCTGTTGTACCAGTCAGCTTGCTATACGTTTTCTAAAGTTAACAACATACTGCCATGTGATATGAGTCATATCACATGCACCTCTTTAAATCTCTAAGATAAATTATGTTTCATACATTTATTTCCAGTAGTTATCACTTACCTTTTCACGTGATCTGTTGGTGATGCTTAGGAGTTCCTGCACAGATGTTTCCCCACAAAAGAAGTCTTCTAGTGACTCAATGCACAGTACCTGACAAATGTTTAGACTCACCTCCCCTTTCATTCTGAATGAGTGGGTATGCCAAAACTTTTGATTAACAATATTGACTAATTTTATAATTTGATTGTGCCCTGTTTCTTATGGGTTCCCACTGGGAAACTATGCTGTTTAACAATAGGGCTCATCTGTGTTAAACAGAAAAAACAAGAGCAGAAGAGCGGTGAGTATGTTTGGACTCATGTCCAACTAGTGTCGTGGAAATGGACATTGTGCTAATGCTTGACAGATGTATCTGCATTACAGCATGTAATAATTTATTTACTCTGTGTATGTGTGTGTGTGTGTGTGTGTGTGTGTGTGTATGTGCAGAATGATTGTTGACCTGGAGTTGTCTAACAAGCGTCATAGCCTGGTACAGACATTGTCCGGTGGGATGAAGAGGAAGCTGTCTGTGGCTATTGCCTTTGTTGGTGGTTCAAGGGCCGTTATCCTTGATGAACCCACGGCAGGGGTGGATCCCTATTCTCGCAGGGCCATCTGGGATCTCATCCTTAAATACAAACGAGGTAAGTGATGCCGCAAGACCAAGAGCACATCCTTGTACTTTGCAATATTATGTGTGTAAAACAGGAATTTTTGCTCATTAAAAAATTCTTAGGCTTACATCTCTTTATTGCAGAGGGTAAGGATATCCTGGTACAGACTTCTTACATTCTCAAAGAAATTTTAAAAAAAAAAGAAAATTTATGTATATGACAGAGAATAATTGTAATCCTTATTGAGTTAGGGTCTTTTCTGATTCTCTTCCTCTCTCTCTCTCTCTCTATATATATATATATATATATATATATATATATGTGTATATATATATATATATGTATATATTCAAATTTCACAATATTAATGCAGATACACGACCTATGCTTTTTTTCATTTCTTGCCTTACGGTTAAAGTGAAAAACAGGTTATGTATGTTTCTCTATTTGTTGTACCTTTACCTTAGGCCGTACAATTCTACTGTCCACCCACCATATGGATGAAGCAGACCTTTTGGGAGATCGCATTGCTATCATCTCACATGGGAAACTCAAATGCTGTGGCTCACCACTGTTCCTGAAAAGCACCTACGGGGATGGATACAAACTGACACTGGTCAAAAAGCAGATTGAAGGTCAAGGTGTGTACTCATAAGCATATGTGTACAGTTTATATCAGTAATGTAAATAAGAAATAACTTTAGTTTTTCATTCCACGAGTCTCCGTCTCCTCGACGGATAGATAGGAATTTTGGCCGACGCACGCAACCAATGGAGAGCGTCTCCGGGAGGGTGAGGGCTCTCCGTGGCCTTTCCCGGACGACTATAAATCAGGCTTTATAGTGTTGAATTACATATTCTGACAAACAGTTTTCATGTGCACGTCTTTGTTTTTGTTTCAAATTAAAGATCCAACCATGCATTTCAGTATAAGCATTAAATATTATGTGAATCGGTTAGCTAAGGACTACTCTTTAACCTTGTTAAACCTTGTCTAATCCTAAATTTAGTTTCTATATAATGATCACCAAAAACCATGAAAATGCTTCATGCAGTAATTCAGTTCAATTCAGTTTTATTTATATAGCACCAATTGACAACAAAAGTAATCTCAAAGAACTTTAAAATACAGTCTGGTTCTTTCCAGTTAATTGTAATTGAATTGATCAAATTTATTAAAATCTAAATTAGTCCAAATCATATAATGCCAATTCAGAGAAATTTACCTCCAGCAGAACCAGACTCAGGACAGAGATTTTCCTTGACCAGTTGGAGGTTAAGAGGTCAAGAAAAATGGGTCAACAAGCACCAGTTATTCAATCAATATCAGTTATTGACAAAAATTTCAAACGTATACATCAGGGATGCCAGGGTGAAATTGGCTTATGTTAGCTAGAGCTTGTCGCTTGTCAGGACACACTAGCTCGGCTGCCTTTAGCATGCAGGTCTTGACAAATGCACCTTCCGAGAAAGGCTTGGATGCCCTCGCAATTTCCCAAGCGATGATGTAGCGTGCCTTCACTGCCCCTTGAAACGAAATTAAATGTATAAGTTAACGAAATTGAGCCATTTCAGAAATGGTGCAGTCAAAAATAAAAAATAATTATAAGCGTTGACAAAGAATATGTATAAAAATTAAACAAACCTTTGTGTGTATCTCGACATTTGGAGAATACGGCTTGCTGTCTCTGTAGCGATGATGCTAGTTCGTTTAGCTTTTGAGTCCGAAGTTGCCCTGTGTACTCGCAGTATTTCTCGGTGTGTCTCATAGTGCCGTTTGATGTTATACTCCTTTGCTACAGCCACTTGTTGAGAACAAATAAGACACACGGGTTTGCCTCCTACTTCCCAAAAGAAATAGTTTTCTTTCCATTTATCCTGAAAGATGCGACATTCAGTGTCGACCTTCCTCTTTTTTGACAACACGTTGGTTGATAGCGCGCAGCTGCAGCTGAGGTGAGCGCGGCAACAGACCAACTGACGGATTCCACTGAAAATGAAATAATTAAAATAATAATTTTGATTGGATTAAAACCAACAGATTAACTGACGGATTTCACGAAAATTAAATTATAAAAAAAAAATTGTAAAAAATTGTAAAAAAAAAAAAAAAACTTTCACTGATCATCCGCGGGCCGGACCTGAGGTATAGTCGGGCCGGGTCCGGCCCGCGGGCCGTAACCCTGGCATCCCTGTTATACATGGAGAGTAAAGAGAACAGGGTGAGGAAAGTTGCTAGATGAATAATGGGAGCTCACCCAGCACTCTAGGCCTGCATAACTAAGAGTTGTTTCAGACTCACCTGAGCCTGCCTCCCAAACCCACAGTTGCAGCTGGTTCCACAGAGAGGGGCTTGATAACTGAAGGCTCTGCCTCCCATTCTACTTTTAGAAACTCTGGGAACCACAAGTAAACCTGCCTGGGACCAAAGTGCTCTGTTGTGAAAATACTGAATTCTAAGATCTTTAAGATACAATAGTGCTCAGTTATTAAGAGCTTTATATGAGAAGAGAAAAAATGTAAATTCTCTTCTTGATTTAACAGGGATACAATAAAAAGAAGCTAAAATTGGAGAATTCCCTAATACTTCACATCAGAACTCTTGTTGCAGCAGTTTGGGTAAGATGGGTGCTCTTCAGAGTATTATGGGACAGCCCATTAATTAAGAATTGCAGTAGTCCAATTCTTTGAGTAATAAAGGCATGGACCAGTTTTTCAGTGTCATTCTCAGACAGGATTTTCCAAATTTTGACAATATTGTGAAGGCAAAAGAGGGCGGTCGTATAAACTTGTTTTACATGCGAGTCAAAAGACTTACAAACCAGGACCAATCCTGGTCAAAATTAACTTAAGGGTTCTTTCTGTGGTGCTCAGGTTCAACGACAACTCCTTCAGTTTTTTCTTAGGCAGACAATTTAGTCATCCAGCCCTTTATGTCTTTAAGACCTGCTTGCAGTCTAATCAATGGACTGGTTTCATCTCACTTAATGGATAAGTGTAGCTGAAAACCATCTGTGTAACAATAGAAATTTATCTCATGTTGCCAAATAATATTACCCAATGGATGCATGAATAAAGGTGGTTCCTGTAATCCCAATAACATGTTCAAGCGTCTGTAGTAGAATGTTTTGCTCTTTCTGTGCTATGACATGTTCTGAATCCTGAATAAAACTCTTCAAACTAATTGTTTTCCTGCAAATGATCACAAAGTTGACCTGCATTTATTTTTTTCAAGAATATTTATATAAAAAGGGAGATTGGAGGTGTGCCTCTAGTAGCCAAAAGTCCTGTATCAAGAGTAGGTTTTTAGGTTTAAACCTTCAAAGCCATTGGTATGAATACTGTCAACTAATAAGGATCAATATTGTTAGATACGGTTCTTTTAGTTGGAAGCTCAAGAACGGACCAGAGCAGTTCAAGTGAAAATGAAGTATTTAATGGATGGCCACAAGTGCAGCACTCCAGCACTGGTCTCAGTATGACAGAACTCTCGCAGGAATCCGTCAGACAGAGCCATGATTTCCGGGTATCATTTGTATTTATAGCCTCATAGGTTGGACTCACATTCGACCGAGTATGATTGGACATGAGTAGGTTCAACATGCCTCGTCATATTCTCTGGATCAGCCCAAAACAATGTGTGTGTGTGAATCTGCACTTGCTTTCCCAGGCTTTCCTAAATGTTTTGTCTTTCTACTCCTGGATCACTTTAGGTCATAATGGAAAAGTACTGAGACTTATTTCATTCATAATGTCTAAGAACAAAGCCAATTTTAACAATATAGGAGTGTTAATTATGGGAGACAAGTTTGAAATACAAGTTGATGATTAAGATTATGCTATTGTCGTTTGGTCAGAAAGAAGGCATTCACTGATTTTAATGTCGTTGACATAGAACATATGGTGTTTTTTTTGGTTTTCAAAAAAAAAAAAAAAATGACTCGTGTATTTTGGGCTGCACATGTGATTTGTAATATGTGGATGTACTAGTCTTTTGTTTGCTGCTTAAACAAATCTTTGTGTACTCCTTTGTTTTCTCAAGCTGATAAACCTACAGCTAGAAGCCTGTATTTAATGTCTTGTCTGTAATCTTTTTCTTTTCTTTTCCTGTCTTATTGTTCTCTGTCTAACTTTAACTATTTTCTCTTGTTTCTCCACACTTTTTGTGGATGTATGTTTTTTTCCCATCCTTCAGGCCAGGGCTACCAACTGCAGCCTGCTTCATCTCTGTCGCCATCCTCAACCATGTTGCCTTGCTCAGAAGTTCGTGTCACCCAGTTTATATGCCAATTTGTGGCATCCTGCCTACTGGTGTCTGACTCTAACACTGAGCTGTCTTATATCCTACCCTCTGAGGCTGTCAAGAAGGGTTGCTTTGAGAGGTTGTTGCAGGTACAAACAGACCAACATACACACAGAAACTATTCACCCATCCATCCAATTTTTACACCTGTTTTATCTAGTTCAGGGGATGGGGTTAAGACCATCACTACATTAACATTAGGGCTCTTGTGACAGTCTAATTGTCGTTGGAAAACGGTTTGTGTTTAGCAAAGTGAGAGAGAGCAGCAGCTGACCACGCAAGGATCAATATATGCCACAACACTAAGAGCGGCATAGCACTGGCCCCTTTTCAATCTTAATGCTTCCAACAATTATCACCATTACACCCCAGACTGAACACTGTTGGGCCAAAACAATCCACTTGAAAAACCATGTCACCTTTTTCAAGAGGCAATGCAAAATGGATATACCAAAACAGGGGAATTCATAAAACAGTCCTGCCATCTAAGCTCAGAACTTTCTACAACGCTCCCTTCCACAGACAAATTCACTTGCATCAGTATCTAAAATAAATAGCGTAGTAGGATCTGGGTATGCCAACACTGGAGCCATAATTAGACCAGCTTTGAGTTTATCAAAAGCTTATTGACATTTCTCAGTCCACTGAAAATGGACTCCTCCTTTCTGTTAATTGATATGAGGAGTGGCTGTGTCTGCACAACTTGTAAAAAATGCTTATAATAAGATGCCAGTCCAATAAAACACTGATTTTCTGATTAGTTGGAATCAGCCACCCCCTTACTGCCCCAACTTTGGCAGGATTCAGCATCACCCCTTCAGCAGGGTTGATATGTCCTAGATAATTGACTTTGGTAGAAAACAAGTTACACTTGAATGGCTTAACTTTGAAATCAGTCCACATTTTCCAGCACACCATCAACACGTGTTAGGTGCTCCTGGAAAGTATGACCAAACACAATTATAGCATGCAAGTAAACCAAGGAAGAATGAGATCCATCAAAAGCTGAAATATACTACTCAAATGTAGAACTCAAAACGTTGAACTCAAAGAGCAGTTTGCTTGTGATAAAAGTCTTGTGATGATCTTTCGGATCAGCAATCGCCACTGGCTAAGTCAAGTGTTGAAAACCAGCAGGCGTGAGTAAGACTATCCAATGCATTATCAGTCCTAGAAAGGTGATATGCATCTTTCCTTGTAATAGATAGATAGATAAGTACTTTACTCATCCCAATTTGGGAAATTGTTTTGTTGCAGCAGCATACAGTAAAATATATGAAAACAATTAAAGTAAAAACAAGCAAATAGAATAGAATAAAATAAAATAAAATAAAAATTGTGAATAAACATTCGCTATGTACAAATCTACAGTATGAAGAGTTTTTTTTTTTTTTTTAACTGAGTTTCCTGTAGTCCATACAAAATCTAAATCCATCTTTTTCACAAGAGCCATGGGGCCTGCGCCTGGACTATAGGAGATGCATATGATGTCATTAGCCAGCATTTGCCCCAAATTAGCACTTGCCTGTTTAGAATAAGAATCAGTTTTATTGTTATTGCACAAATGCCGTACCACAAAATTTAAAAAGCATTTTCCGTGAAAGCTCAGTCATATATCAACCCACACAAAAGATACACAATAAAATACAATAATAAAATGCAATAAACAATAAAAATGTCATAAGTTGTACATAAAGGCAGAGGAAGAGAGGTGAGCATGGGGGTCGGAGGTAGTTACTTTTTAATCCAGTAATGTCTTGAGGGGAAAAAAACGTTTTTCAGTCTGGAGGTGGGTGCTTTAATGGCTCTGTAACAGGTGGGTCCCATTTTTCCAGATGTTGCTGGATCTGTGCAGACAGTGTGTCTTGAAAATCTCCAGAGGAACCTGGGGCAGTCCAGTGATTTATTTATTTTTTTATTTTTTATTTTTTATTTTTTTTAATGTGTTGATGACCCTCTGGATATTCTTCCTGTCTACAGCCATGCAGTTCACATAGCAAGCTGTTAGGCAGTATGTCAGCAGTGGTAAAAGACACCAAACAGAATCGTTTCAGGGAGCACCAACCCGCAGCATCTATGCGCACCGCCATCTTATGTAACAATTGAAGGGGTACCTTTCATGGATGCATCTCAAAGGGTGCTGCATCTCTTATGTTAATCCCATGTGTAATCATCTGTGTCCTCCAAAATGGTTTTGTTGCAATAATTGTGTAACTGCACTTACTTTTTTCTGGAGAAATACCTATCCCCTCCACCCCAAACTGATCCAATAATGCATCCACTGTCCAGGGCTGTGAAGCATCCTCACCATTACAGTCATCTTCATGCCAGCCTGCTTCAACCTCATACCAGTTCATACCAGTTTTCAGTGTTAAGGGATAATTGATTACATTCAAAATCCAACTTGGCAGCTTACCCTGACCAACCCTACAAACAACCCTGGCCACAAGAAGGTCACATTGTCTAGAAAGAGAGTTAGATTGCTCCAACATTCCCTCAACATAATCACCCCACCCACACTGAACTTGCAGCAATGATGGCAAGAGAATCAAATTGGCTCACAGTTTGCCAGCACCCCAAAACATGCATGCCACTATGATTAATAACCGCAGCATTGCCAGCATATGTTGTTAAATCACACTCCCCTCAAGCAACATGAAACCACAAGCATTTAAGAATAACAGAGCGAGAGTCTCCAGTATCTATCAATACACAACAATCGAACCCACCTATTTTAACTCTTAGGTAACCAGAACTTCCCTTTAAGCCATCCTGGACCACTGTAGATATAGGAGAGGGGGCAGGCATCCGGCCTTCTGTGCACACACCCTCTAGTTTTCCTTCAAGTAGTGTGGGTGTAATGTGCTGCTTACACCCACACTCCCCATATCCACTATCATCACATTTTGACAGGGTAACGTATAATTCGATAGACTAAAGGGCATTTGTGACTGAAAGGGCAGGATTAGAACTAGATGGAACTGGATCAGCTAAAATTTCACTGTACTTTGGAGAAAATTTACATCCTACCTTAAGCCCACAATAACCCCAAACAGAGCGTCAATACGCTCATCACCAGCACCCTTCTAAAGCAACACACCGTACCTTTGCATTGAGTAATGAACAGCTATTTTCCAAGCCTTTAATGGGTTCGGGTCCTGCGGCCAGAATATTTGCCTCCTCCAGTGAAGCATGTTAAGCACTACGCTAACTAACACACACATACCCATTTCCCACGTGTACAACAAAATGATCTTTTGCTAATAAGTACTGTGTATCTCAGTCTACTGAGGGATATGCTTTAATAACCAATTGCCGGAGAACAATGCCAAACTCCCTGACAGTCTCACTGTGCAACCTCCTTCCCAGAGGAAAAACTAGTCTGATATAGTTCAGATATCATCACTATCGCACAGGTTTATACAATGACCCATCGCTGCAAAACAGATATGCAAAAATCGAGGAATTCATAAAACTGTCTTGCCATATAAGCTCAGAACTTTCCACATCACTTGCCTTTGCAGACAATTAAAACCTACAGACCTATAAAACTATACAATTTGTCCTAGATGTCCAGATCTATCTCACAATATTATCAGGAAGTTATCAGAAATATATCTGATTCATTCTCCATTCTATTCTGATGCTTCTAGGCTTTAGAGCAGAGCTTGAACAGCCTGGCCCTTACCAGCTTCGGGGTGATGGACACCACCTTGGAGGAAGTGTTCCTCAAAGTGTCTGAGGAAGATCAGTCTATAGAGAACAGTGATGCTGGTGAGGCCATGCTCTTTACTCATATCTCCACATAACTCAACACCTTTACAAAGACTTTTGGTTGCTTTCACGGGCTCAGCAGTAACTAAACTGCCGACTTTTTTGATGTCTGTGTCCGGGATATAATGATAATCATCTCCCCATCTCTCTTTGTCTGCCCCTGGGTAGACATGAATGGTTCGCTTGAGGGCGGTTCAGTAAGGAAATCATCAGTGGGTTCTGAAGCCCAGGTGGAGCCACAGGCTGAGACAGGACCCAGAGAGGAGAATGAGAAGCCAGAGGTGGAGCTGAGCAATCTGGTATTATCTTCCAAGCTGAGCCAAAGCCAGTCCTCCCTGAAGTCCTCATCATCCGTTGGCTCAGTGAGGGGGGATGAAGGAGGACTTTACACAGACTTCTATGGAGATTACTATCCGCTTTTTGAGAACTACCAAGAATCTGACTCTGCTAACCTCAGAGGTAGGACAATAGCATGGCACATGTGATTTTATATTGATGCATCACTGTCTGAATCAGAAACAGGCAAAGGGGTGATAATGATAATAGTTTATGACTACTCCTTTTTATTAGTTTAATTCAATTTAACAGAGGAAGACTAACAATTATTGCAAACAAGATGCCCAATTGTTTTTGTCATCTAGACAAAAGTAAACTGAAAAAAATGGAAAAGAAAAAGAGAAATCAGCAACGAAAAACACCAGTAGCAGGTCTGACACAGAAATGTTGTATATATTTTTTTTATTTTTCTCAGGACACTTTTATAAAAGGTGATTATTATTTAATTGGATTTATTAAACCAATTCAGATTAAAAGATTGCCAAAATACTGAATGCATTCAACTCCGCAATGAGTTTTGCACAATCCGTGGAAACAGTTTGACAGACAGACATGTGTTTACATTTCATTATTGTGTCATTTTCTCTTGTTCGTGTCCTGTCTCTTTCATCATCAGGCTGTGAAGAAAATGCATCATCCCCACAACTTGAAGTCCTGGAGGGGCAAGGCAGCTTCAGGTTGGAGGGTTGGTGGCTGAAATTAAGTCAGTTTCATGGCCTCATTATCAAGAGGTTCCACTGTGCCAAGAGGAATACCAAAGGCCTTTTCTCTCAGATCCTTCTGCCTGCCTTCTTTGTGTGTGTTGCTATGACCGTGGCCTTATCTGTACCTGAGATCGGTGAGTGTTTGTCTTAGGTCTCTCTCTTGTTTGTCAGAACAATAGTTACTTTTGAACAGCAGGAGAGTGTATCTCGTGCTATTGCTAAGGTGTTCAGTCCTGGTGGTAATACTGTTTAAGACAGTTACGTTTTAATGTTGATGTTATCTTTTCTTTTAGAATGGAGTCATACTAGTGGCAGCATTTCACAGTAGCTCTGGCTCTTTGCCTCCCTTTTTTTTCTTGTGCTTTTCTTTGTGCACTTTTTTCTGTTTATTCTATAGATATATGGATGTATGTGTGTATATGTATATGTATATATATATATATATATATATATATGTAGATATCTTTATGCATACATAAATACTCAGCGGGGCTGAGTGAAAAAAAAAATGGTGGATTTAGACCAGTCGATGGTCTCATATAGAGAAGGTGAATGGTGTGGTAAGTGATGTAAAATATTGTTTGCATACAAGCTGAATTTATATTGGATATTTTTGGTTTGACTTACAGTAAAATTGAAATTGTAGCCGCTGTATCTTTGATGGGCTGCACGGAGGTGTGGTGGTTAGCACCCTCCCTCACAGCAAGAGCATTCCTGGTCCGAATCCCGGCTGGGGCTTTTCTGTGTGGAGTTTTCCCAACGTATGCGTGGGTTCTCTCCGGGTAATCCGGCTTCCTCCCACTGCACAAAAACATGCATGTTAGGTTAATTTGTGATTCTAAATTTTCCCTAGGTGTGAGTGTGAACTGGCATGGTTGTGTGTCTTGTTTGTCTCTGTGTGGCCCTGAGATGGACTGGCAACCTTGAACTTGATGAGGTGAGGTGGGATATATGCCTTGTTATATTAAAGCGATCACAGCTGTATTTATCTGAATGGAATTGAGATTTCAGTTTAATTTAATCAGTTACTCTGATAAAGACTGGAGTTAAAATATTCCAAACATGTTTTCAGAACTCAGCATGGGAAGTCATTTGGTCCTGGTGATGTATTCTTAGGCATTAGTTGGAACACCGTATTAAATACTGGTTTTGTAAGTGGCTTGTCAAGTTAATTTGCCAAGTTTTTGATAAGATATGGAAAATCAGTAATAGATAAGAATGATCAACGTTTTCTTAGTTTGATTTATTTGTTAATGAATTAGCATAGAAGTCTTGGAATGTAATCAATTTATTTCTTCAGGTGTGTGTATGATCTTCCCTGCTTAGTTTACAATCGCTGATTGTTTTTTCCCTTCGTTCTCTTGATTTGATTGGCCAGATTTGCAGTTCTCTTGTCTTAGCCTGAGTGAAAGGAATTTAATCTTTTTTATATATGTTTTCATTCAATTCTAATTTACATTGCTGTTGATCATTCTGGATTTGAGGTGAAGGGTTATTTGTGTTGTTTTCTAGTTCTTTAATAATTGTTTTCCTTTTTACTGATTTCCCTGTTTCTCAAAGTAGTGATGGTGCTACTCTCAGTACATAATATATTTTAAAAAAGGAAGCCCACTCACTCACCCCACTAAATTGATCAAAGTTGGAGTCACTGAGCACTGATGTACTAAATCTGTTGGTGATTTTGAGAAACCTAATGATGTTTAGGTGAGAGTGAAATGCGCATGATCACCATATACACCTGCTGTATATTGTGTTTTTCATGGTAAATCATCTCTTAGAATTTGTGTTTCTGTGAATAAATTAAATGTTTTTTGTGTTTTGTTAAAATTGCTACTCCTCTTTGCAGTTGACAAATATGGTTCAATTATACCGACTTATTTATGGTAATATAGATTTGGATATGTGCGTTTCTCATAAAAGACTTGTGTTGTTGTATTTGTGTTAAAATATCCATCCATCCATTTTCTATACCCGCTTAATCCGTCGGTCAGGTCGCGGGGGGGCTGGAGCCTATCCCAGCAGTCATCGGGCGTACACCCTGGACAGGTCGCCAGTCCATCACAGTAAAATAATCATATTTCATGTTATTAAATCATTTAAAAGTGGCTGAATGAGTTGTTAAGTTAAAATATGGGTGGGTTAATCACTCATTTCACAAGTTCTTTATATTAGACTTATTGCTACATCAATATATTGCTGAGCAAGGCCCGACATGCAACAAGAATCTCTGTTCACAGCAAGCGGCCAAAGAGGTACTTTTTGCATTTGTCATGTTTTTGTTTATGTTTACACGGCGCAACACTTGTCACTTTTTTTACTTCATGTATAGATTGTTGTGCGCTGACATATTTGCATTACTGTACTAACAGTTCTCTTGACATAAACAATGAGAGACGAAATAAATGCCAGTTAAAGAGGACCCAATCCCTGTCAGTTGTGGAGAGAGCTACACTAGTTATTTGATCAAATAGGTGCTGATTCTAAATTGACCCTTTGAGTAAGTGTGAGCATGCATGGTTGTCTTGTCTGTCTCTGTGTGGCTCTGTGATGGACTGGCGACCTGTCCAGGGTGTACCCTGCCCCTCACCCAATGACAGCTGGGATAGGCTCCAGCCCCCCCCCCCCGTGACCCTGAATCAGATTAAGCAGATATAGAAAGTAGATGAATGAATGGTGCAGGTGAGGTGCGTGTATGACTGAGAATTTTTTTTGGTACATAAACAAGACATGATTTCTTCATCAGCACTAGAATTTTTTTCCAACTAAGCCTAGGGTAAAAAAGGTCAAACACAATCCCACAAAGCTCTTCTGTGCAGGCCTACAGGACCATGGGGCTGACATAATCACTACATCAATACACCTGCAGCCTAGACTCTGTTCAGTTTCTCTAGTTGCTTCTTCATTTGCCTGCTGGAGTGGGAAAGCAAACAAGGTCTCATTGTGTCCTGATATGGACGGAGATGTTGGTGAGGCAGTGTTGAGATCCATAACTGAGGTGCCAGATGACACTGTAGCACGGAGGGTGTGAGGTCTGTGTAACTTGAGGAAGGGAAGGAGAATGCTTAGTATTGCTGAACCATGCTTATTGAAAAGCATGTTCAGCTTGTTGGCTCTGTTTAAACTTTAATCAGTCTTATCCTCTTCTCCTTGAAGCCTGTGCTATTTTTAATCTCTAACCACACATCTCTCAAGTTAATCACCTGGAGCATTTCACAAATTATTTCCTGTACAATTCCTTGCTCTTTCTAATATATTAACATGCTTCTGGAAACTCCTTAATAATTCCCTATCTCCCTCCCTGGAGACGTTCTTCTTATTCTTCAATAGCTTTTTTTGGGTCACTGGTAAAACAGAATGTGGCAAGATTCGTGCCACCGTGGGTTCTCCCCAACACACACACAGACCACTTCGTGGAAGTTAACCTTTTATTTGGCAATCAAGGCTCACTAGCCTGCACGCAGGGGACGATCGCCGTCGTCTCCGGTAGGTTTGGGTTCTCCTGCCTTCTGCCGTCTCTCACACAGGTCATCTCACCATCCTCCCTCCTTTGCCCGGACCAGCACGCTACTGATAAAGGGGAGAATGATTAGCCGACGATGTACAGGTGTGCCAATCATCTCCCCTCCCACTTTCCTCTGAGCCCTTCCCACCTCTCCTCTTCATCTGATGCACCACGCCCCCCTCCACACAGAACTTATTATTAACCAAGCCCCTTACTGTCCTTGTGGAGATGGTATTTCCCTCATAGAAGTTGATATAACCAGTCATGGCATTGATAGCACTCAATCTTCAAGTTTCAAGTTTATTTGTCATATGCATGAAAACACAGGGTCAACAATGCAATGAAATGTGTTGGATGAGACCAATGTGCCACTCAACAGTGCAGTCAATAAGAAATGACAATAGTTTAAAAATTAAAAATTAAAAAAAGAGCGATATTAATATTGAGTGAAACAATAAAAGAATGTGCAAAATAGAAGAATTGGAAGTTTCGAAATACAATACAGATACAAGTCTATTTGTTGATGAGCCTGATGGCCCGGTGGAAGAAACTGTCCTTGAGTCTTGTTGTGTGTGCAGTCAGGCTCCTGTACCGTCTGCCCGACGGTAACAGCGAGAACAGTTTGCGCACTGGATGGCTGTGGTCCTTGAGGATGTTGTGCGTCCTCCTCAGACACCGACGGTGGAAGATGTCCTGAATGGTAGGGACTTTGTTGCCGGTGATGTACTCAGCTGTCTCCACCACTCTCTGTAGTGATTTCCGGCTGTGGGCAGTATATTAATGGGAACTGTTGTCCACACGGACTGATTTGTGTGTTACACCAGTGACTGAGCCAGGGAAGTCACGCATCTTTGTAGCTCCAGTTATGACTTTAATAAACATAAAGCCCCGTTGGGCTAGAACGATATATTCTGTAGTCCGTTTGACTTTATTAGAGGCAGAATGTAACATGGTGGCAGTGGTCACGGATTTTGACCAGTTTTGAGTTTTATACGTTTAGTTTTTTAGTTTGCACGTTTCGCCGCGGGAATGGATGGATTAAAACCCCCACAACGTCTGTGCATGGACTCAGGCAATCTCGCAAAGATTTGGAAGGTATGGAGAGAAGAGTTTTTGCTTTATGTGGACCTGGCGGTGGGAGATGAAGATGAAACCACCAAGGGCAAACTGTTCGGTTATCTCGTGGGTGAGAGCAGGAGAGAGCTACTGGACACATTGATGGGTGAGACGCCTAAGGCAGCATGGAAGATCGCAGATATTAATAAGAAATTTGATGAACACTGTATGCCTACCGTGAATGAAACTGTAGAACATTTCCGGTTCTTTTCGAGAAACCAAGGCCCTAGTGAAACCATAGACTGCTATGCGACCGAATTAAAAGTGTTGGCGAAAACATGTAACTTCGGGACGCTACGTGACTCGTTGATTCGTGACAGAATCGTGTGTGGTAGCAACAATGCTAGCATGAGGGAGCGGCTACTACGGGAGGACAAACTGACACTCGAGTCCTGCATCCAGTTGTGCCGTTGTTGTCGCGGGAAAATGTCAAAACAATCTCCGGACCCAAAGTGGAAGAAGTGCATGCAGTGAAAGAGCCAGCGCGGAACAGACGGCCGGAGAACATCATCAACTGTAAGTTCTGTGGAAAATCGCACGAGAGAAATAAACAGAAATGCCCCGCATACGGGAAGAAATGCAAAAAATGTGGCAAAGAGAACCATTTCGCTGTTATGTGCAAAGCAAGTCAGCAGAAGAGAGAAAACACTAGACAGGTGCATGTAGCTGTATCTGACAGTGATGAGTTTGAAGAAGTGCTCAGTGTTACTGCACAGAAAGTCGACAGCGTGAATGTAGTGGATAAACAGCACAGTACACAGCTTTTTGCTGGCATGCTTCTTGGAAACAAAACTGTTAAATTCCAGATAGACAGTGGGGCTTACGTGTAACATTATCCCAATTGACCTGATTGATCCAAACACAAAGTTGGAAGACACAAAGACTGTGTTAGTCATGTACAACAAGAGCAAACTGAAGCCACTGGGGAAATGCAAACTGAAACTGAGAAATCCAAGAAACCAGAAACTGTACAGGTTAGAATTCCAAGTGGTAGGGGAAGGTGCCAGTGGACCACTACTGGGCAGAAGAGCAAGTGAAGGCATGCAGCTGATCAAAGTACAGTATGAAAACATCATGGAAATCGACAGCATCGTTACTACATCGCCAAATACAAGGGGCCAGTGGACCATGGACCAGATAAAAGCGGAGTATGCAGCCATTGAAGGCTGAACTCATCGACCTACAGAAAAGAGGAATCATCGCACCTGTGGAGCGCAACACTGATTGGATTAATGGTATGGTGGTAGTGCAGAAGCAGAATGGGAGGCTGCGAGTGTGTATCGATCCAAGACCCTTGAACAAGGCGCTGAAGCGCAGCCACTTTCCCTTGCAAACCATCGACGACATTCTTCCAGATCTGTCCAAAGCCAAGGTGTTTTCAGTATGCGATGTCAAAAGCGGCTTCTGGCATGTTACGCTAGATGAGGATTCAAGCCTACTGACTACCTTTGCAACACCGTTTGGACGTTACAGGTGGCTGAGACTCCCCATGGGAATCAGCCCAGTACCAGAGGTCTTCCAGCGAAAGCTGACACAAGCACTGGATGATCTGCCAGGTCTGTACATCATCGCAGACGACGTCCTGATCACCGGACAAGGTGAGACACAAGAAATGGCACAGCGTGATCATGATCAGAAATTGAGACTGTTTCTGAACAGGTGCAGACAAAAGAACATCAAACTGAATGCAGAGAAATTCAAACTGAAACAAAAGGAAGCAACATACATCGGACATCTCCTGACAGCAAATGGGCTGAAAGTCGACCCGGATAAGATGCGTGCCATTGAACAAATGCCAAGCCCAACTGATATGAAAGCTGTGCAGAGACTGTTAGGCATGGTGAATTACCTAGCAAAGTTCTGCCCTCACCTCTCTGACCACTGTCAGCCACTGAGAGAACTGACACAGAAAGACTGTGAATGGAGGTGGTAAGAGCAACATGAGGAGACATTTCTCAAACTGAAAAAGATGATTGCAAACACACCGGTGCTGAAATACTACAGTCCAGAAGAGGAGCTGACTGTACAGTGTGATGCCTCAGACACAGGCCTGGGAGCAGCACGGGTCCAGAGGGGTAAGCCCATAGCTTTTGCCAGCAGAGTACTCCCACAGACAGAAAGGGGCTATGCCCAAATAGAGAAAGAATTCTTAGCAATGATTTTTAGTTTGGAGAAGTTCTACCAGTACACTTATGGCCGTAAAGTTACTGTACAGAGTGATCACAAACCCTTAGAGAACATTGTGAGGAAACCTTTACTAAGTGCTCCCAAACGACTGCAGCGAATGATGATGCGCATTCAGAAGTATGATGTGGATGTAGTGTACTTACTAGAAAGAGATATGGTGTTGGCAAACACCTTGAGCCGAGCTTACCTTCCAGAATGTTTGTCCTATGGCTCCGTGGAAGCTAAAATAGAGACTATAAATATGTTACAGCATGCGCCCATATCTGCAGACAGCCTTACGGTAGGCGTCCACTATTCCGGCACGTCAAGCCGTATCCAACGCATTCAATTCATTTTCAATTAAATCCGTCCGATCGTTGTCGCCGTGCTCGCAAAGCATGCTGGGATTCCGGCACGGCGAGCGGCGGACCTGCGGCACGTCAAAAAGTTGGGCTCGGCCAAACTTTATGCAAATTTGCCACGGCAGACGGAATGCGTTATCCAATGACAGTAGATCATGTGATCTCCTGTGTCGCAGCAGCAGCACAGCAGCTCTCCTCGCTCGATCCACAGCCATGGTGAAATACGAAATAATGTTCCATTGCTGACGATTTATACACATTCATTTCCCTCCAAAACTCAAATTTTTAGAGGGAGAAACTTCGGTTGGTTAAAATCTCAACTTATTTACTTTCCCCCGGAGCCATTCTACACGCCCCACACACCCACTGTAGTAGCAACACGGCGACAACTAGGCATCCAATCCGGCGAGTTACGTTGACGTGCCGG
This sequence comes from Odontesthes bonariensis, assembly GCF_027942865.1. Lineage (NCBI taxonomy): Eukaryota > Metazoa > Chordata > Actinopteri > Atheriniformes > Atherinopsidae > Odontesthes > Odontesthes bonariensis. The sequence continues at coordinate 26,202,680 of NC_134511.1, forward strand.
AATAGTGGACGCCTAGCCTTAGTTCAATTCGTTCTACCACAAAAGATGACACAAAACTGCAGATTCTCATTGAGACCATACAGAAAGGCCTGCCAAATGACAAGGCAAAGACAGCTAGTGAAATTAGGCCATACTTCTCTTTCTAAGATGAACTGAGCCATCAAGATGGAGTAGTGCTCAGAGGCGAACGTGTCGTCATCCCTGATGCACTGAGAGACATTACGTGCCGTTTACACTCCTCTCATCTGGGCGTAGAAGGATGCCTACGGAGAGCCAGAGAGTGCGTATACTGGCCAGGGATTAGTGACCAAAGCAAAATGTACGTAAGCAAGTGTGACATCTGCAGGTCAGTGGATTACAAGCAGCAGAAAGAAACACTGATCTCACACGAAATGCCAAACCGTCCATGGGCTAAAGTGGGCACTGATCTGTTTATGTTTGACAACAAGGACTATCTAATCACAGTAGATTATCACTCAAACTTCTGGGAAATCGACTACCTGTCAGACACGAAATCTACAACAGTGATAAAGAAATTGAAAGCCCATTTTGCCAGACAGGGAATCCCTGATGTTCTCATTTCAGATAATGGACCGCAATACTCCTCGCAAGAATTCAAAAGATTCAGCGAAAAATGGGAATTCCTGCACAAGACCTCGTCGCCAGGGCACCCTCAAAGCAATGGCAAAGCAGAATCGGCGGTCAAAACAGCCAAAAGACTGTTGCTCAAAGCGAAAATGGCTGGACAAGATCCTTACCTCGCGATGTTGGATCACCGCAACACGCCGTCACAAGGCCTAGAGAGCAGTCCAGCACAAAGACTTCTCAGCCGCCGCACCAGAACACTTCTGCTCACTAAAACGAGCCTTCTGCAGCCAGAAGTGCAACGAGCGGAACAGAGGCTGAAAAGGAAACAAGAACGCCAGTGTGCCTACTACAACCGATCAGCCAGAGATCTAGACACACTGAAACCAGGTGATTGTGTGCGAGTACAACCATTTGAGCCTCACACAGTGTGGAGACTAGGCAAGGTACTGAGGATCGTGGATGCAAGATCATACGACATCCAGCTGCAGTCGGGTGGTGTCCTTAGGAGGAACCGCAAACACCTCCGGCGTGCCGATGCACAGGCTTTCAGTGAGCCTATGGACATTGATGTACCGGTACCAGCTGTTCCTGACACACACACCCCAACGTCTGACCAAGACAGTGCTGGTGGGAGTGACCTACCGGTGACCACTAGATCTGGTCGCACAGTGGTGAAACCACAAAGATTCAAAGACTTTGTGAGTCACTAGTGGTGAACCACCTATGGCCTTTGGGGGGAAAAGGGAAAAGAAAAAAAAAAAAAAAAAAAAGAAAAAAAAAAAAAAAACATTGTATGTGTTGTGAATGTGAGAAGAAAAGAAAAAAATCCATTGTTATTACAAACGTGTCTATGTGCACAGAATGTGTTAAGCTGTTAATGAGTTGATAAGAAACCATCATTTAATTTTATTGATATCTATAACTAGTTTAAGTTCATGTTGCCTAGGATATGATTAATATACGAACAGTTATGATCTATACTTAACAGATTACATTTCCAGTAACAGTTATGAGTTATACCGTGTAGACAAGATTTTCAGTAACGCCTGACCTCCTACCTTGTCAGAATTGTACATTGTTTACAGCTAGAGTGTAACCAGAGAAACAAGGAGAAAAAGAAAAAAAAAACAGAAAGGATATATCAATGGGAACTGTTGTCCACACGGACTGATTTGTGTGTTACACCAGTGACTGAGCCAGGGAAGTCATGCATCTTTGTAGCTCCAGTTATGAGTTTAATAAACCTATAGCCCCGTTGGGCTAGAAGGATATATTCTGTAGTCCGTTTGAGTTTATTAGAGGCAGAATGTAACAGGCAGAACAGTTCCCGTACCAGACCGTGATGCCGCTCGTCAGCAGGCTCTCGATGGTGCACCTGTAGAAGTTGGTTAGGATGGTTGAGTTCATACCAAACTTCTTCAGCCTCCGAAGGAAGAAGAGCCGCTGGCGAGCCTTCTTGGGCACCATGTCGGTTTGGCGTGACCACTTGAAGTCCTCGGAGATGTGCACACCGAGGAACTTGAAGCTGCTGACCCTTTCCACTTTCCGCGTCTCCGATGTAGATGGGGAGGTGTATGCTCCTCCACTGCCTCCTAAAGTCCACAATCATCTCTTTGGTTTTGCTGACGTTGAAAGAGAGGTTATTGGCCTGGCACCAGCTGTGCAGTGACTTCACCTCCTCTCTACAGGCCGTCTCATCGTTGTTGGTAATGAAGCCCAAGATGGTTGTGTCGTCAGCAAACTTGAGGATGATATTTGAGCTGTGCCTGGCAGCACAGTCGTGGGTGAACAGAGAGTACAGAAGAGGGCTAAGCACACAGCCCTGTGGAGCACCGGTGTTCAGGAACAGGGAGGAGGAGGTGTAACTGCCCATTTTCACCGCCTGGGGCCTCCCTGTCAGGAAGCTGTAGATCCAGTTGCAGATGAAGGATTCTAGCCCCAGATCTGTTAGCTTGGTGACGAGCTTAAAGGGACTGATGGTATTGAACACTGAGCTGCAGTCAATAAACAGCATTCTCACATATGTGTTCCCTTGGTCCAGGTGGGTGAGTGCAGTGTGTGTTGCCAGAGAGATGGCATCATCCGTGGATCTATTTGCTCTGTAGGCAAACTGCAGGGGATCCAGAGAGTCAGGCAGAAAGGAGCAGATGTGTGTTTTGACTAATCGCTCGAAGCACTTCATGATGACCGATGTTAGTGCGACAGGGCGGTAGTCATTCAGACAGGAAGCCACCGGTTTCTTCGGGACTGGAACAATGGTGGAAGTTTTAAAGGGGGTGGGGACCACGGACAGACGCAGGGAGAAGTTGAAGATGTTGATGAACACTGTCGCCAGTTGGTCAGCACACACCCTGAGAGCCCGGCCTGGGATGCCATCCGGTCCCGGTGCTTTCCTGGGGTTGACCTTTTTGAAGGACCGCCTCACATCGTCCCTCTCCAGGATCAGTGTGGCAGCCCCCTCGGTGGCCTGTGGGCTCCTGGCGTATGTTGTATTCTCCACATCAAACCAAGCAAAGAAGGTGTTAAGCACGTCTGGTAATGCGGAGGGCTGAACAGTGTTCGTGTTCCTCCCCTTATAGTCTATGATACAGCGAAGGCCGCTCCACATGCGCCTGGGGTTAGGGATATGATAGTTGGACTCCGCTCTGTCCCTGTAGTCCTTCTTGGCCCTTTTGATGGACTTTAGGAGGTCGTATTTGGCTGCTTTGTTGGCGTCAGGGTCCCCTGAGTTAAAGGCAGCGGTCCTCGCCTTTAGTCTAACACTCTGGAGTCTAAATCCCGCCAGCGGGAATTTTGACGCAACTCCAAAAACACATCTGTAACTCTGTGAGTTTTTGTCACTCAAACATATAAGTGACACCATTAAAAACCTTGAAACTTCTAGTTTTCAAATATATATATTAAAATAAATTCTATAGCTGGCCCTTTTTAAAGACAGTGAACAGAAATCTTTGGATTTTCTGTAGTCTCAGACTGCAGCAGCCTCCTAGGCCACACCTATCGCTATTCACATGTAAAGTACCAGGTGATTGAGTGGCTATTCACAGGTGAGAACACACCCCATTCAGCCAGCATGTGGGGGAAGGCAGCAATGTCCTGCCAGTGACAGACAATTATCACATGGAGAGTGACAGGGGGGTGGGGGAATCAGGGGTATTACACACCCATCTAATTTGTATTCAACTCTCAGAGACACTGCCTGGAGTTTCAATTACTTTTTTTACAGTTTGTGTGAAAACAAAAAAACATTTCTGACTGCACTTTTTACTTTTATGCAGCCAACACTTTTGTTTACAAGGTTCAACCTTCAAAAGTCTTGGCTAGATATATTTATAGTGTGTTTTCTTGCACTGTTTGAAGACCTCTAAAACTTGTTTTTTTGTACAGTTGTGTTTCCCCTCAATTTAAATAAAACTTGTTTGTATTACATTCACTTCACTCTCATATTATTTTTTGTTAGGCTTTTCAGAATACAACCATGTGTGTCACTTTTGCATAGATGTTTACAGTTAGTTGAAATGTCAAGGTGGTGACAACTGCCTCAAAGTCTCTGAAAAGGCCTTAGACTCCAGAGGGTTAAGGCGAATTCCACTACCTACCCAGGGTTTCTGGTTTGGGTAAGTGCGAACGATACGTTTTGGAACGACATCGTCGATGCACTTACTTATGTAGCCCGTGACAGAGTCTGTATATTTGTGGATGTTGCCGTCTGCTGCATCCTCAAACATCTGCCAGTCATTCGACTCAAAACAGTCCCTTTGGACCTCCTCAGCCTCGTTGTCCCATAGAAAGACGTCCCTTGAAACCGTTTTTTCCTGCTTCACCTTTTGTCTATATGCGGGGAGCAATAGGATGGAGCAGTGATCTGCCTTTCCAAAAGCTGGGCGGGGGAGGGGTTTGTAGCAGTCTCTGAAAGGTTTGTAACAGTGATCCAGAGTCTGCTCCCCCCTGGTGTGAAAGGAGATGTGTTGGAAGTATTTTGGGAGAACTTTCTTCATGTTTCCTCTGTTGAAGTCTCCCAAAACAATAGATGCAGCCTCCGGGTGCGTGTTCTCCAATCCATTCACAGTCCTATACAGCTCATCCAAGGCAAGAGTTTTATCAGTCTGTGGTGGGATGTAAACAGCTGTGAGGAGGACTGAGTTGAATTCCCAGGGGAGGTAGAAGGGTCTGGCTATAATGGTCAGCAGCTCCAGGACCGGGGAGCATTGTGTTTCCAGCACAGTGACATCAGTGGCCAACAAGGAGTTAACCATAAAGCACACACCCCCTCCTCTTGACTTGCCTGAGTCTTTCGTTCTGTCCTGGCGGTAGATAGTGAAGCCCTCCAGAGTAACGACACGGTTTGGACCGTGAGGCTCCAGCCACGTCTCTGTGAACGTTAGCACACAGCAGTTCCTTATGTCCCGTTGGTGTTTGATCCGTGCACATAACTCGTCCAGTTTGTTGGCCAGGGACTGTGCATTAGCTAGCAGGATGCTGGGCAGGGGAGGTCTGTTGTTCCGCTCTCTGTTTCTGCACAGGAATTTCTGTCCAGCAGTGAGTTTTTGCTTATGATAGTCATATTGTTTAGCTGATCCATCTAATTTATTGCAGAATTACATAGGTCAGTCTCACAATGCTGTGTACCAAATTTGAGCTGATACAGTGAAAAATGAAGTGGTAAATTATTGTTTATGTTGTAATGTCAGATATCTATCTTTCATATTATTAAGTGGAATATGTGTGGGTGTGCGTGTTTGTGCATGTGTAAATGTCTGAGCACATATATATGTGTATGTGAATGTATGCATGTGGCATGTGTCTAGTACATGTATGTGGTCTCTACAATAACATACTTATACAATGATTCCATACCGATATATCCAGGGCATTGTGGGATTTTGCCAGACACTAAACCCAAAACACTGCCAAAGATCCTAGTGAGACCTAGTGAGATATTACCCCAACCTGTGTCTTTACGCTTATTACTGTAACACTGTACAATACAGTGAGTGTAAAAGGTAAATCAATGAGAAAATACGAAGAAAACCAGTCACTTTAAGAAAGCAATTTACATGTCAGGCTCAGCGGACCCCCTGTAATGCATATTTCCATACTCCAACATGCGGTGTCAGTGGGCCATAATGAGACTTAAAAAAAAATCTGATGATGAGCTTCAGAGTAGATTTAGTCCTGTGTGTTTTAGCAGCACAAGATCTAAAACATCTCGAGCTTTGGGGTCTCCGTGACTAGGATAAGGAAACTTTGGCTTAGGGTTGCAGAGGTGGCGATAATTTCTTAACTGAACACATTACACCATCATAGTCATTTGATGCATTAAAGTGATGGTGACACAACACATTAATTAGCAGTTTCTTTCCCTTGTATGCTTTTAGAATATACAGAAGAAGTAATCACTGGTGGATGACAAGACTGTTTATCTTGTTTTACAGGAGATTTACCACCCTTGATTTTGTCGCCATCTCAGTATCATAACTACACCCAACCTAGAGGCAACTTCATCCCCTACGCCAATGAAGAAAGACCCCAGTACAGGTATCATGAAATTTGTTTTACAATTACATTTCCATTAAGTGCAATATCCCCAGCTTTTTTAAAAATTATAATGTACACTGCCTGGCCTAAACATAAAAAAAAAACTACTTTTATTGAACGGAGCAAATGATGCGGGGTTGCTTCAGTTGGTCACATTGGTCTTGGTTTAACAACATGAACCCAAAAACATTAGATGAGATGACTATCTGAATATAGTTAGATTTTTTTTTTCTTATTGCCACAGGCACATTCCAAGATAACACCGCCTGGATTTTATCTGGTTTGTGGGATGTTTGGGATGTGCTGGAAAAGACTTTATGCACATCTGACTCTACCATTATCAATACAGGATCTTGGTGAAAATGAGGGGGTGTAAATGACCAGGCATCCTAAAACATAGGTAACAAACAGGGACAGCAGGAAGTTGAAGGCTGTATGATAGGCTGCAAATACATAGTCATTTGTTGGGGGGAGTGAGTGCAGCCGTATGGAGATGCTTTTGGCAATTACTACCGGCTACGTCATACTTTACCTTGACTCTTAATCTAGACACACTGGCCAACCTTTAAGCGGATCTTGTTTTGGGTCTCTTTATCTTTCGCTCCGCCTCGTTTGATGTAAAGGGGTGTTAATTGAGGGAAAGGGCCTGCTGGCTCTATAATTCAGAGCCTTCCATATCTCTATAGAATTGGTGCTCTCATTTTGCAATAGAATAGAATAGAAGAATAGAAAAATACTTTATTTATCCCCCAATGGGGGAAATTCAAATTCGTCAAGTAGCTCAACATTTTTTTAAATATTTACCATGATTGTATTAACAACAATAAAACAACAATAATACTACTACTACTAACTAAATAATAATAAATGACTAAATGAAAAAATAAACAAATAAATAAAAATCAATCAATCAATTTGAGAAGAACTCAGCAGTCACTGTTATAAAGCCTTATGGCTGTGGGAACAAAGGACCTCCTGAACCTCTCAGTCCTGCAGCGCAGAGAGATGAGCCTCTCACTGCAGCTGCTCCTCTGTCCTGCCAGGATGCTGTTGAGAGGATGTTTATTATTCTCCAAAACAGAATCTAACTTCCTCCTCATCCGTTTCTCCACCACAGCACTGAGAGGGTCCAGCCTTCTGCCTACAACAGAACCAGCCTTTTTCACCAGTTTGTCCAGGCGCCTACAGTTTTTGTCTGTAGTGCAACTCCCCCAGCAGACAGCAGCATAGAACAGTGCACTCTCAATGATAGTGTGATAAAACATCCACAGCATATCACCGCAGACATTGAAGGACCTGAGCCGTCTCAGGAAAAAGAGACGCTCTGGCCCCTCCTGTACACTGCGTCTATGTTGGCAGACCACTCCAGTTTATTATCCAGCACCACCCCCAGGTATTTGCAGGTCTGAACAGTCTCCATCTCCCCTCCATCAATGCAGACTGACTGGTATGGAGTTTTAGATCTCCTGAAGTCCACCACCAGCTCTTTGGTCTTGGTAGTGTTCAGAAGCAGACAGTTATTTTTGGTCCAGTCAGTAAAGGCCTCCACAAGGTCCCTGTACTCCTTCTCCTGTCCACCGCGCACATATGCTACAACAGCCGTATCATCAGAATACTTCTGTATGTGGCAGGACTCTGAGTTGTACCTGAAGTCTGATGTGTACAGGGTGAAAAGAAAAGGAGCCAAAACAGTACCCTGCGGAGCACCAGTACTGCATTCCAGTGTTCCAGAAACACATTTCCCCATCCTGACATACTGTGGTCTGGCAGACAAATAGTCTATAATCCATGATGTCAGGGAGGGGGCCACACCCATACCGAGCAGCTTGTCTTTCAGTATGGGAGGCCGTATGGTGTTGAGGGCACTGGAGTCAAAGAACATGATTCTCACAAGCATATGCCAGCATGTACAGAATCGCGTGTTCCACTCCTATGTGTTTCTGGTAGGTAAACTGGAGAAGAGCCTCAGCAACCTGCAGTCTCATGCGACAAACAAGGAGTCTCTCTCGAAGGTCTTCATGATATGAAATGTCAAAGCCACCGGTCTGTAGTCATTCAGCTCCACCGGTTGCCCTAATTTGGGCACCGGTATGAGACAAGAAGTTTTCCACAGTACTGGGACTTTTTCCATCTGAAGGCTCATATTGAAGAGCCTCTGAAGAGGGACTGCTAGTTGACCAGCACAGTCCCTCAGAAGCCTTGGACAGACTCCATCTGGGCCTGCAGTCCTCCCTGACTGAAGTCTCCTGAGCTCAGCTCCAACCTCCTCTATAGTTAGAGACAGAGGTTGTAGTGGAGGGATGGCAACAGGAGTGATGTTGCTATCAATCATAGAGATGGCGTTGGGGGTTGAGCTGGACAGAGGAGTGCTTGTGGTGGGAGTTGCACCAGAGTTGGAGCTGCAGCTGGACTCAGGATGCCTGGTGGTGGAAGCTGCCGCAGAGGTGGAGGTGTAGGTGGGCTCAGGAGGCCAGGTGGAGGAGGTGGAGGTGCAGTCAGATGGAGGAGGTTTGGCAATGCGGATTGCCATTGAGGTGGAAGTACAGCAGGGCAGTGGAAGCAGTATAGAGGAAGCAGCTGTAGTGGTGGGGGTGGAGGGAGCAGCAGCAGAGGAGGGAAAAGCCACACTGTCAAACCTGTTGTAATAATGGTTGAAAGTAATGGCTCTGTCCACATCACCTTCCACAGACAGAGTTCTTCAGTCTGTATGCAGTGATGGTCATCATGCCCCTCCACACCTCCTTGGTGTTATTGTTCTCCAGCTGTCTCTCCACCTTTTTCTTGTACTCCACCTTAGCTTGATGTAATGTCTTTTTAAGCTCCTGTTGTACACTCCTCCGCCTTTCTCCATCCCCATTCTGGAACACCCTCTTTTTCTGGTTCAGGAGGTCTTTGATGTCACTGGTGATCCATGGTTTATTATTTGAATAGCACCTTACAGTCCTCACTGGAATCACAGTGTCCCTACAGAAGTTAATGTAGTCAGTGATGGTGCTGACCCTCCTGTCCATGTCAATGTCCATTTACCCTTGCTAAATTACAGCATCAGGTGCAGACTGAGGCTGGAATTTAGCTTTTACAAGCTCACAGATGATCTCGAACGTTTTAAAAGCATCTTGTGTTATAATAATATCCTTTGTACTGTTGATGATGATGAACTGCAGTTTGCACAGTTTCTTAAAAATTAATTTATCCTGTTTTACATATTAACACAGTGCAATGTATTCCGTTAAAATGTTTTTGTAAAAATCAAAAAATCTTCTTCTTCTTCTCTGTGCTGTTGACCCTGTCCAATTCCTTGTCCTTCCATTGTCAGACATTGTAACATTGTGTTGTGCCAGTTTATGGTTAATGAGATAGCTATTCAAGATATAGCTATTATTTAAGCTATTTCAGAAAACTGGTTGATCATTGGCTGATCTAATGTGTCACACATTTCCCTTCATTAGAGAAAGTCAAGATTCACCTGGGAGCAATCTACCAATTAAGGACAGATTTAGAAAAAATGTACTGTATAATGGAAATGTATAGAAATATGCTTGACATATTATGACAACTTGTTCAACCATTTTGCATGTAAAGACTTATGCAATGAACTAATGCCTAAATGTTGTGGGGGGTGAGACTATTCAACAGAGACCCATTACAATTTTGATCAACATGACATAAGCAATTGATAATGTAGGAAACAGCAGAGAATTGTAAATAATCATTTGCATGGATGTACCAAAGCATTTGCAACTTGTTCAAAGTCATGAGAAACTGCTTTTTTGATGTGCACAAGTGACACAATGATGTGAAGATTGAACAAGTAGTTTTGAAAATTTCAATTCTGATCTGAGAAATGTACCAAAGCGACTGAGAAAAACTGTAGTACACTGATGCAAGTAGCTCCTGATTATTGAAGCTATTTCAGTCACCTGGTTATTAAAGAGAAAAAATGGCAGTTTCTCTCTACAGCTCTCTTTTGAGTATGTCATGATATTTCACGATAGAAACATCATAGATGCTTGATGCCCATGCTTTCTGCCATATTTGTTTTATGTTATTTTCCTTTAACGAGTTTTGTACTGTTTATTCTCCTGACCCTGTCTGTTGTGCTCACATTGGTTGTAGCTACTTACTTACTTAACGGTTCACTCACAACTCCTTCTACTCTAACTCCTTGAAAATGTAAAATGCTAGATATTCATTCTAGGATTGTGATGTCTATGTGAACCTCTAAAATCAGGTCTTTTGAGTGTTGGAGTGTAGCTATTGGTGAACACCCCAGATGTGCCCTAAATCTTTCCATTCATTCTCCTTCTTGAACTGTGGTTTGAGGAATGTGAAAATTTAATTAACAAGGGGAATTAATTCATTTTTGCTTCCATAATTATCCTTCTGCAGCCAGCATTCTATTAGACAAAATGAATCAACATGGTGATCACTAATTGATCGTTTAATCTTCTTAATAAAGCCACTACTGGGCAGCTGAAGCCCAGGAGCTAGCGTAGTTGTTTTTTATTCAGATGTTAGCTCGTCAACACCCCCAGTTCACATGATAAACTATCCTTAGGCAAGATATTTAGCATGACATCACCCACCATTGTGTTTTTTTCTTGTTAGTTGTTTTGGACAAAAGCATCTGATAATTGGTATAATTTAACTTAACAGAGAACTAAACAAAACAGATGTAATGTTCAACAAACTACATTTGATGGTTTTATTTTTTTGTTCTGTGAAAGTTGTAGACTTAATTTTTATTCATGACACGTTCTTCCTTTGTTGATTGTTGACAATTATTAATATCTCCGTTACTCCATTGTCAGAAATATAATGCAACGTAATCATTCTTATATGTACGAGATGGAGTTATCTAACCTCCATCCCCAGTATAGTTCACCTTGAGGTAGTTAACTAAGTTCAATCTGAGCAGAAGTCTGATTTATCCAAATGCTCCAATAAGTTTCTGGGTCCAATTATGGCACTGAAAAAACTGTTCTGCTGAAGTCATGTTACATTAGAATAAATATTTGTGACTTGAAGTAATCTGTGCACTGTCTAACAAAATCATCCTTGGAACTCCTCTCAGGATTAAGCTTTTACCAGATGCCAGTCCTCAAAAGATCATCAACACCCTTCGTCTCCCCTCGGGCGTTGGTGCTACGTGTGTCCTTAAAACCCCCTTCAACAGCACTCTGGACCAACTGGCTCAGACCCTAAATCCCAATGCCAACAACTCCAAGACCCTGGCTGCCCAGTACTTTGACTCCATGTGTCTGGACTCTTTCACCCAAGGGGTCCCCCTCTCCAACTTTGTTCCCCCTCCACCTTCACCGGCACCTTCTGATGACCCAGACCCTCATTTTGAGGATGAGTTATGGAACTTTACAGTTCCCCCTCCAGCCATGGTCCATGGTGAGTCCATCACTCAAAGCTATGCACTAAATCCTAAAACTTTGGACAATCCACACATTATATGTAGCTGCACATCTTTTGAAGCAGGAATATACCATTTTGACATTATTATCCCATTATGTTTAAATTTTACAAAAGACATGCAAATAAGTTCTTAAAACGGACCTCTTTTCTAAATTCAACCACTCTAGAGAATATTTATACCAAAATGATGTCGTAACTCACAAACATCGGCAAATGAGTAGATAAAGTAAAAGGGATTTCTGATGGTTAGTGGGAATTAGTTACAGGGATAATTAATGGACCTAAGCCATTGTTAACAGTATTAATTCCAACTGTTTTTCCTTGCTATGACAAGCCAAAATGTTCTTAAAAGGCCTGATGATACATGTTTTTTATGTTTGCTTAGAGCCTGTTACGTCTCCTCCCACCCTCCCTCTGTCCATCCATGAACCAGTGCGTTGCACCTGCTCCATGCAGGGCACAGGCTTCTCCTGCCCCAGTGGTGTAGGAGGACATCCCCCTCTCATGAAGGTGGTGACAGGTGACATCCTGGTGGACATCACAGGCAGAAATGTCTCTGAATATCTGCTCTTCACATCAGACAGATTGCGGCTGCACAGGTAGGAAAGAAAATGCCTGAAAGACAAAAAGCTTGCAGGATTTCAATTCATTTTCATTATTAATTTAACAGAGACGATTCTGTATCATTTCAGTTCAAAGGTGATAGTTTTTAATAAATTTACTATGAACAATGTTGACACTACTTTATAGTGCACTAGATACTTTGACTCGGCTTTCCCAACAAATTTTAGCCAGGATTTACTATTTATTTGCATCTGGCACAAAACTGTTTGGACATTAAAAATGCCATTTATTGACATATGTGAGAAAAAAATGTTCTCAATTGTACTCGAGAAATAAGAAACATTTATTTCGTATTATGAAGAGAAATTGCAGTCAGTGCACGTTATATGTGCCGTAACAGTGACAATCAATGAGACGTGCTGATGATGTGGATGTGTCTGCACAGACTGACACGAATCAATAAAGTTGAGATGCAAAGAAGTTCCAGTTCCACAAAGTGATGTCTTGGTGAGAATTTATTCCTCCGTAATTCTTTTCGTCTAGCACTGGGTACTCATGTAAGTATTTAAACTCTGCTAACAGGTTATGGGCCCAGAGTTATCCAGAGACAGTATTCAGCGATTTACCGCCGAGAGAAACGTAGCGACGAACAGCGTGTCTGGTTAGAATTAGAAGGCTAGGCTAGCACCATGAGGAAACAGGCCACAGAGCAGCCGTTGGTGTCGGCTAGTTTTTGACGGAGATGAAAAGAACTGTGGGAGACAAAATTTTTGGGCCACCTTCGATTGCAAGGGCTAAAACAGACTATTTGGATGACAGTAGGGAAGAAGAGGTAGAAGAAGCCACAGATGACACAGCAAAAAATGCAGAAGCACATGCGGAGCTAATCCAGTTCCTGGATGATAAAAGTTTGTCGCTGGTCATGAGAGAAGCGGCGGACGATGGGCGGAAAGCCTTGCATATTTTGAGAGACTACTATGCAGATAAAGGAAAACCACGTATTAAAATTCGTATACAGAACTGACTTCACTTCAAAAGTCGAGTGGTGAGAGTGTGACTGAACACGTTTTACGCGCGGAATCAGCCAACGCAGCATTAAGGAATGCCAATGAGACATTGAGCGATGGGCTGCTAATAGCAATGATTTTAAAGGGACTGCCAGAGTCATTCAAACCATTCGCAATTCATGTCACTCAAAGCGAGGCGAAAATGACTTTTGTCAAATTCAAAACCAAACTGCGCAGCTGCGAAGATACGGAAAAAATGAGCGCAGCAGCGTCCAACGACAATGTCATGAAAAAGCGGCTGCAGGTGAATGCGGGACCTGCCTCGACAAGTTCAAGTGACCGGGGAGCTGAGAGGGCGGACATAGTGTGCTTTAGGTGGACACAAAGCCAGAGCATGTCGGCGAAAGCAGTGGTGCAGTCACTGAAAAAGCACCACACATCGAGACGCAAACTGCAGACGGAGACAGCGGCGCAACGAAGCACGGATTGTTTCTGAGGAAGAGCGCAACAAGGAGTACGCATTCCGGTGCAGCAACGAGGATGCAAAGGGCCAGCCTAGACGTGGTGTCAGAGCAACAGGCCTGATGGTCGATACGGGGGCAACTTCACATATCATCAAAAAGTTCGACGACAGTTTCCAGGCTGAAACACACTGCGTGGAGTTGGCTGATGGCACCAGGTGCGGGGCCGCATCATCACAGATATGTACTCGTCAGTGAGAGCTTTTAAAACTAAACTCTGCCTGTGGGAGAAGCAGCTGCTGCAAGGAAACCTTGGCCATTTCCCCTGCTGCCAAACCATAAAAACGCAGATCTCTACCGCCGTGTGCGCACAGTTTGCTGAAAAACTCAGTGTACTCAGCGCTGAGTTTAGCCAGCGATTTGGCGACTTTGATGGTCAGAAATGTAGATCTGAACTGCTTAGTAATCCCTTCGCAGTTGATGTGGAAAAAGCACCAACTAACCTCCAAATGGAGCTGATTGAACTCCAGTGTGATGACACGCTGAAGTCAAAGTATGATGCTGTTGGCGCCGCACAGTTTCCACAATTCATCCTTGACACAATGCCTCAGCTCCGCACCCAAACTGCTCAATTGCTCTCCATGTTCGGCAGCACTTATCTATGTGAGCAACTTTTCTCCTCAATGAAGATGACGAAAACGTCTCACAGGATACGTCTGACTGATGAACACCTTCGTTCGATAATGAAGGTTGCCTCAGCTCAAAGCCTGAACCCCGACATTAATGAACTAGCATCCAAGAAAAGATGCCAGGTATCTGGCTTGGGCACATCAGATTAGATCAGTGTGTTGCAAACTGAGCAGTAAAAAGGCCTGAATTGTTGATTTATTCATAGTTATTTTATTTTCAAATTTATTAGCCTGTGGAAAAAGTTAATGTTGATATTTACCTCAGAAGGCGGCAAATAGAAAAGAGGCATTCCATTTTCAGTCCTTTAGTAATAGACAGTAGAACATAGGTTGGTTTCACCAAAAACAGCTGTTTGACCAAAAAAACTGAGAAAACGAGCTTCTTTTTTTGTGCAAAGTGGCACTGCTGCCACCTCGCGGGTAATTTTGCCAGTATATTCTCTGTTTAGTGTTTACAAGCCTAAGATTTAGTGACAAACTCCGCTAGATTGTTCCCCAGCCCGCTCCGTTAAAAAACGCAATTGACGTCTATAGACGTCTTTGGCAGTCATCATTTTTTCTTTTAAATTGACGTCTATAGACGTCAATGGCACCGAAAGAGTTAAGAATGATGTTGACGGATCAGAAAAATACAAAGCACGATATGTAGTGTAGTAAATTCTGAGAGAGGTCGTCTTCAAAAACCGGTGTAAAAAATGAGTGATGAAGAAAGCTGCTGAAACGGACGTAGTCGAACAAAAGAAATCTTTATTTCTGTCATCAGGTCCGTCTCAGTTACAGAAAATGCATTTCCCGGGAGAGCCTGTGGTCAAATCGAAAAACTCTCTGCCTGGGGAGAGAAAGTCCCTTACTTTTAAAGAAGATTCAAGGCCACTGGTCCAGGCGTAAAGCCAAAAGATATGGTCTGACTGTACGGTCCCATATCAAATCTACCTTATTTGGGTAAAACTATTTAAGAGTTTGTTTTTCAGTGTATCTCAGTGTCTTGCACGGAGACGTGCGGAGGCGTCTTGAAATTAACCAGCTGTGGACTCATTACACTCTGGTTCGTCCATTTTGTCTGTGGACTCAATGAACTCAGTTCAGATTTCCTCATGTGCCTTTAGGCCCCATTTTGCCTGTGGGTCCATACACTTCAGTAGCCAAAGGATACAGTCAAGAGATGGATGTGGACTATGAGGAGACATTTTCTCCAACTGCACAATGTTCTTTGTTTAATTGTATTCTTGATATTAAGCAGTGGTTGGCCCAAAACTTTCTTCATTTAAATGATGACAAAACTGAATGCATTGTGTTTGGGGACACTGTGACGGCTGGCTTTGGCACCTTGTCTTCAAAGCTTAGTTCAACCGTCAGAAATCTGGGAGTGACCTTTGACAGTCATCTGAGGTTGGACAAACAAACTAACAATGTCGTCAGGACTAGTTTTTTCCAGTTGCGTCTCCTGGCCAAAGTTAAAATGTTTTTAAGCCGTCATGACCTTGAGAAAGCCATCCATACCCTAATAAGTTCAAGGTTAGACTATTGCAATGCACTTTGTGTCGGCGTCTCCCAGTCTTCTCTCTACTTAAAATGCTTAACTTGGTTGAGACAGTGACGGGTGAGGATCCAGCAATGAACATGAACAAACGGGGAGACTAAAGCCTGGTTTATAGTCGGTAACGCAAGACGCAACGCAAGACGCAACGCAAGCCCTTGCGCGGTTGCAAGCCCCCCCTTGCGTGCTTGCGTGTGTCACCTCAATTTTCTAAACTTCACGCAAGACGCAAGCACAAGCCACTGGCTGTGTTCGAAACCGCCTACTACTTGAAAACGGCATACTCATCGATCTGACAGTATGCAGAGCGTTTACACACAGTGCACTTCACTCCTGTCCGAGCCGAAATCAGCCAGCCTGAAAAGCTGATTTCCCTTAAGCTATAAACTCTGTAAATATATAACTTTAGCAACATTTGAAACATTTTCAGGCGAGAAAGTAGTCGTTTAGACCCCCAAGGTGTTGAAAATCTGACAAAATACCGGCTATTTACAAGAAGAAGAAGCATGAATCACTCGAAGAGGTCCTGGCGGTGAATTTCCTTTCATCGTAGTAGGCTTGTCATTGAAAAAACCCGCTACTCCACCTACTGTCCTGGCGGTGAATCGCCACGCAGCACACGCAAGCGCCGGCAAAGCAAAATGAAGTATAAACGTCTCGAGCCATTAACATACGCGCAAGACGCAAGCGCAAGGGCAGTTAAAAGAAGTATAACTCAGCCTTAAGTACTGTGGAGGGTGATTGGTGAGTGAGTACAGCTGATGGGGAAAACACAGGTGAGGGAAGTGAAGCTGATGACCTGAACATGGGGACTGAGGAAATAATGGCAAAACATGGCAAGACTTAACTAAACATGAACTTAAAAACTAAGACCTGACCTAAAACACAGAACTAAAAACATGGGGAAAAACCCCATGAACGTGACACAGCTGATCCAAAATGCTGCAGCCAGAGTTCTGATGAGAACTAACAGCAAAGATCATATTTCAGAATTCAGAGTAGAATTTAAGATTCTTCTCCTCACATATAAAACTCTTAATGGCCAAGCTCCATCATATCTTAAAGATCACATTGTTAGATATTTTCCTAAAAGGGCACTTCGCTCTCAGACTACAGGTTTACTTGAGGTTCCCAGAGTTTCTAAAAGTAGAATGGGAGGCAGAGCCTTCAGTTATCAGGCCCCTCTCTTGCAGAACCAGCTGCCAGTATATGTCCGGGAAGCAGACACCCTCTGGAACTTTCCTTTTTGATAAAGCTTATAGTTAGCGATGGCTCAGGTGACCCTTAAACATCCCATAGGCCACTGCTATAGCTGCTATAGGCCTAGAATCCTAATATATCTAGAGCAGGGGTCGGCAGCCCCGCATGCGGCTCTTTCATCCTTATTCTGCGGCTCCACGTGGCTTGGATTAAAAAGTATCCAATTGAAGTGTATTTTATTTGTTTTAGTTCGTTTTTTTTTTTTATTGTAGTTCTAAATTGGAAGATTGTGATCTTGAAATATTAAAATAAAATAATTTTTTATTATTTTTCGTCATTCAAAATATGCGTCACACTCGCCGAAAGCCAGTATAAGCCCGCCAAAATGCTGTGCATTTATCGAAACTTTCAACCCCAGGTTGGCCAAGTATGGAGAAATGTAAGAAAATATCTGAAGAAAATAGAACACTTAATGATGCCTGGGCAGATTCATTTGCATTTACCTCTGACGAGACTGGCTTACCAGCATGCCTAATTTGTGGTGAGAAAGAGACCTTCAACTTGGCGTGTTTTTCTTTATTATTATTTAAGAGTTCAAAATGTTCAAAATGTGTTCATTACATAAATTAAATTAAATTTCTCTGTAGCACTTCTTGGATTTCGTAAGCAACACACTATAGTTGTTTTATACAAAATAATATCTTCATTTTAGATATCAAAAAGTATTTGCAGCTCCCAGTGTTCTCTTTTCTGTGGAAACCGGGTCCAAATGGCTCTTTGAGTGTTAAAGGTTGCCGACCCCTGCTCTTGATGAGTACATTTGGGACTTGTGTAGAATCTAAGTCTTCAAAGTCTTAATCTGTTTAAGCACAATTAGATGGTCCTAATCGAGACCTAACATGACATAACTGTTATCTTAATACATTTTGAATCTGCACATTAGATTAATTGTTTGTCTATGATGAAAATATAAATTAAATTATATTGTTAAAATATTTCAGAGACAAAGATGGGATATTTTTATGTCAGACAGCTGTTCATTTAATTAGTGATTTTCTTTCCACTATCGTGTTCAGGGTCATGGGGAGGCTGGGGCCTCCTAACTGCTGATTAGGTAGGGCCAGAAACAAACAACCAAGCAAGCTCACACTCATACCTATGGTCAATTTAAAATCACCAACCTTACATTCATGTTTTATGGTCTGTCGGATAAAGTCAACACATACAAAGGGTAAACCTGCAAACTCCCCACAGAAAGGCCCTATCAACTAATCGGTTAATCAAATACTATTGCTGCTCGGAAAAACAACATTGAGGAAAAATGGGCAAAAAAAGTATGAGGTATATAGAGGTACTATTCCATTGGAAAACCTTGATTTTTATTGTTTTATTTACTGAATTTGCTACACCAAGAAGGCTCTTTTTATTTTTTTTAATAATTCTTCTTCACCTTTTCTGTGTCTGTGCCTGCATATTTAATTTTTTTCTTTAGGGTATCACTCAATGAGGCCTTTAGACCTCAACCAGGTTGAGGTGCTCATGTCACTAATAACTTGCCAGTTATACTTGGTCGCGTGTAAGTACAACCTCTGTCAGATAAATGTGAAGATAAATATGAAATGTTTCCGGATATTGGGGCTCGGGCTGACGGATTTCCTGCCAGAGCACTGTCCAGTGCTGCCATACTTTACATGTGACCACTAATAAATACTTTGTTTGCTTTAAGATTTCTCCAGCTTGTTCTTGGGCTTCCAATGACAGAATCGGGCTAACAATACCCTGAATTATCTATGTATCTACCAAGTCATTGACTATCTTAAGCTCTCTCTTTGCTGGAATATTTTACAAAAAGAATCAACAGATTGTGGTGGGAAAAAAAATTAAACAAAAGCAATACCAACAGTCATAAGCACAGAATAAGATTTTAAAATTTTTTTGTACATTTACTTTGTAACAGATATGGTGGTTTAACAGTGGGAAACATCCAGAAATCAGTTCCTGCATCCTTTGGAAGAAAGATACCTCCAATGGTGCGCAAGATAGCAGTACGGAGATCTGCTCAGGTAAGACCAAGCACCAAGTCTGAACTGAACAGTTACAAGATAGCATATCTCTTACAAAGTCACCTCTTATATCTAGGTTCTATACAACAACAAAGGCTACCACAGCATGCCAACATATCTGAATGTCCTCAACAACGCCATCCTGCGTGCCAACTTGCCTTCATCCAAGGGCAACCCTGCTGCTTATGGTAAAGATATACAGCAAATCATCCACAGTATTAATAAATTATGGTGTGTGTTTTACATCAGCTCCCGTCATGGTTATTATTATATTCCAAACTAGATTATTCTGTTTTGTGAATGGTTTTTTACAGGTATTACACTGACAAACCACCCAATGAATCGAACCAGTGCCAGCCTCTCTTTGGACTACTTGTAAGTTCCTCAACAGCACTAGTCTGTGAAAAGCACACAAGTGTTCTGAGTTTGTCTCATTACAAACAAATGTGTTATTCACCACATTTAGTTTTTGAATTGATGAATTTATAATGAATATAATAGAATTTATTTAAGATCATGAAAAATAGGTTTTAAAGCTGGGACTGTGTCTGCTAAAGGAAGTGATTAACAGCTCTCACATAATTCAAAGGACCTAATATTAACTTGGGGCTTGTGTTGTGTAGGTTTGACAGTCAGTAAAAGTCAGTTTGGGCAAATCAATTTCCTCTACTCTCTCCTTTGTCTCCAGGCTCCAGGGCACTGATGTGGTTATTGCTATCTTCATCATTGTAGCCATGTCCTTTGTACCAGCTAGCTTCGTAGTGTTTCTGGTAGCGGAGAAATCAACAAAGGCCAAACACCTGCAGTTTGTCAGTGGCTGTGACCCAGTCATCTACTGGCTAGCCAACTATATCTGGGACATGGTATGGAGGATATAATGATTGTGACTAATGCGAACTAAAGTTGAAGTCTCTGTTAGAAGATGTAAACATTGCAATATTTGTCCAGTTCTGAATATGTTCTTTTCTCTTGTGTTTCCTCAGCTGAATTACTTGGTACCTGCCACATGCTGTGTTATTATTCTTTTTGTGTTTGACCTGCCAGCCTACACCTCCCCAACTAACTTCCCTGCTGTTCTCTCCCTCTTTCTTCTCTATGGGTGAGACATTTGGACATACAGAATTTTTTTATGAGCCATCATAATCTGATATTGTAATCCATAATTTGAATTTGCTCATCAACTTGGCTCTTGGCCTGTGTCTACAGCAAAATAAATTATTTCTTTTAATTAAAAAAAAAATCTTAATACATTGTGTACCCATCTGAGCTTTTCTTTACAGATGGTCCATCACTCCAATTATGTACCCAGCATCTTTCTGGTTTGAAGTTCCCAGTACAGCTTATGTGTTCCTAATAGTCATCAACCTCTTCATCGGCATCACAGCAACTGTTGCCACTTTCCTCCTCCAGCTCTTTGAACACGACAAGGTGCTGTTTTAATTGCAACATCAGATGCTGCAGTTTGTAAAACAAATCCTTAAAATGAACTGTTAAAAGTTAATACGCTAGAGGTTACAATATTATTTTTCTCTGAATTAATTCATAATGTGATGATGTAAAATTACCCTTTGGTGTTAGTAAAGTGTTATTAATTTCAGTGAAAGATGAATAAGATTTTGGACAACTTTCTCTGGCTTAAGAGATAATAAACTGGAAAAAATAAAATCTTACCATATAGTTACTATATCCACTGCTCAGTTTGCCACCATAAGGCAGCAGACTTTGATTGTTTTCTGTATTTAGTTTTTGACAACCCTCTTCTCCCTCAGGATCTGAAAAAAGTCAACAGCTATCTGAAGTCCTGTTTCCTTATTTTCCCCAACTATAACCTGGGACATGGCCTGATGGAGATGGCTTACAACGAGTACCTCAACGAGTACTACGCCAAAATAGGTATTTGGTTCTATTACCAAGCTGTTACACACAGATTGATGTAGATGCAGAATGAGGGTTAAATAATAAACTCTTAAATAGTTCCCACTGTTATTATTTTCAAATATCAAAATTCAGTTCCACAATTAAAGCATGCATCAGATTACATAAATGTGAAACTTTGAAACTTTAATGATATGATGTGCTGTAAATGGTAACGTCTCCAAATATTTCGCAATTTTACATTTGAAAAACATCATTCTTACTTTGTCTTTCACAGAGGTGAATTGCACAAAAAAATTTCTACTCTTTTCTTGCCCCTGTCCTTTTTCTTTTGAAAATGTGTTTCTGGCATCAAATTCAGAATGAGCATATATACAGTACTATGTAAATGTATTAAGCCACACACACTTTATATTTAGCTTACATGGAGCAAGATTCTTTTGTAATCATATGAAATGGTCTTGGGGTATTGTTCTGCAGATCTTCTGATAGTCTTTAAAAAAAAATTCTAGTACACCAGTTGTTGCTGACATAAACACAGAGCCCCCCCCCCCCCCCCCCTTACCAGAGTCCCTTGTCCTGTCATGACGCTGTACTGTGTAGCCTGTTAAACTTGATAGCAAAGTCTGGGATGAATGGATGAAGCCAGGTCAGAAGAATACAACTGTCCTTCATGCCGTTATTAGTTGCCACCTGTAGCCTCAATTCATCCATCTTGTTGACGAGTGATCTGGCGTTCATCAGAAAAAGGCTGCAAAGCGGTTGTCTGTGTGGCTGCCTCTGTTTGACATTTTGTACTGGATGTTCGTTGATATTACCCCCGCTAAGAAAATAGTGCGAGCATGAACGAGCTGTCAAATAAAACACGACAGAAGCAACTTTTCGCCACGAAATTTGATATGGATTACCAGTGCACACCAGTTACCACTCCGGTGAGTTGATTATTTTGAAAACGGACGTTTATGGTGCTTTTACGGACCTTTCTAGACATGCGCATGACTTGCCATTCTGAAGCAGGTTGAGAAGAATCAAAATTAGGCAAATACCGGAGACAGCAGTAAACATCAAAAGAAGGGGGGTTCTAAAACATTGCAGACGACTCAGAAAAGAGGCTTAATGTTGAAAATACCGCAGTTCCCCTTTAACACAGCCTCACCAACATCTCATTCCAACTGTTTGACTGAGACGGTGGCCAGCAACACAGGAACACCACAGGGGACTGCACTATCACCCTTTCTCTTCCCTCAGTACAAACTTCCAGTATGTCTCCTGTCATCTCCATAAATATTGAGATGACTGTGCAGTTGCTCGGTGTTTCAGTGATGGACAAGAGGATGAGAACGGGGAACGGGTTGATCGCTTTGTGTCATGTTGTGGAAACAATCATCTCATCTTGAATACAAACACAACTAGAGATGATTGTGAATTTCGGGAGGACCAGGTGTTAGCCAAACTCAATCTCCATCCTGGGAAAAGAGGTGGAGGTGGTTTAGGACTTAAGATATCTGGGAGTTTACCTGGGCAACAGACTAGACTGGAAATGCTTTCAAGAAGACAAAACAGACGTCTGCACCAAAATGTTGCAGACCTGCATGCAGCTTGCACTTCTTGCTCTTCTATAAGTCTTCACTTCACTTATAGCCACCTGTTGGGGCAGCAGCATTAGAGCTAGTGACTCAAAGAAACTGAACAAACTGCTCAAGAAGGCTGTCTCTGTGTTGGGGACTGCGCTGAAGTTGACTGTCCAAAAAATAATGCTGAATGAACAATACTGCCCACCCTCAACATAATATATCCATCCATCCATCCATCATCTTCCGCTTCTCCGGGGGTCGGGTCGCGGGGGCAGCAGCTTGAGCAGAGAAACCCAGACGTCCCTGTCCCCGGCCACTTCCTCCAGCTCTTCTGGGGGGACCCCGAGGCGTTCCCAGGCCAGCCGAGAAACATAGTCTCTCCAACGTGCCCTGAGTCTTCCCCGGGGCCTCCTCCCAGTGGGACGGGCCCGGAACACCTCACCAGGGAGGCGTCCAGGAGGCATCCTAACCAGATGCCCGAGCCACCTCATCTGACTCCTCTCAATAATATAGTGTTGAAAAAACACAATTTGCTTATATGGGGCTTCTTCAACTCCATTGCAACACGGAACGAAAATAAGTCATCTTGTATGGTCAGCAGCAATGACCATACATAATGACAGGTTATAATGATGGATGGAAAAAAAAGATCACTTTAGTATTGTAATTTCTCTTGGGTTGAAGTAGATGATTTGTTAATCTAATTTAATTTGCTTTGATTTAATTGATCTATATACAGTTTAAACTGCATCCTAACTTTTATGTTGTTACTTTTTCCTTAAAAAAAAAACATTGTTTGAATATAAAATTACATCACCTACTCCACAGAAATTTTGAATGAAATGTTTTTATGTTTAGCATAAGAAGTTTGACTCAATATTTATTCTATTTAGTATTTGCATTAGTGGCTTATTTCAGAATATAATATAATAGATGTACTGGACTGATAAGCATTTTAAGATTTCGAGTGAATCTTCTAACAAAGTGCTATTCCTAACAAATTTGAAATCCAACAAAAAGGTGAGATGGTTTACCAATTAATCTCACTTAACACTAGAACAGCCAGCATGATTGTTTTCTAAGTCAGAAAGCATGCACTAATTAAATGTACATGTATGTTTCAGGACAGTTTGACAAGGTTAAGTCTCCATTTGAATGGGATATTGTGACTCGAGGACTTGTTGCCATGACAATCGAAGGCTTTATTGGCTTCCTCATCACCATCCTCTGCCAGTACAACTTCCTCAGGAAACCACCGTAAGTGAATTCTGTTTCCAGGTGTACAAGGGAATAAGATTACGGATCATTCTGATCATTTGGCACAAGATTGTCTGTCAGGCTTCCACAGGGCTTTCTTTAAAAGGAAACAGCAAATATGCTGTCTGTTTCATATAAAGTAAGAGTTGCCGGTCCTCCGCCATTGCCCATGATATGTTTCACGAGTAGATACGAGTTTTGGCTGCTGGTTTATAGTCTGACCATTTCCTTTTTCCTTTTTAATGTCTGCAAGGCCATTTACTCTGTACTTACAGTTTTTTATCACTTGTTAATGTTTTGTAATTTAGCAGTGAGATCACTCAGATTTGATTCGTTTCACTGTTGTCGTAGTTTTATATATATATAGTGTAATAGCAGTTATAAGTGTGCAAGGACGGGTAATATTCAGTATTACCTGAGTTATTACGGACAGGGCACCGTCAGAAGCTAATAACTAACACCCAGTATAAGTCTCAAAATCAGTTGGTCTACACATGTCAATCTGGAACAGATATGACATGAACAGAACAGATACGAAGGCAAAGAATCCGCGCACTGACCTTCGTGAACATACAATATTACCACAAATGACTTCTCCTTTCAAATGGTACAACAGGATTTATTACACTTAGTACAATGGTACTTTCATTGATAAACACTATTGTCTATTAAGCTAATACTATGTACAAAATAAACAAGCAATAGAAGACAGACCATTAGTCTGCATGCGCATGTGTGTGTTAGTGTGTGTGTGGAGGTATGTTTAGGAGAACAGGGAAGGACCCTGAGACAAAATGGCAGCTGTGATCGTCTTATGGTAAGGACACATAATGGCAGCTGTGATCGTCTAATGGTAAGGACACATAATGGCAGCTGTGACTCATCAAGTCATGTGTTAGCAGGATTTGTCAGAGGAGCCACAACAATGCGGATGTGTGGCCCACATGTTACCCAGAGATCTCTGGGCTCTTTGTATGTCTTAGCACGTTTGCCAGTATGTGAAAGCAAATGGCAAAAATGATACACCATGACAGACAGACCATGCAGGGTAGGATGTTGGAATCCTTGCGTCCAGATCTAGTTAACAAAGACTTCAAATGTTAGTTTGACTTGTGTTTAAACGTCCCAGATCAAACAAAAGGAGGATTGTTAGTTTGCATGCAAGATCAAAACTAACATTAACCTGACTCAGTTGTTTTCCCACCTCATGGAGAGATGCATGGAGGAGGGGGAGGCGCTGCAGCAGAAGGAGCTGTGTGACCTCTGACAGAGTGTGCAAGAGGTTTCAGGGGGTTTTACTGAGTGGATCAGGTGGTGTGGCTACCTGGAAAGGAAGCCATGGTCTTTCAGAGTAAAGTCCAGTTTCCTCCTCCAACAGTTGTCCTGTGAACAATGCCAAGATAAAAAGAATGACAAAATAGAAGAATGTTCGCGTCTATTTTTGGCTAAAAATGGGAGTGGAAATCAGGTTTATGTATGTATGTATGTATAAAAGAGAACAATACCATATTTTATAAATCTTGCAAAAACAATACATGTGCACACTTCTGCATTTGTTTACACACAGTTTTAGTTATAAGTCTTGCCAGATTTTCGTGCACCCCTTTGTTAAAGACAAATAATGCAGTCTAGGTTATTGCTGTTATCTACTTTTTTATTAGAGTTACAGTGTCTCCCAAAAGTTTGGACACATCTACTTAGTCTGTCTTTTCATTTGAAATGAGTAAGTGTGTCCAAACTTTTGGCTGGTATTGTCTGATATTGTCAACTATATTGATGACTGATATAGATATTTTTGAGAGTGGGAATAAAATACAGTTAACAACACTTTTTTTCGATAGTTGTCTTTTGTTCTATTTTGATCATCTAACCTCATAACCCATTGATTATACTGTTTGTCAATACTATTTGTACTCGTTGTAGAAAGTTTTTGTGCAGGATGAGTCAATTTAGACAATTTTTAACAATCCTAGATGTAGGCCCAGAAACATTAATAATTATTTAAATATTGATATATGTCTATCATACATACAACTTATACAGATAGAATCTTCGTTTATTACCTGCTCCACTTCTTATTTACATGTTAATTTTAGAACAAGTACAATAGCTATATAAGCATAGCCTGTTGCTTTTTTTCTGTTTTTTGGAAAAGTCATTTTAAGAGATGCAGGTAATCACTGGCATAGACAGCCGAATGCACAGTGCAGGACAGAGGCCTAACTTAAACATACAGTAACTCAAGTCAATTTTTGCATGTATCCAGAAGGATGCCAGTCAGCTGCCAGCCAATAGACGATGATGACATAGATGTGGCCTTTGAGAGACAAAGAGTGCTGCGAGGAGACGCTGATAACGACATGCTAAAGATTGAGAACCTAACAAAGGTGTGATTTTTTTTTTTTTTTTTTTTTTTTTTTTTCAAAAAAATGTAGCTTTTCAAACTGCATCAATTTGCTTATTGTCTTAGTCTTTCACAGAAAATGCTCATATGCTTCTCATTAGATATATAAATCCAGGAAGATGGGTCACATCCTGGCAGTGGACCGCTTGTGTCTTGGTGTCCGGCCTGGCGAGTGTTTTGGGTTGCTGGGGGTAAACGGAGCTGGAAAGACCACCACCTTTAAGATGCTAACAGGCGACGAGTGCACCACTGGAGGGGAGGCTTTCATTAACGGAAACAGGTCAATGTCAATAATAATGTGATGGCATTCTTACCACATACTACAATTGGGGTTTATTTTGAAATATGCCAAGTTTTTTTTTCATTATAGCACATGAAATCTTGAGATGACATCAAAAACTCTAATTTAAGACAATCCAGTTGAGTCTCGAATACGCATAACAATCCCATTGATTGATGTATCTGATTTTAAAACAAACATGCTTATGAAAACAATCTTATATTTGTATTGTTCCTCTATATTCCGTACTCAAGGACACAACCATCAGGATGCAACGAGACAACTTTCTTATCCTTCTTCTTCATTTCATCCAACATATAGTACATGCAATGCATCCCCACCTAGCCATATCCGGCCAATACGTCTCCCCCTTTTTAGCTGAAAGTTTAACAGTTTTTGAAGAACCTTAGGATTTATTTAACAGTGTTCCCACTCCCCAGTTTATCTGACTTATTAGATAACTTTGTGAGCTTGACTCAAATCATTTTGTAAACATAAAAGTGTAAACAGGGAAGCGAATGGAAGAAATTATACTTTACTGGAGCCATTTCTACCCTACTCAAATGTACCTCTAGGTTTAACGAATCAGAACATGCTTTTTATAACATATATTTCTCTTTTCAAACAGTTTATTGTGATATTATTTATTTATTTTTTGGTGTTAAACATTTGCCTACAAAGTACACCATACACTGTATGTGGCCTGTAGAGTGATTAACGTGGTCAGCAACATTGAGTCTTTGTGGAGTGGCACCTGCAAGAAATCTGATGTCGCGTCAAGCTTTGTGAAGGCTCTGGCTCCTTCCAGCTTGGCCAGCGTCTCATCCACTGCAGGCAAGATGTGTCTCTCTTTGATGACACTCTTGTTTAAGTGGGTTATAGCTACACAAAGGCATATTTTACTTGACATATTAAAGACAGGGGCCATGTCTGCACACCATTGAGTTCTTCTTAATCTTATATTCGCCTGTAAGTTTACCTAACCCTGTAAAGACATCTGAGTAGGTTGAGCGGAACTTTGTCTCTGCGTTGTCTACATTATGGGACTGAGGGATCATCTGCAGTCTGTGAATTACAGGGAGGCCCAATATGGGTATTGGTAGGTCCTTCCCAATGAACACCTCCTCCTCAATTTTTTGTAAAAAAAAAAAAAAAAAAAGTTAATGTTCAGTCATCTTGACTTAGAAAAACAACATTTCTAAGAATATATTTAGAGCCCAGAAATGCCACGACATTTATAACTTTTAGAAGTGTATGTAACTTCAAACAGAAACTTTATGTCTGTGTAGTTAGGATGAGTTTGTGACTATTGGGGACTGATAAGAAATGCTTTTGTGTGCAGTATCCTGAAGGACCTGTTACGTGTACAGCAGAGTATTGGATATTGTCCGCAGTTTGATGCTCTCTTTGATGATCTGACTGCCAGGGAACATCTGGAGCTTTACACTCGCCTCCGTGGCATTCCTTGGAAGGACCAGGGTCAGGTTGGTCTCACAAACTCACAGATACGCCTTGTGAGGATCGTAACTGACATGAAACTTGCTTTGGATAAAAGTGTCTGTTTAAGGAGTAAATGTAATGCAATATAACATCATTTATAAAAGTGAAGACAGTGAAGATTGGCCAAAATGTTGTTGAGATGTCAAGTTGTCCTGACTGTGAAATGTGCAATTTGCCCTCACAAACAAAATTCTGTCTGGTGAGACATTATACATATCAAGTCCTTGGAACCTTACTCCACTTGCCTACACTTAAACATACACCAACACACCTAACAACAAGTTTATCTATAATTTTATAGTTAAAGTTGGTGCTACTGTCACAGTCAGTGGGTTACATGGCACTGAAAGGATCTGATAATTGGCTAAATTGCAATAAGAATAATTAATCTGAGAAGAAATTGGGTTGGATCGGATTACTCACGATCGGATTAAAACACACCAGCCAATACAGATCTCAATTGTTAATAAGGACTTTGCATGACATGACAGAACGATCTGGCCTTCTGTCATGTTCAGGCACTAAATTGGGCCCATGATGCAGACAAACTGACTCGAGAGGTAGGTGAGTGGGAAAAAGTTAAATTTATTTTGTCCACGCGATAGCAGGGGGGAGCAGGAACAAAGGGACTGCCAGCAGGAGGAAAAAAAGGGTATTCCAAGTTCCAGGGCTGTTATGATATTTTCCAGAGGGTACGAGGCGAAGATGGTGCTTGAATCCAGAAAGTAGAACAGAGCTTAGTGTCTTCAGGAGAGGCGAAGATGGTTCCTGAAGCCGCAGAGCAGAGCTGAGCTGAGCTGAGCTGAGGAGAGCAAAAAACAGAGTTTAGTGTTTTTCAGGTACAGCAGCTACACGAGCTAGACGTACAATAGGCACAAGGACGCTGACGATCTGGCAACAAGTGGAGGAGTGAGCCAGTCTTTTATCTTGGGTGCTGTTTACACATACCCGGGTATTTTGATAAACGAAGACCTTTCCCTTCGTTTGTGCCTTTCGTTTATACACAAACGGAGTTTTGGGAATGGAATGAGGAGTTGTCATCATAGTACAGAGCACCGCCCTTATCCGCCATGTTGGCAGGATGCTAGCGTGAAAATGCCATTCTCTCCTCTGGCAAGCATGTAGGTACTAGCAGCATTTCTGTTGTTGAGAGCTATACTCGCTTGTGTGATTTTGAAAATTACAGTCATACAATGTATTGAACAACAAAGACATTTTTCACGGCTTTAGCAGTTTTATAGTCCAGCGCAACGTGTAAAAGTAGCTCAGTCTCGCTATCCGTCCACACACATGAGCCTGGCGCCATATTTTCTTCTTGAAAAGGATCCGGAAGTTCTTCCTGTCAGCGGTTCTCTATTAGGCTTCTGATTGGCTTGTGTGGAATTCTCATTGTTCTAACACTGCCACCGTCAGGCTTGGCGTAATTTAACAGCTCTTGATAGCGTATTTATGCGGATCAATGTAGACGTGTTTTTTTTTTAAAACGGGGCTGTGTGCACCTAGTTTTTTTTGCAAACGAAGGTTAGAAAATATGCGTTTATCAAAATACCCGGGTATGTGTAAACAGCACCTTGAGTACTAGATGGTTGATGGACTACAGGTGTGAGTGGCTCCAATTCCTCCCAGCTCCCCTACAGACAGACAAGACACATCCACAAGAGGGAAATATAAGGGAAAATAATTCATTTAAAACAGTAAAACCACACAAAAATAAAATGCCTACAATAGCATGATAAAATTGTAAAAAAAAGAAGAAATAAAAGTGGATTGTAAGTCACAATAAAAAAAGGAGATAATGTAATCCGAAGGGGGGGGGGCGTCCATCCGTTCCCTTTGTTCCGGCACTGCAGCTCTGCACTGATTGCTCTTCAAGCGATTGCTTTGGGGGACAGAGATCATGCACTCAATCGGGTGATACTGAGAGGTGAGAGACCACACACGCAGACAATGGTGAGGGACCGCTTGGTTCACTTTTCTTTACTTATCGTTCTATAGGCGTTGAACCAAGTCTTCTCCGGCCTCCTGGCTCATTCTCCCACGCTCGTCCGGTCTCTCGTCGTGACCTCCTAAGCTGCTTAGAACCTTGCCGGCGAAAAGGCGACGAAAGAGAAAGATTACTTACATAATAGCTGATGAGCCTGCAGAAGTTGAAATTTCTATAGGCATGATGATGCCCATCTCACCTCCAAATTCCTGAGCATTCTCACCCATTACTTAGCTGATGAGGCTGCAGAAGTTGAAATTTCTGCAGCCTCGTGAGTCGTGAGCCTGTTTTCGAGTTGGTCCATCCGGTTTGTAGTTCTCAGCGTGAGCTACTGTGACACTACTATAAACTTGTCCTGTAAATAAGCATGTATAGAGTTGGAAACCAGAGCCTTTTTGCTGTAAAGTGATATTACTAACTACAGCACCACCAAGCCTTCTTTTTGACCCTCCCTAGGTGGTGCAGTGGGCATTAGAAAAGCTGGAGCTATCACAGTATGCAGAAAAACCAGCTGGCACTTACAGTGGAGGAAACAAGCGCAAGCTCTCCACTGCCATCGCCCTGATCGGGTACCCATCACTCATCTTTCTGGTAAGAAGTTTGAACAGATGCTTTCTGTGCTGCCTCTATAAACTCTGAGGTATATGTGAAAGATCAATTCGTCAAACTTTATTATGTATCGCACTTTAATTAGATTTATAGTACTGATGATTTACAATTGATTTATAATTGAATAACACTTAATTAATCTAAAAAAAGGGAAATTATTTTTGCAGCATAGATAATTCATAACAGTTATTAGACATGATGACTTCCTGTGCCTTTATTTGTTGCAGTGGAGCAGAAGAAGACTAACTAAACACACTTTATAAATTGGCTTTATTGTTGTTTAACCATGATATTTAGAGGGTGTGTACGATTGCTCACTGTGTTGAGCAGCTCCATCTCTTCCTGGTTCCCCTAAAATCCACTATCATCTCCTCTGTCTTGTTTTTGTATGCTTTTCCTGTTGGATCTTTGTGTTGAATTAGATATGCTCGATCAGGGCATTCTATTACAAAGGCTTGAACATGGTATTGGTATTTAAGAAACTCCACCCTCTACACAACATACTAACAAAGCAACGGAGGCTTCTGCTCATATAAGGACCAGTACACAAGATCATTCTTGTCCATCGCATTAGCCTTACATATTTACTCTATAATGACAATTAACTATAAAGCTAGACAATTTCTCCCTGGAGCGCTCAGGTCCAAAGATAACGACTTCAGTTTTGTCTGAATTTAGAAGCAGACAGTTCTGAGTCATCCAGGTCTTTATGTCTTTAAGACATGATTGTAGTCTGACCAACCTATTGGGTTCATCTGGTTTTATAGATAAGTACAACTGGGTATCATCAGCATAGCAATGGAAATATATGCCACGCTGTCTAATAATCAGACAGAAATCTGCCGTCTAAATATGTCATCATACTGGTAACAGCGCCTGAAACTAAACAGAGAATCTGCAGGCAAATTTTTGCACCAGCTTCCTTCCGGAAATCTGAGAGTCATCCTCCCAGGACTCTTGCTTAGGCTGTCCAAAAACTGCTTCCCACAAGATGGAGTAGTTTATATTTGTAAAAAGGCTCTGATCTTCTCTCTCTGTTGCTGTGATTTGGGGTATGATGGCTGTAGTTGGCAGCAATATTTTTCCAATTTTGATTGCCATAATGATAATGATAATAATAATCATTTACCTTTTTTTTCTAGGTAATTGCCTTTTTTAAGTCTCATCTCTGGGGTAGTTATATGGTCTTTAGTGAATAGCAAAGGTTTAGAAAAAAATTAATTGGGAATATTTAACAATGGACAGGTAGTCTGAAAGTCTGAAAGTTACAAATCTATGTTGGACACTAAACTGTGGGTTACCTTAAGGTTTCAAACCTGTATTCTGTTATATTTTGCAGGATGAGCCCACCACTGGTATGGACCCAAAGGCCCGCAGATTTCTTTGGAATTTGATCCTGGACATAATCAAGACCGGACGCTCTGTAGTGCTGACATCACACAGGTGTATTATATGCGCACTTTAATTTCTTTCTCCAATTCAATTTTTTATGTTCAGTGTATAATATCATGTTGTTCTTTGCAGCATGGAGGAGTGTGAGGCGTTGTGCACTAGACTGGGAATTATGGTGAATGGGAGGTTTAAATGCCTGGGCAGCATCCAGCACTTAAAGAACAGGTCAGGGCTTCACCATATTATTTAATTTAATGATCAAATCTGCATCCCTTTTGCAATCTTTGTTCCATTGTTTATGCACATGTTAACATTTTTTGTAAGATACGCTGTATTTCTGTAGTCGTTCTTTTTGACAAAGTAAATACCAATATAAATGGTATGATATGTCCTTGCAAACTTTTTTAATGTATCTTGTTAACTTGGAAATTTCCAAAGTTGATACCTGACATTTTGCTTGAAGCAATAGGGAAAGGTTGAGCTCCACTCTTTAGCATTATTGAATTTCTGTTGTGCCAATAACTTCCATCAAGGTGAGATGCATCCAACATTATTTTCAGGAATCACATTCTCGCATTTCCATTCATTGATAAATAATTCAGAAATGTATATGAATTAAGTAACCTGTATGAAAAAGACCTCCAAATAAATGTTTTATTTTCGTTAATCAGGAAACATATTTAAGCCACATTTAAATCAATACACAATGATCAGTCATAACATATACATAACATCCCCGCCGAATATTGAGTAGTTTGCCCCCACAACAGCTCTGACCGGTCAGGACATGGGCAAAGAAAATCTGGAGGTATTCAGTAGTGTCAGGTAGCAGGACAGCTATTAATCATTTCAGCCTTGTTGGTTGGGGTCCAAGGATTGGGCTTGTTTCTGACAGATGGCATCAATTGTGATCAGATTAGTTTCTTGGGAGTTTGGTGGCCTGGTGAACACCTAAGACTATTTGTCTTAGGTGCTTTCTAATATGTTTTTACTGGCCCTACTGCTGTCATGCTTGGAGAGGCTGCTATAGTGAAGAAGTGCTAGTGTCATGTTGGGGTTGTGAATGGTCTGACAATTTTTTTATGAAATTAAATGACGTAAAATGAAAAAGTGCTTAATTTGTCGCATTTAGGGAAATCCTATTGTCGCAGTAATTCTTTGTAAAGTATCTAGGTATCTTGTTCACGAGTGATGGCAGGTGAGAGCGAGAGATGGACAGACAGATTGGGGCTACTTTAGCTGCAATGAGGGCACTGTTCTACTCCGTTTTGGTAAAGAGGGAGCTAAACTGGAAGATGTAGCTTTCAATTTACTGGTCCATCGTCGTTCCAACCCTCACCTGTGGTCACGAGATCTGGGTAGTGAGTGACAGAACAAGATCGCAGATACAAGTGGCTGAAATGGGCTTCCTTCAGAGGGCGGCTGGTCTCAGCTTTAAAGAGCTTGCCCATCTGGAGGGAACTCAGAGTAGAGCCGCTGCTCCTCCGCATCAAAAGGAGTCAGCTAAGGTGGTTCGGGCATCTGGTTAGGATGCCTCCTGGTCGCCTCCCTTTGGAGGTTTTCCAGGCACATCCTACTGGCAGAAGGACCAGGTAGACCCAGGACTAGCTTGAGGGATCGTATATCCCTTCTGGCCAGGGAACACCTTGGGGTCCCCCAGGAGTCGCTGGGGAGTTTCATTCCTGAACCTGTTGCCTCTGCGACCAAACCTCGGATAAGCAGATGACAATGGATGGATGGATGGATTTTTTTTCACTTAAATTCAGCTTAATTTAGAGTGGAGAGTAAAGAGAGCAGAGTGAGGATAAGTGAGTGGGAGGTTCCCCAGAGGTCTAGTCCTATAGCTGCATAACTGTGGGATGTTTCAGGGTCACGCGAGCCCTTCTTAACTATAAGCTTTATCAAAAAAGTTTTAAACTAGTTTTAAACCTACACTTAACGGTAGAGAGGATGTCTGGTTCCCGCACGCATACTTGCAGCTGGATCCACAAGAGAGGGGTCTGATAACCAAAAGCTCTACCTCCCATTCTACTTTTAGAAAGGGGAACCACAAGTAAACCTGCAGTCTGAGAGCGAGGTATTTCTGAAGCTTCTTACACAACAATGCAGGCTAAATTGTATCAAAAGCTCTGGAGAAATCAAAGAACATGATCTTATCTATGCTGCCTGCTTTGTCCAGATGAGAGTGGGCTCACTGAAGATGATAAATGATAGCATCTTCAACAGCAACCCCAGGATGATAAGCAAACTTTAGTGGGTCCTGAAAGATGTACACTTGCCTATTTAGATGAGCCGATAACTGCCTCTCCAGAACTTTTATGATGTGGGATGTTAGGGCAACTGGTCTGTAGATTTTTTTAGGTAGCAGGATATCTCCCACAGCACTGGATTGTTCTCTTGACTGAGGCTAAAGTTTAAGGCACAGGCCTTCAGGACCCTGAGGCTGACACCATCTGAACCAACAGCCCTGTCTCTTGCTGCTAATTCAACTGACTGCTGGAGACAGACAGACTGGAGAGGGAGGCAGAGGAGGTCTCAGTGTGTCCTGAACTGGTGGGAGATGTTGGTGAGGTTGTCTCAAGATGGAGGCTTTGTTGCTGAAGGTAGGGGAGGAGAATCTAGAGAGAGGACAGCTGAACCTATTGAAATATATGTACGGCTCACTGGCTTTGTCCAGGCTTCCATCAGTCTGATCCTCTTTCACCTCAAAGCCTGAGATCTTGTTCATCCTTGATCACACATCTCTCACATTGTTCTGCTGCAGGTTGCTTTTTAGCTCTGTACCCCTCTTTGCTCCTTGAAATCTTACTTTTCAGCTGAACAGTTGTCAATAGCTCCCTGTCTCCCTCCCTTAAAGCTTTCTTTTTTATGTTCAGTAGCTTTTTAAGGTCACCGATGATCCAGGGTTTGCTATAGGGGAAACACCTCACAAAAGTTAGTGTAATCTGTCGTGGCATTGATATCATCTGGCTAACAGTGTGCATTCCAGTCTGTGCCATATAACAATGGGTATATCGTTGAAGGTGAGGAGAACCGGATTGTGTTGTGATTTTTATAATAAAGGCACAGCATTGGAGCTGTATGCATCTTTTAAATTTGCGTAAAAAAATAAAACCAACTTTTTAATTTCTTGCAGTGAAGCAGTTGATAAACTATTGAAAGGTTGGAATTGTGAGGAGGGAGAGGGAGACTTGGTTGAAATCTGTAGAAATCGCCATGAATGCATTGGGATGTTGTGTTTGTAGCCTGGCAACGACTGAGCTGATGACATCAGAGACTGTGTTGGCAGCATTGCCAGGTAATATATACACCGATACCAGAATAACACAGGTGAACTCTCTTCGTAGATAAAGTGGTTATATGGTATGATAATACGATGATGTCAAGCTGGCAAATGTCACAGTTGTGTGACACTTGTGTGAGCAGTGTGATCACCAGGACAAGGTTTTTTTTGTTTTACATGATGAGCAGTTTTACTCTACCTATTGGTGATTTCAGTGTAGTGGTTGATCGGTGTAAGTATATTGTATCAGATGATTTGTGTACCAAATATTAAAGCATCCTACTTTATTGTATAAGAAATATAAACCATTCTCCAAAATGACTCTGGCATACTGATTAGCACCTCTATACAAATGTAAATTGGGTTTTTCCAGGTAATTAACAAAGAGGAAATAACATGAATCTATATAAAATTCATCCAGTATTACTGTCTGTAGCTGTAATATAAAACAGTTTTATTTTTATTGTGCAAACTGTGACTTCAGTCACTGGAGTGATTCAAGATCATGAGATGTTGTTTCTCTCACACACACTGACTTTGTGCAAGATAATTGATGAAAATGAATGAATACATCAATGTCAAATGAGTTGTTTGGAGTGAACAACAGTGTGAAAAACTCTCTGTCTTGTTTCTATTATTTTTCCCAGGTTTGGGGATGGCTACATGATAACAGTGAGGACCAAGAGTAGCTCCAATGTGAAGGAGGTGGTACGATTCTTCAACAGAAACTTTCCTGAAGCTGTGCTGAAGGTAACATAGATCAGCTCCTTCTGTCCTTTGTAACAGTCATTTCAATGAGAGCCTGCTTTGCTTTAATTATCAGTATCACCATCAACTTCAATTTCATGAAAAGCATCAGGCAGCTGGAAACATCTGTATTTCAGTTTTATTTTATTTTATTCAGATATATTTTTATAGCGCCAAATCACAGCAAATGGCATCTCCAGGCACTTCAAAGATACACTCCAGTTCAAGCCAATTACTATCACTTTAATACAATCATAATCCAATCAAATCAAATTAATTGTATTCCAAATTAGTTAAATTCACCCAAAACCAATTAAAAAAAGTTACCAAGCTAAGGAAACCAACAGATTGCATGAACAAACACCATAATACCATTCAAAGGATACCTGCTGGGACAGGGAAACACAACTAAATGACAACAATAATGCCAAATG
Organism: Odontesthes bonariensis; assembly: GCF_027942865.1. Taxonomy (NCBI): domain Eukaryota; kingdom Metazoa; phylum Chordata; class Actinopteri; order Atheriniformes; family Atherinopsidae; genus Odontesthes; species Odontesthes bonariensis. Next base: position 26,239,090 of record NC_134511.1, read on the forward strand.
TTTATAATGTCATATGAAAAACCTGCCTGATGTCATATTTGCAGGAACGTCACCACACCAAGGTCCAGTACCAGCTAAAGTCTGAGTGGACTTGCCTCGCTCAGGTCTTCAGTAAGATGGAGCAGGTGGTAGAGCTTCTGGGCATTGAGGACTACTCTGTCAGTCAAACCACTCTGGACAATGTTAGTCCACTTTTAACACTGAATTAACTGCATGCACATCTTTAATGTGAAAAAAATCAATAGATCAGATAAGATACCTTTTTTATCTACCCAGGTGTTTGTTAACTTTGCCAAAAAGCAGAGTGACAGCCTGGAGCCGCTGGTGATGTTGCCCACAGGTGGTGGACAGTCCCCCTTCAGCTACATCTTGAACCTCCTGAAGTCAAGGCCAGCCATCACTGAGCTTAATGCTCTGATCAGTGAGGCATCGGAGGAGCTGGAGAGTGATGATGATGAAGGACTCATCAGCTTTGAGGAAGAAAGGGTAAGTGGATCTTACCTGGAGTATTTGTATGGTGTTCATAATGGTGAAGGTGCTGCAACCATCATAATACTTTTCTTGAAAACAGCAATCCATTTTACACAGTATTTCTATCAATTGAGAAAATATTGTAAGCTACGATGTAAGATAATATTTTATGTTACAGAGCGAGGCTAAAACTCAAATAAGAAATACCTGATGGGGTAAAGGCAACTGCAGCAACAAAAGACAAGGCAAAACAAATATGTATATACTCAAGGTTGTTTACATGTCTGTGTGCGTATATGTGCTTGTGGTTGGTAGGTGCAGCTCTCCTTCAACACAGACACTCTCTGTTGAATTGAGCCATTTAAAGGGCAGAGCGACGAGGAGAGCGACAGACGGGGGGTGATCCTCTTTGTCTGAGCTCTGAGGCCTGGAGGGTGAACAGAGCTCCAAATTTATCTCTAATGAAGACCAAATACTGCATAGAATTAGTAGTTCAGATTCTACACCCTATTGAAAGGGACTGAGATGGTGTTGGCCAGAACGCGTGATATGCAGAGCCCAGGTTGCAGCAAGAGACACAGCAGCAAAAAGACTTGCATCTGGACTGAAGAATGTTTTCATATTCATTTATTTTGAGAGTGTATGTGTGTTTCTGTCTGATGTATATCGCAAGTTTGCTACTAATGTTAACTGTTGTTAAAAACCATGTGTTTTTAACTCATTTTCAAAGCAAGTTGCACAGTTTGTGCTCTCTATTAAAGGTTTTCATGTAACCGAAGCAGGCCGTTATTACTGTACCAAATTCAACCTGGCTTGAGAGCATGCTGCAATGATGATAATGTAATAGGATATTTTCTATTTTTCTGTGACAAGAAGAATGATTTATTTTAGATATTGAAGCATCTTTGTGTGGTTTATTTGACAAAAACAGAGAATTTAGTGAAATGCACCTTGGAATGGACAGGTATAGAAGCGGTTAGCCTTTTCTTAGATGTCAGAGACACTGATGATACCTCCTGTATATTATTTTGCTTTGACACTGAAAGTTTGATCTCTGTTTAATGACTATTCTTTTGGACTTTTAACATATCATTATGTTGTTGACTAGAAGTTCTTGTATAAAGCTGAGAAACTGTACATAATGACAACAATAACTCCATCTGCTGTGAAAGTAATTAGCATTATTCTGTAATTGTCTAAACGCTGAAATGAGCTCGGCTCATATTTCCTGACAGTGTCTGTACTTCCATCACTGTGACACTAAAATGAATTCTCAGACCAGAAAATAACAGTTAGAGCTAGGTAAGACTTTATGTTTTATGATTTTGAAGATTATTACGTAACATTGTTTTATGAATTTTTGAGTACTGTAAATGTGCAAATGTCATGCAAACATGTTTGTCTCTCTGAATATTTGTTGGCATGGGGTTTTAACAAATCTTTCTTATCAGATCTGTGTAAGTTGAGTTGTAATCGTCTACATAGAAGGAAAACCACTAGTCAGGCTCTGTCAGTGGTGACAGGGGTGTAGAAATGGAGTGCAGGCATGGAGGGAAGTACAGAAAGAGATGGGCAGTAGAGGGGTAGGGAAGTACAGGGTAAGTGCTCTGGTAGGAGATGCTCTCTGAAGAGCCGGGTCTTCAAGATCTTCAGGTTTCTTGAAGATAGACATTTGTGGAATGACACATGAAAAGTCTGGATTGTCTTAAGCGTGCTGTAGGCACTGCTAGACGACAATCCTTTGACGACCGGAGTGACCGAGTTGTGACATAAGCCTTTGCAAGAGCATTCAAGTAGATGGGAGCAGTTCCATTAAGGACCTTGTAGGCTAACATCAGTGACTTGAATTTGATGCAGGCGGCTAAGGGTAGCCAGTGGAGCTCAATGAATAGAGGGTTTCTTCTGGACCATCTGCAGCGGTTTCACAGCACAGGCTGGGAGACGAGTTAGTCAAGGCAGGAGACAACCATGGACTGCACCAGGAGCTGGGTGGCATGTTGGGTAATGATAAAGACATGATGTGATAAAGACAGTAGAAACAGCGCCAACATCACTGAATATCTTGAGATTTGTCTCTGTAACAAAAGCTCTTTAGTTTTTCTTCTTAAAAATAATAAGAGTCAGGAATCATCGATTGATAAACCAAACTAAATCTGTTTATGACTTTTTTTTAAAAAGGGCATAATTTATTGCATCAACAGCCACTGGACCTTTGTGCAAACATAGGAAATTGAATTTTGTCATTATTTAAAATGTTTTGCATCAGATTCTTAAATATATTAATGTTTGACTTCAGCAATGAAGCACATTTATGATTAAACATAAGTACACATATACATAGCATGAGACTCCACCTCTGAGTTCAAACTGGCCAATCAGGTTAAACCTCTAGACAAATGAATTGACAAAATTATTGACATATACATTATATGAATACATTTCCAACTCCATTTCCTCAGCTCATACATTCACAATTAAAACATTCAGAACTACTCATTTCTATTTTTCTCAGCATTTATATAATATCTTGATTTAATCAAACTCATTATCCAATCAAATCTGAGAACACACACACTGACTTCCTATAAAAGAGCTGCTGTTGAGATGCGCTGCCTTTTAAAACAGAAGCACAAGATGGCCTCCTCAAGGAACACTCTGAAAGGTGAAGTATTCCAAAATATGCTTTTAGTTGAGGCAGCAAATTTTCCTTTCAGAAAGAATCCACACTTTGAATTAAAGTAAAATTTTAAAAAAGGGGGAAAAAAGAAAACTGAATATGTGTGTTATTGATACACACCTTTCTTCCAAAAAGTTGTTCATTCATATAAATGGGTGTATTTTGTCATATACAAGGACAGATTATAAATAATGTGAAAAGCAGAAGGTTTTTAGACTTGTATCAGATTTTGTTCTTGCTCTGTGACTGCATAAAGAAAAATATTTTTCAGTGTTTCATTCATTAGGGATTTTCATATCATAATACGCAATCACAGAGGCAGAGTGAATAGAAATTTGTTGAAACCATTTGGAAAAATGTCCTTTTGTCATTTCAGCATACAACTGTTCATATGATAATTCTATAAACTGAAACCTATGATATCAAGTTACATCCCTTTACTTCACTATATTGTATATGTCGAAGTTAATACATACCTGCTCCAGTAAATCATTTGCTTATAAATGTCTACACAGAAGCAAAAAGTTCTGATTTCTAGCCCTGTGGTTTTGTTATAGCACATCAGCAGAAGTCTGCATTTTCAACACATCACTTCAGATTCAGGAATCTGTTGATAGCTTTGAACATCACTGTTTTTGTTTCTTCATTTTAATAAACACTATTCTTTATGACTATTTTAATGTAATTTTGTCATCCTTTCAATTTCAGTTCATCAGCTTCAGTTACATTCAAAGAAAATCCATAAAAGTTCAGGAAATTTCAAAAACTAATATCACTGTCGCGAACTGTGTGAGTGGCAGCACAGAATACTGTCTGCAAATTTTAAGTCTTCTTAGCGTTTTTAAGAGTAGTATTACTCAGTCCTTCTCAGAAGTTATTAATAAATGTTGGTGGGATTGTTTTGCTCAATCCATTAGGAAAAAATTGTTTGTTTTAAACAATCTCTATATTAAGCAGTCTCTGGACTTTATGTTCCTAACTGAGATGTGGCAGCAAAGGATGGATGATATTCACTTGAAGGAAATCTGCCCAGCTGATGGCTCGAACATCTGAACTCCTCGTTCTGAGGCATGGCGGAGGACTTGCTGCTGTGAACCAGGACAGATTCACATACAAGCTGATGAATTTGGACTTACTTTCCTAGAGCATGGCGTAGGGCAGGAGGCGTTCTTATTCCAAAGGAGAAAGAGTCCTCGGACCTGAGTCGGTTCCGGATGATCTCTCTCCCAAATGTAGAGGGGAAGATTTTCTTTCGTGTAGTTGCACAGAGATTAGCTAGTTATTCAGAAAAGAATAGCTTAATAGATACTACTGGGCAGAAGGCAGGAATACCAGGTTTCGCAGGGTGTTTAGAGCACACTGGCATGATTTGGCATCAGATTCAGACAGCCAAGATTGAGAAAAAAGACTTGCATGTTATATTTCTGGATCTAGCAAATGCATTTGGTTCAGTGCCACATAGCCTTATTTGGAAAGCGTTTGAGTATTTTAGAGTGCCTGTAGTAGTTGTTAACTTAAGCCCTATTCGGACGGGACTAGTTTAATGGGGGGACCTGGGGTAAAGTAATAATAACCGGGAAATCTAGTCCCGTCCGAACGCGCCATGTCAGTAAAGATAGCGGAGTATGTCGGTAAACTTTGCCGAGAATTCTACCTCCTGTGAAACGGTCCGGAGTATCTACCATAGGTAATACTAATCCCGTGCAAATGCGACTTTCGGTAATAAGTACGGAATATATCGTCACATCCTTTTAAAGAGAGAAACAATTAGGTGTAAAATAGAAAATGACACTTAAGTTTCGTTGTGCAATCCTTTTTTTAAACTATACTTTACATTCAGGTAAAATAAGTATCCTGAGCAAAACTTTTGGTGAACAGTACTTTACATTAAGGTCAAAAATGAATAAATCTTCTGTTCTGTTATACTGTACAATACGTTTTAGTAATACTTATCATTCAGGTAAACAAACAAAAAAGTCTTCTGCGTTTGTATACAATAATTTTGGAGCAGAATGCTTTATATTCAAGAAAACTCCTCCCATGTTAGATGAATATTACAGGAATTTCTTGTCCCATCCGAATTGGTCATTTCTTCTCCCTAGCGTCGTCTGGTTAACCAACATTACCATACGTCCCCCCATTGAACTAGTCCCGTCCGAATAGGGCTTTTGTAAGAGCATATTTTCAGGATATTAGACTGTGCCTAAGTACAGCAGGTTTCACAACAGGTTGGCAGAGGCTAGAAATAGGCATTATGGCAGGGTGTACGATTTCTCCATTAGCATTTACATTGGCGATGGAGATCATTATTAGAGCTTCCAAGTGGTTTGTAGGTGGAGAGAGACGTCAGGATGGCATGCGCCTTACAACAATTAGGACCTACATGGATGATATGACGTTGGTGACTACAACAGTGCCATGTATGAAGAGAATACTTGAGACTTAATAAAAATATAAAGTGGGCTGGTATGAAAATCAAACCTATTAAGACTAGAAGTATATCAATAAGTAGAGGGAAATCAAGTGATAGAAAGTTTGTAATAGATGAAGAAAACATTCCAATAATTAGGGAAAAGGCAGTAAAGCGTTTAGGTAGGTAGTATCAGGCAGACATGAATGATTGAGAGCAGGCAGTGCAGTTTCGGAAAGATGTTGCTGAGGGACTGGATAGAATAGATAAATCAGAGCTTCCAGGAAAGTTGAAGCTGTGGTGTCTGCAGTTTGGATTGTTTCCTAGGTTGATGTGGCCACTGTCTGTGTATGAGATTCCATTATCTGTTGCAGAAAAAATGGAAAGATTAGTTAGTTTTTACATTAGGAAGTGGCTAGGTGTTCCTAGATGCTTAAGTACTGTGGCACTGTATGAGAAAGGCATACTCCAGCTCCCAGTATCTAGTCTAGTAGAGGAGTTTAAATGTACTAAAGTTAGGACAGAGCTCCTGTTAGCTGGGAGTAAATATGTGGTAGTTAGTAAGGTGGTTCCAAACCCAACCAAGGGGAGGAAGTGGAATCCAAGAATGGCAGCTCAGGAGGCAGAAGCAACATGCAGAGATTGTGGGTAGTGTGCAAATAGGCCGGGGAAGCTTGGGGTTTGGCCCAGGCAAACCAGTGTGGAGTAGAGCAGGTCCCAAGGAGAAGAGAAAGCTAGTTGTTGAGCAGGTTCGTAGACAGGAGGAAATGATAATTGGTACAAAGGCAGTGGCTCAGGCTAAGCAAGGACAGTGGTTGAAATTGGGAAGGTGTAGAGAAGAAAAAGCTTAGTTGGAAAGAGCTGTGGAGTATGGAGGAAAGGAGTATTACATTTTTGATAGGGGCAACATATGATGTATTGACAACTCCCCAGAACCTAAAACTCTGGGTAAATGGAGACCCGTTATGTTCCGGTACTGCAACTCTAAGGCATATTTTGTCAGGTTGTAAGGTTAGTCTGTCACAAGGCCGGTATTTCATGGCGACATAACCAAGTATTAAGAAGCTTAGCTGCAGGTATTGAAGATAAACGAAGGCAGGTAAATTTAGGAGGGTCTAAGGTGAATAAAGTGGCAATTCAGTTTGTTCAAGAGGGGGAGAAAGTTAAAAAGAAAATAAGGTGGAAAAGCAGCTTGGAGGATGCTTGTGATCGGGAGATGCAGGTAGATTTAAGAAATAAGCTTGTTGTTACCCCGGAGATAGCCTCTACAAATCTAAGGCCTGATATAGTCTTGTGGTCTAGGAGTAGAATGAGACTTTATTTCATAGAGCTGTCTGTTCCTTGGGAGGAATTAGTAGCAGAAGCATATGAAAGGAAAAAGCTTAGGTATGTGGAGTTGGGGGCAGAAGCAGAGCAGTGAGGATGGAAAGTTAGAATCTGTCCAGTGGAAGTAGGATGTAGAGGATTTGTTGCAAAGTCTGTTGTCTCATTGTTGAGGGAGCTAGGTGTAAGTGGACAGAGTGTGAGGAAAATAGTGAAGGAAGTGTCAGATGAAACAGTAAAGTCCGGTCAGTGGATTTGGATTAGAAGAAGCAATAGTAGCTGGGGGCCCAGCAGGGGAAGCACTTAGGGTAAATAGACTCTTGGAAGAAGTAAAGAAGTACAGTGGAAACCGCTTATAGTGGTCACGGATATAGTAATCAACCGCTTATATAGATGAAAAGGCTTGGGACAGAATCATTTCTATACAAATGCTGTTTAAATAATTCGTTTATAGTAATCAAGAAATCCGCTTATAATGTTCATTTTTGGCCATTTTATGAATGTAAACATGTGCAAAAACAATTTTAAAACTACTTGTAGCTATTTCATTTTTTACTCCCTTGATTCCTTTCTGGACGTCTGCTTCTGCCCTATGCTTCTGCCTCGCTAGCTAATGTAACGAGTTGACACCGGGCAGCAAGCGCGCGAATCATGGCTGGAAAAAGGAAGTCATGGAGGAGCATGTGTCCGAGGATGGGTGCTGGAGAGCGGATTGAATGCGCGTGTGACCGCTGGAAGCTCCAGGCTGGTTCTTGTAAGATGGGAGGCCGGTGTTCAGTCGATTTCTCCTACTTGTCGAGAATTGCTACTTTGTGGTTTTGCGCATGCGCCGATTTTCTAAGTTTCGTTTTCACGCCAAGTAGCACAAATCGAGAGAACACCGGCACGGAGGAGCATAGATCCGAGCAGGGGTGCTGAAAGGCGGATTGGATTCAAACTTTATTTTCAGACTTGTAAAAAAAAAAAGCACCGGCGGCACAGCAGAGAATAAGTTACGTACTGTATTTGAGTTAGCCTACAGTATGTCTGCGCACTGCGCAGTACTGTAATTAAACTTGCATGATAATAAAATTCAGTAAATGCTGAAGCTATCCGTTTCATTTAATTTTTCTCATTGAAAAACGATACAAATGGCATTTAGATGATATTCTGCATAAAAAAATAAGTGAAATACCTGTAATACAGTACAAATTCGGTTTTAGTAATGAACCGCTTATAGTGTTCAAATTGGCTCTGGACCAACGTGATCACTATAAGCGGTTTCCACTGTAATTCAGGATATTTAAGTGGAGGGTGTGGCCCATATGAGCCTTTTGAAACCAGGCGGCCATTTTAGGTGGTTTGGCTTGTATAGCTTTGTTTTGTGCTGGCATTTTTTGTGATTGTAGGACTGTTTAGGTGAGTTTGTGTGCTGAATCTGCTAGTGTGTCTTGTCATGCCTCCACCTCTGGCACCCTCTATACTTGCATTACCCCCTACCCGAACCAGGGTTTGAATCCCATTCCTACTTATCTTTACCTCTTCTATTTCTACCCCCTATCCGAACCAGGGTTTGTATCCCCACCCCACTGTGACTGGTGTGCAGTTGGTGAGAGGCTGAGGTAGCTTGTGGTTGTGGAAAAAAAAAAAAAGAAAAAAGATTGTTGTTGTGGTGTGAGGAGCAGTGATGACTGGCATTAGGGGAGTGACTCTGGGACGCCAGTGATAATTGTCTAGTCTCCTGGAGGTGTCCTGGGCCCAACTAGACGAAAAACTGAAAGGAGGTTCCCACCTGATGACCCCAATGATATGTTGGTCAGCACTGCTCACTGATCTACGTAGGGATTATAGGGAATTATTCTCTGAGTCTGGTCCTTTTTTTTTTCTTTAGCACAAGTTTCTTGTTTATCTTAAATCTTCATTTGAGTTATCTGGAAAACTAGTATTGAATTCTAAGGAAATGCAGGGGACCAGGTGGAAGCAGAGTGTCCTCCTTCTCCATTTCCACAGTGTCAGCTTCCTCATGGGGACTTTGAGAAACCTCAGATAGAATAGAAAATACTTTATTCATCCCCCTTGGGGAAATTCAAATTGTCATAGCTCAATTATTTCCAATGATTGTATATTAGAACAAATAGAACAGTGCACTCTCAATGACAGTGTGATAAAACATGCACATCATGCCACTGCAGACATTAAAGGACCTGAGCCTTCTCAGGAAGAAGACACGGCTCTGGCCCCTCCTTGTACACTATCTAAGTTGGCAGACAACCCAGTCTCCCAGCAAATTGTGTGCATCTTAGTCACTTTATATGGACAATGTGAACTGTATTGCACTACCATTTATTTATTTATTTATTTATTTATGTAAATAAGTCATATTTCTATTCGGTTTCTGTTTCTTTTATATTTTTATTCTACTTTATATTTATACTGTTTTACCGTCTTCTGTTTCTCGGAGCCTTGCAACGGAATCTCGTTCAAATGTGCATTGCAATTGTGTTTTTGAATGACAATAAAGTCTGTCTGAGTCTCTAAGTATAAGTCTTGTCTCTGTCTTGCTTGTACACACACACACACACAAACACACACACACACAGATGAGATGTAGTGTAACGTTTTGTTGTTCAACCATTTATATGTTCATCATTTTTGCTTGCTGATGGGTTTCCTTATGACAATTGTTGATAGATATAATTGTATTATTATCTATGATAAAAAATTTATCTTTTGCTTTTTGTGAACACAAGTTCCAAAAAATGTCAAATGAACAGAGTAAAGCATATAAGAATGCATATAAAACAGAAGTTCTGTGTCATATGTAACTACACACAATAAAATCGTTGTTCCTTCACGTTAGCCTAACTTCCTTCGCATTGTCCGAGTTGGGTTGACGTGCCTCAGCCACTGGCGTATGTGCCACACAGATATGGTGTGGCTATATCTAAAAAAAATATATATATACAAATATCCATCCATTTTCGGCGAGAGGAGGGGTACACCCTGGACAGGCCACCAGTCCATCAGAGGGCCACACAGAGACGAACAACCACACACACACACGCTCACACTCACTCCTAAAATCAAATTTAGAGACACCAATTAACCTAACATGAATGTTTTTGGACAGTAGGAGGAAGCCGGAGTACCCAGAGAAAACCCACGCATACACGGGGAGAACATGCAAACTCCACACAGAAAGGCCCCAGCCGACGGTGCTAACCACCACACCACCGTGCCAAATAAAAATAGGCCAAATAAAACGTAGTATTGTCACAATTTTGGGGGCCAAATTGTGACAATACTACGTTTTACCTTGTGGTCCAACGTAGCTATTACACAATTTGTTGTGAGACTGGGTTGTGGCAGACCAATCCAGTTAATAGTCTAGTATCACCCCCAGGTATTTGTAGGACTGCACAATCTCTATCTCCTCTTCCTCAATGCAGACTGACTGTCATGGTGTTTTAGATCTCCTAAAATCCAGCACCAGGTCTTGGTGGAGTTCAGGAGCAGACAGTTCTTTTTGGTCCAGTCCAGTAAAGGCCTCCACAAGGTCCCTATACTCCCCCTCCTGTCCACCATGCACACATGCCACAACAGCTGTATCATCAGAATACTTCTGTATGTGGCAGCATACAGTTTTATCAAAAGTCCAATGTGTCCAGGGTGAAAAGAAAATGAGCTAAAACAGTACCCTGTGGAGCCCCAATACTGCATTCCAGCATTCCAGAAACACATCTCCCCAGCCTAACATACTGTGGTCTGGCAGTCAAATAGTCTATAATCCATGATGCCAGGGAGGGGGCCACTCCCATATCTAGAAGTTTGTCTTTCAGTATGGGAGGCCGCATGGTGTTGAGGGCACTGGAGAAGTCAAAGAACATGATTCTCACATATGAACCAGGCACATCCAGATAAGCATATCCCCGATGCAGCATATACGGAATTGCATCTTCCACTCCTATGTGCTTCTGGTGGGCAAACTGGAGGGGGTCGAGATCCTCAGAAACCTGCAGTCTCATGCGACAAACAAGGAGCTGCTCCAAAGTCTTCATTATGCAAGATGTCAAAGCCATCGATCTGTTGTCTTTCAGCTCCACCGGTCACCCTAATTTAGGCACCAGTATGAGACAAAAAGTCTTCCACAGCAACAGGACTTTTTCCATCTGAAGGCTCATATTGAAGAGCTCTGAAGAGGGACTGCTAGCTGTCCTGCACAGTCCTTCAGAAGCCTTGGACACACTCCATCTGGGCCTACAGCCTTCCCTGACTGAAGTCTTCTGAGCTCAGCTCCAACCTCCTCTATAGTTAGAGATGTTGGTGTCAATCGCAAAGATGGGGGTGGGGATGAAGTTACTGTGAGATGGTACTTTGAAGGAGCAGTTGCAGAGGTGGAGGTGCAGCTGGGCAGAGGCCAGACGGTGGGAGGAGCCACAGAGGTGGAGATGCAGCTGGGCAGAGGAGGCAGTAGCAGCATAAGTGGAAAAAGCCCCACTATCAAATAATCATTGTAATATTGGTTGACGGTATTGGCTCTGTCCACATCACCTTCCACAGATGGAGAGTTTTTCAGTTTGTACCCAGTGATGGTTCTCACCACCCCTCCACAATGTTGAAGCCCAATACTTTATAATTACGCATTTCTAAGTCTGCAAAACTGAGTTACTGCTGCAGTACGTAAACACATTTACTGATTACCTTTATTCTGTATTTAACAGCAAAAAGATTCAAGGTAAACACAGGAAACTTGTGCTAAAGAAAAAATGGACCAGACTCAGTGAATAATTCCCTATAATCTGAAAGTATCAGAACCGCACGGAAAGAGCCTTGTGTGTCTGCTAATGCAAGTTTTTTCTCAGCTTCTTTGATAAAAACAATATCTGCTGTTGAGCAAGTGATTGAAACCCATCCGTGGGTAAGACCTGTTGTCCCATAGCCCCAGCTGGGCCATCGGAAATCAATCAGAGTAATCAGGGGCTGTGAACGGCCGGTCCCTCGCCTCTCTGAAACCACTTCTTGGTTAACTCTTGGTAGGCGGTCTCAGCCAAGTACAATTAGCTAACACATGAACAATTGTGTGCACGGCATAAAATAAGGGGTTACGCCTGAAACGTCAGCCCTCATGTTCAGCCCTTCTCATGTGAAGACATTCTTGGGTAAAGACATGCGTGTCTACCTACCGAGCAAGGCAAACCTGTCCCACTTGCCACATCCATGTCGCTCTGGCCTAAGCACCTGCTTTTAAAATGTGCCTCAATCCCATTCTTGTTTTCTCCGGCTCACTTAGGATGTTTCACACAACCAAACCAAACAAACTACAGCAACCTTAATAACCTCAGCTCTCTGAAACACACTCAACTCTGTGACACTCCCTTGTCTGTGGGGTTGTGGAATTGCCAATCGGCAGTAAACAAAGCAGACTTCATTACGGCTTATGCCAACCACCTGTCACTTGACATCCTAGCTCTCACTGAGACCTGGATTAAGCCTGAAAACAATGCTACCCTGGCAGCACTTTCGACCAACCACACATTCTCCCACACCTCTCGTACATCTGAGAGAGGTGGTGGAACGGGCCTGCTCATTTCCAACAAATGGAAATACAACAAATTACTACCTTATGCTAAATACAATACCTTTGAATACCATGCCATTTTGGTAACTGTACCGGTCAAAATCTACGCGGTTGTCGTATATCGCCCACCAGGACAACTCTGTGACTTTCTAGATGAACTAGACACCTTGCTCTCTTCCATCCCTGAGCATGACTGCCCCATAATGATTCTTGGTGATATGAATATCCACCTTGACAGTCCTAACTCTTCAGATTTTCTTCAGACATTAATGCACTCGTTTGAGCTACAACTGGTTTGCAGTCCTCCAACTCATAAAGTTGGGAGAGGCCCTGTCTGTCACACCTCTGCACTTTTCTGACCACTATTTTGTTCAGTTCAAAGTGAGTCTCCCGAGAAGACCCTCTGCTTCCACCCCTATGGTTTCCTTCCGCCGTAACCTTTCGCCCACCCGCTTCTCCTCCATTGTTGCCTCCGCTCTTCCAACCTCCAGCACATTCTCCTCCCTTGAGGTTAATGATGCCAGTCCCTTTGCTCTACACTGAGCTCATGTCTGGATAGTCTGTGTCCTCTATCCACCAAACCCGCTCGATCCTCCCAGTCCCACCCTTGGCTTAATGATACTCTCCGATCGCTGCGCACCAACCTCAGAGCTGCCGAAAGGAAATGGCACAAATCAAAAGATTCTTTACTGACAAAGTGCTCTACCACCTCTGACTTTGTTGCCTTAAGCTGCCCTCCCTTTTCCTGGTTAAACAATCCTTTAACAAACTTGAACAGGTCCCTGTAAAATGCCGTCCTTACATATTCTTTCTTCTTTCTCTTTTTCCTAAGACATTCAGCCCTTCTGAGTATTGCTAGCCTGCCTCTCAATTCTTCCTGCAAAACATTAATTCCCTCCCTCTCTTCTTCTCTAGCTCTTTTCCACTGCTTTCTTAAATTTCTTCTTTCCTTAACCAATTTCTCCATCTCTCTTTGCCGTCTAGACTTAACTAAATGTACTCTTTCAACCCTCTTTCTATCTTGCACCCGAAATCTTTCTACACCATAGGAGTAAATTATATCTCCCATCTTCTTTAGCCTATCACTTGCATTTCCTCTAAACCTACCTAATATTATCGACAAATCTTTATTGACTGCCTCCCATTCTTTGTTGCCATTTGCCCTAGGCCACTTAACTCTAGCTTTCTGCTCCATATTTCTCTCTCTAACTGGCCTATTCACCTCAGTATCAGCTACATCCCTTCTTAGAACCTCCTCCACCTCCGTAGCTGTGTTATTGATATCCTTCGGACTGTGGTTTTCTACCTGCCGCTGGACTTCATCCGACTTACTCGATTGACTTCTTAAAAAGTACTGATCAATGTGGCCACACTGCCCTTCTTTTACCAAACATCTCTTTCTTCCCTGATGCATTTTAAGGCCTCTAACTGACATTACTTTCTGCCAGCCACAAGGACAAACCTGGAGCTTATTTCCCTCTAGCCTACCACTTTTATTTTCTCCAGCTACGCTCTCTTTACTCTGAGAACTATTCTGCCCAGTTCTAGCCCTAGAGCAGGGGTGGCCAACCCGCGGCTCCCGAGCCGCATGCGGCTCTTACGTTCATACCAATTTTTTATTTTTTTTTCCCGCTTCGTTTGAGTTCAATACGGCAGCGGTCTCCAACCTTTTTTGCTCCATGGACCGGTTTAATGTCAGACAATATTTTCACGGACCGGCCTTTCAGGTGTGGCGGATAAATACTACAAAATAAAATAATACAACTAACACTAGTGATGGGCCATGCGCACAAGCATCGGCTCTGAGAGCCGGCTCTTTGTAGTGAATCAGAAGAGCCGGCTCGCATCAAGTGAGAGCCGACTCCAAGTTTTTTTCCATTCGCTGCTTGGGTTTCACTTTCAGTGCTCAGTTCCAGCTCTGGTTACACAGAGCTTTGTTATGATTGGCCAGCATGGGACCAGCACGCGGTATTCATGTGAGAATTAAGGACTTTGGTTCTGGTTTTGGTTCTTTTCTGTGGATTTGTTTGAAATTTTTTGGTTCATTTGTCCAATAAAAAAGTTTAATTGAGGACGTTATTAATGTTAGCTTGAGTTTGGTTCTGTTCTGTGGATTTGTTTGAAGTTTATTGTTAATTTGTGCAATAAAAATTTTTAATTGAAATAAACAAATGTAAAAGTGGTTTTGTCACAGAATAAATGCAAAGAATTAGGCAATTATAAGGTCTTTCATAAAAACATTGAAAGCAAAAGGGTTTTCAACACATAAACCATGATTTATTTTTTTTTGCAAAGTTAAGGTAAAATATAGGCTACAAAAGATCCTAAATAAAGAGCCGGCTCTCGGAAAAGAGCCGAACTTCCCATCACTAACTAACACAGACTCTGTGTTATTTAGTAAATATAATGATAAACTTGAATCCACTGTGTACTTGTGTGTAACTTTATTAGCAGCGTCCTCCTGACGTAACATCCTCTCTGCCTCCTAAAGCCTGATTCTTACTCGGCGCAACCGCGCAACTGTTCTGGCTCGAGAACCATTAATGACGTCATCGAAAGCGCCAGCCCCTTCACAGTTCCTTCAGCTCATAAGCGCAGTTTGCGCCGAGTATGCGGCACATTTGCAGTTCTCTCCAGACCAGCGGGCGTCACTGTTGAGGAAACAAGCTGAAGAACCGGACGAAGAAAAGCATATGAAGAAAGCATACACAATGCCACCTGTGGTGTCACGTCAGCAGAGGCTGGCACATCTGATGCGGAATGAATTTACTCTGGGTGTAGAACTGTATATGTATCTCAGAGCTAAGCGGCTGCGGCAAAAACAGAAGAGAAGGTGGAATGTTCGTCCTTTGCAACAAGACGAACTTTGTCAAACGTTGTCCCAGTGTAACTTCATAGACGTGTCGTACAGATGTTTGTAGAGGCGCACCCTCTCGGTCACCGTGGTCTCTGCAGTGTTCATGTTTCCTTTCTCTTGGTCAGCTGTTTCCGGTTGAGCTCGCGCGAAGTCAGAAAAAAAGTTCTGTGCGGGACCTTGCGACGCGCGAGGATTTTTTAGCTTGCGCGGGGGCGTGGCGGAATTTTGGGTCACGTGACCGTTTGCGCCATTTGCGACCAGCTAGTAAGAATGAGTCAAAGCGAGGTTGCGCCGAGTAAGAATCAGGCTTAACGCTCTGGTCGCTATGGTAACGTTTAAACATGCCTTCAAAATGCAGCTTTCTTTTTTTTAGTGGTCACAGCCTCTTCTTCCGTCTCCTCACTGGGAAGAAGCTTTCCAAACACGTCTGTTTTTGACTCATTTTGCTCGGTTCATGGGTGTAATATCAGGTAATGTCACGTGACCGAGACGAGAGCGAGTCAAGAACAGACGGATGGAACGGAGAGAATTCGGTCATTTTTCAAAAAATGCGGCTCTTAGTCTCTGACCGGTTAGCCACCCCTGCCCTAGAGAATAGGTCCATGCCCCTATCCTTCACTGAGTCATCTTCCGCCCTTGCTCTCGCTGACCCTAGGGGTATTCTCCTTAATTTTCTCTGATTTGAGTGAGTTTAGTCAACTCAGAGCAGTCTCACCTTGAGTTTTGCGTGTGCATCACAACTTTCAAAAGCCAGCATCAATGGAGCCCCGATTCGACGAGTCACACGTCCATCCACGGGATCGTTGTCAAAAGGACATGCCATGTTGGTGAAAAAAGTCGCCTCCTACTGTGCCTAATGGACTTCTAGAAGTAGAAGAACTCGCTCTGCTGACTGACTGAATGAGGAAATCAAATGGCGTGTGTCGCTGAAAGAGGGCGGATACAGAGAGAAACTCACGACCAGGTTAGATTCAGAGAGTCTGTTACTACGGTAACTGACCGAGAGGTTAAGTTACCTCTCTTTGTGAAACAGGCTAGAGTTACCCCTCTTTCTCTGGTTTGAGTTACCTCCCTTTGTGAAACGGAAAACTTTGAGTTTATTAAGTCTGAAATGAGGGAAACTAAACCTGCTTTGTGAAACGGACCTTTGGAAAGCCTGCTCAACCCTGCTTAAGACCCAGAAACCAAACAAACACCACAGCCAGGCATGATCATGACAATATCCTGTGAAAGTCTGTGGCACATTTGATTGCTGTTGGAGTTTAAATCAAGGATTTAATTGGGGCGTGATTGGGTCTGGGTCTGGGACTTGCTGATCTCTGGCCTGCTTGTGCTGTTCCTGATGTGGCGGAGGGGGGGGGGGCTTTGGGCTGTGGCTCCTCTGATTAAGTGGGGGTGGTTTAAATTTAAGGATAGAATAGTGGCAATTCAAGAAGGTAAGAATATTGCACAATTGATAAGAAGACAATTGGATATCATTTCTGAGGTTAATAACTTAAGCAATCACTCTCACCTCAATGAAGATGATAAAATAGAACTATCTCAGTTACAGTTAAAGCTTGATGAACTCTACATTGAAAAAGCCAATGGTACATTTGTTCGTTCGATTGCTAAATGGATTGAAGGGCATGAAAAAAATTCTTCAATTTGCAAAAAAGTAGGCAGGACAATAAGACTATTAATAAGGTCTTTATTGACAACTTTTTGTGTGAAAATCAAGACAAGATGGATCATTTTACAGCTGCCTTTATGGATCCAGATTCTGTGATACTGAGTGTGATGCATTTTTAGATAAAATTAAGGGCCAGCCACCTGAATTTGATTAAATTTTCAAAACCCAACTACAAGCTAATTTGTCGATGAATGAATTAGACAAAGCCATATTCCAAATGCCCAATGGGAAATCTCCAGGTCCTGACCACTTTAGGAACTAAATCATTCATTTAATATTTGATGCATTTACCAAATGCATAGAAAAATCTATCCTGTCACCAACTGTGAAGCACAGCTTAATTACACTTATGCCAAAACTTATTAAGGAAAAAAAAGTATTAGACAATTGGAGACCAATTACGCCTGTGTAGACTACAAACTTTTGGCATGTTTATGACCATAGACTGGGTTGGATAAAGTAGTTGAGAAAAGTCAATCTGCACATATACTGTATATAACTACATTCGTTTAGTCTCAGACATGCTGGATGACAACTCACTGATCCCTTGCAGAAGCCTTATTTTGTTTTTAGATTTTTTTTTAAGGCCTTTGACTCCTTAGAGCACTTCTTTCTTTAAAATAAAAGCTGAGAAATAATTTTTTCCACAAGGATGCCTCTTGTACATCGTCTTATTATCTTCTGGGAGACGCCCGTGTCATTTACAATGAAGAAACAACTTGCTGGTTGAATAAAGTAACTAAGCCTAAATTTGCCAGGGGTATGAATAATTTCGGGCTCGACTGTGTGTGTGTGTATGTATATATATATATATATATATATATATATATATATATATATATATATATATATACATACATACATACATACATACATACATACATACACACACACACACACACACACACACACATATATAACTATACTGTATGTATAGTTTTTGCGTACAGGACCTTCAAAACATAGTACAATCCAATCCAACAACAATTTAACACTGATGATGCAAAGAAAACATATTTTTGAGATGCTGCTGATGAAATCTGAAGCCTGAAAAACATACCAACAAATTAGAGAGGCAACAGCCTGTTTTTACAGCATGGAGGTTTAGAAGGGGCAAGCTTTTCTCCCTGAAACAGTCATTTACAGAGGCAAAATAAATGTAAAAACAAAAAAGCTTTATTTAATGTAACCAATACATAATTTTAAAAATAAAATAATACTGAATCTTATAAAAACAGAGAGAGTACAGTTGCTCTGGGAGGGTTGGAGAACACTGGCGCACCACAGGGTACTGTTCTCTCTCCATTTCTCTTTACAATGTACACCTCAGAGAAGAGGCTAGTGATGGAGAGGAGGCTGAGCACAGGGAACAGATCAATCTTTTCGTTGCATAGTCTGAGAACAATCCCCTCATTTTGAATGTAACAATACAAAAGAGATGAGATGAGGCCAGGAATAAGTCAAACACTATTTCTATCCTCATCAAGAAGGCTGGTTATGTACTGGTTGTGTACATAAGGCTGGTTATGTATGTATGTGTGTGTGTGTATATATATATATATATATATACACACACACACACATACATACATACATACATACATACACACACACAACTATACTGTATGTATAGTTTTTGCATACAGGAGCTTCAAAACATAGTACAATCCAATCCAACAACAATTTAACACTGATGATGCAAAGAAAACATATTTTTGAGATGCTGCTGATGAAATCTGAAGCCTGAAAAACATACCAACAAATTAGAGAGGCAACAGCCTGTTTTTACAGCATGGAGGTTAAGAAGGGGCAAGCTTTTCTCGCTGAAACAGTCATTTACGGAAGCAAAATAAATGTAAAAACAAAAAAGCTTTATTTAATGTAACCAATACATAATTTTAAAAATAAAATAATACTGAATATACTGAATCTTATAAAAACAGAGAGAGTACAGTTACTCTGGGAGGGTTGAGGACACTGGCGCACCACAGGGTACTGTTCTCTCTCCATTTCTCTTTACAATGTACACCTCAGAGAGGAGGCTGAGCACAGGGAACAGAGCAATCTTTTTGTTGCATAGTCTGAGAACAATCCCCTCATTTTGAATGTAACAATACAAAAGAGATAAGATGAGGCCAGGAATAAGTCAAACACTATTTCTATCCTCATCAAGAAGGCTGGTTATGTACTGGGGGCTGCTCTGGAGCCCTTGGAGCTGATTATGCAACAGAGAATGTTGTAAAAGCTGCTTAACATAATAGACAACACTGAGCAACTGCAAGATAACATGATCACACAACAAACTGTTCAGTAAGAAGCTTTTTCAGCTCTACTACAATGTAAAATGGTACAGGTTATTCCTGTTCACAACAAAAACTCTACACAATGACTTTTTCATAATTATTTATAACTAATGACTAATTACTGTTCTTGTTTATGTTGTAAAAATTATTTCCCTTTTTTTATTTTTTTAAGATGAATAAAGCATCGTTGAATTCAAATTATCAAATGCAACTGAATATATATGGGTTGAATTTGACCTTTTAATAAATCCCTCTGAGAAACATCTTCAGTGCATATCGAGTGTTAACAGGTAATTAAAGTATATATTAATCTGCGCTTGTGTTAGAAAACATTGGCGTTTTATTCTACAGTCACTAAATCTCATCAAATTGAAATAAACTTATTAAAATATTACAAGATCAATAATGACATTAAAAGTAAGACAGTGCATGTATAAAATCACACCTAAACACATCTATTGTGGGTCAAAAAAGGCAGAGGATGAAATTAAATAGATTGTGTAATTTATTTTTTCTTTTTCCTGAAATGCATGCATGTTTCTGACTGACCAGAAAAACTCAGCCATACAGAGGTGTGTGGGCATATGTGGCGGAAAACCACAGAAAGATTTAACACTAGAGGGCTCCACTCCACCAGAGCAGTTGTGCTCCAAACATCACCAACATCCCATAACAGTCCAAATCTGTTATGCAGACAAAAAAAGTGGATTTAAGAACAACATGTCAGACAGGAGTCTGGAACATTGGAATTTTGCAACAGACTATTTGATGCATTTTAGAACATTTCAAGATCTTAAGTAGCTTGTGCAGCTCCTGTAGTCAACAGCTGGTCCAGGGGACGTAGGAACACCAGCATCACTGTTATGTTATCACTAGAACCACCTGCCTTAGCATAACCAACTAACTTTTCAGCAACTCTCTGCCTTACACTGTCCTCAGAGTGTTCTGGTGGAGTGTCTCTTCCTCCATCGGGGTCAAGAGTCTGCTGGAGTGCATCCAGAACCAGGAATGGGACTTCTGAAGGGTTGATTGCGTCAAAGAAGCCGTCGCACGCGAGAAGCACGTAGTCCTCGTCCCCTAACAGCGGAATTGTTGAACAGTCAGCATCTCCAGACACGTAAGGCTTCTGGTCAAAGTCACCTGGCGGAGGGATGTCGATGTGGTTAACAACTGAAACTCCAGACAGCAGTACCACATAAAAATTATATTTACTACTCCAGACTGGAACCCTCTTCATCAAAAGGGGGCATATTATCAAGTCAAACTAGGAAAGTAAATAGTCAATCAAAAGGATTGTGCTTTATAGCTTTAAATAGAAGAAGGTAATTAAGCAGTAAAGATCACTTCCACATAATTAAGAAACGTAACATTCAAGGAGGAACAATTTTGTGCAGCCCCGATCCATAAAAGCGGCGCAAAGGCTCAGCCCAGGAGAAAGGAGTAACAGAGCCATAGAGAGGCTGCCAAAGTAAGAGGCTGGTGAGGGCCTGTTGGAAATCCACACTGAACCTGTGCAACTGGAGACAGCAGCACAACCAGAGAAGCAGCCGGGAAGCAATAGAGCATGGACTGTTTGTTGCCCGGTGTCGACAGTCGTGGCTTAGCTGGGGATCAGTCGCCATTAACCCTTGAATAACATGTGGTTTACTTTCCTTCTAAATGTTTGTTTATTTATTTACAAGTATAATTGTTAAAATACAGTAACCGTTAGTGAAATACAATAAATAATGCAGAATTAATATGGTTGTGAAGCATCAATATTCAATTTATTTCCATACAATATTATTTAAGAGAATAAGGCACTTTAATGGGTTGAATATGTATTAAGATGTTTATTCATTTATTTATTGGTTGCACTTATTTAAAGTTACATGGTTTGCAATAATTCAATATTTGACAATTTTTTCCTTTGTCTGTTTTTCTTCAATGAAAGGTTTTTACCTAAATGGCTAAATGCCTAAATAAACTGTTTCATCATTTGAGTGGAATCCAGTCATCTCTGAGCTGAGGTCCAATCCTTTCAAGTCGGGAAATTGCACAGGAACTTTTAAACCAGAACTTGAAACATATAATACTCATTTACAGGTTTATAATGTTTTTCTACTAGAACAGGCTGACATGCTCTTTATTGTTCTCTTTTATACTGAACATTGCTACAACACCTCACTTTCACCCACTGGCTGAAACAACCCAGTGCTTCTTATTTGACAGCTTACCGAGCCAGAATGAGACAACGGAAAGTTTGTTGTGTCATATAACTTTAACTCCAAAAGTATTTACATGTAAAAATAAAAACAATAAAAACTGAAACTGTATCAATGTTTTACATGCACAATATCTGTTCAGCAGTCCTTTTATCTCATTTCTTAGGTTTTATTTTTTACCAGGATTATGATTTCAACAGTTTACCATAATGACTTGGTTGAGTTGAAAAGTAGTAAATTAAATTTATGCTTATTACTGGGAAAGGAAACTCTCCTGAACCTTAATTTCAACTGCTGTGCATTCCACTTCTGACTAGAGTGAGTCAGGCCTTTACTCTGTACCTTGAATGTCACAATCTTATTTCCAACTGGCAAACACAAGAAACTTGTGCTAAAAAAAAAAAAAAAAAAAAAATGGACCAGACTCAGTGAATAATTCCCTATACTCCCTATAATATAGATCAGTGAGCAGTGCTGACCAACATATCATTGGGGTCATCAGGTGGGAACGTCCTTTCAGTGTTTCGTCTAGTTGGGCCCACGACACCTCCAGGAGGCTAGACCAGTGTTTCCCAACCGGGGGTACGCGGAGCTACTGCAGGGGGTACGCGGCGCACGGGGAGTTATTTATTTATTTATTTATTTTTATTTATTTATTTATTAGGGCGTCACACTTTTATGGAGGACTGTTTATGAAGAAGACTCCAGTTTTGTGATGAATGTTACATGAGTTAGGCCTGTTAATGTATTCTTAAAAAGAGAGAGAAATGAGTTATGTTCATGTATTCTTAAAAAAAAGAAAAATGTTACTTGTTTAAGTTAGATAACAAAGGAAGATTATTTAGATTTAGTATTTATGCTATTTTGGTTAATTATATATATTTCAAGGAAATGTTTTTTTTATTCTTATGTTGAATTCAACTGAGGTTAAAAAAAAAAAGAGAGAGAAAGCCTGAGAATTTTATGTTCAAGTTAAGGATATTAAATAAAATGATTTTCATGTAATAACCACTGTGTTGCTCTACTTTTGGAGAATCATCGCACGCGTTGTATGTGTGAGGGGGTACTCGTGGTGTGACAAGAAGGCTCAGGGGGTACTCAGGCCAAAAAAGGTTGGGAAACACTGGGCTAGACAATGATCACTGGCGTCCCAGAGTCACTCCCCTAATGCCAGCCATCACTGCTCCACACAACACAACAACCATCTTTTTTCCACAACCACAAGCTACCCCAACCTCTCGCCAACTGCACACCAGTCACAGCCTGGTGGGGATACAAACCCTGGTTCGGGTAGGGGGTAATGAAAGTATAGTAATATTAAAGTATATCAAATATATCCTTGAATTCTTTCTTGACACATCCCTAATTAAAAAATAAATAAGTAAAATCTCAGTTGGCTTTGCCTCATCTTTTACAATTGAAAAGTGTGGCTGTTAGCAAAAAGCCCCTGTCTTCAATTTTTTTTTCTTTAACATGGGTCAAAGTTTTTACATAGTTGCTTATTATCTGCTGCCATGTTTGTTTTAACTGCCAAAACGTTTGTGGTGTTGTAAAGTTTTCTATGCTACTTTCAGGGTCAATTCTTGTGGATACAAAATTACTCTAAATGAGACCCCAGCAAATGAAATGAAGACCTGGTACCACACAGTTGGACATGGTCATCAAAGAGAGAGAAAATATTAATGAAACAAAGTAATTTCCCTTTGGGATAAATTAGTTTTTAAATTTTTATTTTTATTTGATTTAATGGTCGTTTCTTATTTTTTGGGGACTTTTGATGTTGTCTTTGTGGCCTCTTCAACAGGACCACAAATTTGTGTGTATGGCTGTACATGTGCAGGGCTCACACATAGATTTGTTTTTAGGACAGTGGTGTTACATCCCACAACCGTTGGGGGAACTAAATGACAAAAAATGGTCAAATACTCTTGTGGTACCATTGTTACAAATAGTCATGTCAAATGCAGTACTCTCTGTTCTGATCCGTTGGAAATCACTAACCTATTGCTCTGGATACTGCATAGGTGCCATTAACACGCCAGCAACCAATGAAGGTAATACAGCCGCCAAGATCCTCAATTCGCTGTTTTTCATCCTGTGAAGTGGAGGACAAAAGACAGACATCATCACTGGTGGTTTTAACTTTTCAATGCGTTATGTAACCGTCATCACTATAAATTAAACTGATGAATACTTAATCAAAAAATGAGAAATTCTTTTTGCAGCATGAAGAAAGAATGTTGGAGTTAGTAGTACTGTCGCCTAATGGCAAGAAGTTTTTTTAAACTCAAATCTCGGCTAGGGCCATTCTGTGCAAGTCATTCATGCATAAATGGGTTCTTTCCAGGTACTCCAGCTTCCTCCCAGTCCAAAATCTAGCATTTTAGGCTGACTGATGTTCTAAAATAACAGTAGGTATGAGTGAGAGTATACATGGTTGTTCGTCTCCGTGTTCGCCCTGCGATAGCTGCGACGCCTGCAGCTTGTGCAAAATGCTGCTGCTGCTCGGCTCTTGACAGGTACAAAGAGACGGGAACATATAACCCCAGTTCTGGCCTCTCTGCACTGGCTTCCTGTCCGCTTCAGAATTGATTTTAAGATCCTGATGTTTGTTTTTAAAATTTTGAACGGTCTGGCCCCTGAGTATTTAGCTGAACTCATACATGTTCACAGACCAATCAGAGCTCTGAGGTCAGCAAACAAACTTTACCTGGATGTGTCTAAATGCAGGCTAAAAACTAAAGGCGATCGAGCTTTTGCAGTGGTTGCCCCTAAGCTGTGGAATGGGTTACCGCTGCATATTCGTTCATCAGAAACTCTGGAAATTTTTATTGGTTTGAAAAAAAAAGACACCTTATTTCCTTATTGTGAATATCTGTCGAATATCCAATATCAAACCAACTTCACCACGGTCTGTAGCGGCAGCTGCAGCAGCAACATTTCCGGAAAGGTACTGGCTTGATTAAATTCATTCTGGACTCTATATCCGACCACATGAAGACCTCGGGACACTTCGGTTTGGCTTTAGGGACCCTCTACTCACTACCACGTAAGTGTTATGTTGTTTGGAGCTGTAGAAGAGGTATAAAAATAGCGTTTTGTAGCGGCAAAACGATATGCCCCTCTGACTTTTGGCTAAAAACGGTCAAATCTAAATTCTCAAAACACATCCGAATGACATGATTTTGATGTCAACTCAACGTATGTACTCCCAACATCTCGTAAATTGATCTAAAGTGCATTTTACTCCGGATTATCCCTTTAAATGTATCTGTTGGATTTTATTGTTATTTATTTATGTAAAGCACTTTGGTCAACCCAGGTTGTTATAAGGTGCTATATAAATAAACGTGACCATGACCTCAACCTTGATAGATCGCTGACCTGTGCAGGGTGTACCATGCCTCTTGCCCTATGGGATATGTGCCAGCCCTCCTGTAACACTAAGCAGTATGAAGTGGGTATGGAAAATATTTGAATAAATTAATCAAAACAGCCATCAGTGATTAGCCATATGTAAAATAAATCTGTGTAGTTTTTACTGTGTAATATTAACTATTGCAGCAGAGCTGAAGAACACACTTTGTTGTTTGATCATTACGTAGTGACCCTGCTGGGACAGACGGACACAGCCAAAAGGAACACCTGACAGACATTTTGCCAGTGTTTATTTATCTACTGACTTCAAAGATACAAGTTAAACGGACAGCAAGACGTTTGATTGGCCCTGAAAAGAAAACTTACCACCACTAATTTATCATCCTCAGAAGAAGGAAAAGGGGAGAGCAACTCAGGGCAATTGACACAGATTTATCATTCCTGTTTTTGGAAAACTCTCACTCTCGAGATCAAAAACATTACTCCCTCGAAAATCACAAATTAAGTGAAGCACTGGGTGCTTCACTTAATCAGCCAATCAGAAGGTCGGTGTTTTGACTCCCGGCTTCCCCGGGCCTCATGTCAAAGCATCTTTAGGCAAGACATTGAACCCCACGTTGCCTACTGATGTGTCCAGTGAATGAATGTGTGTGAATGCATAGAATAAAGCACTGACTAAGACGTGTGATGTATGAGTGTGTGAGCAAATGGGTGAATGCGGCATGTAGTGTCAAAGCGCTTTGAGTGGTCAACTAAATGAGAAAAACACTATACAAACACAGTCCATTTACATGGCCTTAGACCCCTTGTAGAGGAGTGACAAGCAACACTTCATTTTGATAAATAGGCCTTTTCCTTCTGTACCATTATATATATAGATGTATATACACACAAACATCTGTGAGAGAATGGGTCGCTGTCACAAAGTGGTCGTCCACCTAAAATAACACAGCGGATGCTGAGGCTCATAGTGCGCAGAGGTCTCCAACTCTCTGCAGAGTCAATCGCTACAGACCTCCAAACTTCATGTGGCCTTCAGATTAGCTGAAGAACAGTGCGTAGAGAGCTTCGTGGAATGGGTTAACATGGCCGAGCAGCTGCATCCAAGCCATACATGAATTGAACTCCAATTGGCTTTAATTGGACTATATTATTTAAGTGCCTTGAGAGGACATTTGTTGTAATTTGGCTATACATAAATAAACTGAATTGAATTTCAATTGAATACATCACCAAGTGCAATGCAAAGCGTCGGATGCAGTGGTGTAAAGCACGCCGCCACTGGAC
The DNA here is from genome assembly GCF_027942865.1 of Odontesthes bonariensis. Classification (NCBI taxonomy): domain Eukaryota; kingdom Metazoa; phylum Chordata; class Actinopteri; order Atheriniformes; family Atherinopsidae; genus Odontesthes; species Odontesthes bonariensis. The sequence goes on from NC_134511.1 coordinate 26,265,229, forward strand.
TCAGAGCAGTGGAGACGCGTTCTCTGGAGTGACCAATCACGCTTCTCCATCTGGCAATCTGATGGACGAGTCTGGGTTTGGCGGTTGCCAGGAGAACAGTACTTGTCTGACTTCATTGTGCCAAGTGCAAAGTTTGGTGGAGGGGGGATTATGGTGTGGGGTTGTTTTTCAGGAGCTGAGCTTGGCCCCTTAGTTCCAGTGAAAGGAACTCTGAATGCTTCAGCATACCAAGAGATTTTGGACAATTTCATGCTCCCAACTCTGTGGAAACATTTTGGGGATGGCCCCTTCCTGTTCCAACATGACTGCGCACCAGTGCACAAAGCAAGGTCCTTAAAGACATGGATGAGCCAGTTTGGTGTGGAAAAACTTGACTGGCCTCCACAGAGTCCTGACCTCAACCCGATAGAACATCTTTGGATAAAATAGAGTGGAGACTGTGAGCCAGGCCTTCTGTCCAACATCAGTGTCTGACCTCACAAATGTGCTTCTGGAAGAATGGTCAAAAATTCCCATAAACACACTCCTAAACCTTGTGGAAAGCTTGCCCAGAAGAGTTGAAGCTGTTATAGCTGCAAAGGGTGGGCCAACATCATATTAGACCCTATGGATTAAGAATGGGATGTTACTGAAGTTCATATGCGTGTAAAAGTAGATGAGCCAATACTTGTATATTATGCCAGTTACATATATGCCAGTTTTTCATGCTTCCAGTTATAATCTATACTGCTCACATTTTAAACATGTACAGCATTATTACCTGACATTCCCAATATGGAAACAAACTACTTTGAAATTCCAAGCAGCAGAGATCTCTTTGCAGATGCGTTATATCTTTACCTCTCTTTCTGGTTTATGCGGATTCATGAGTGTGACGACTTGTCCCTTTTTGACCAGTACTGCCTGAGAGTCTCCAAGCCAAGCCACAGTCAATTCCTGACCATGGATCAGCACAGCCACTGCTGTACTACCACTTCGCAGACGCTATCAACACACAAACACAAAAATATCTCCGTCAGCATTTTTTTTCTGTACCACAATAGAGAATGTGAAGATGATATAACGCATAGGTTTGTTAAGACACTATATTGTATCCCAGTTGCTCCTAGGCTGTCTTTTGTATGCATGGATCCTGAATTGTAACTTTGGGAAAGTGTTGGGATAGTGTACGCACACACATTCTAGGATTAGCCTCTAAAATAATGTC